>NC_041388.1:175416019-175457374 GCF_002162155.2 Triticum dicoccoides
TGGCGGCGTTTGGTTCGTCGGCGGCGGCGGGCGGACGTGTCCGGCCCAATTCGGACACGTCCGGCGGCGAGGGGAGCAGATTTTTAGGGTTAGGGGTGGAGGAGACCCGGGATTTTCGTGGAGGGACCTATATATAGAGGTAGGAGGAGCTAGGAAGCTCCAAATGAGGTGAGGTTTTTGGCCACGCGATCATGATCGGACGCTCTAGATGATGGAGGAGGTTTAGGTGGGTTTTGGGCCACTTTGGAGGGGTGTTGGGCTGCAACACACTCGATGCATTTTCGGTCCCTCGGTTAACCGTTGGAGTATCAAACGAAGTCCAAATGACACGAAACTTGACAGGCGGTCTACCGGTAGTGAACCAAGGCCACATGACAAGTCTCGGTCCAATTCGAAAACATTTAACGCCCACACACGAAAAGAGGTATAAAGGGACACCAGAGGACATAGGAGCGCCGGAATGCAAAACGGACAACGGGGAAAATGCTCGGATGCATGAGACGCACATGTATGCAAATGCAATGCACATGATGACATGATATGAGATGCATGACAAAGACAAAACACACGGAGGAAAAAACCCGACAACGAAGAAATAAAATAACTTAGTGCCGGAAACGGCAAGAGTTGGAATACAAATAAGATAAATTACATCCGTGTTGTTACAACACTCCACCACTACAAAAGGATCTCGTCCCGAGATCTAGGACTGGAAAAACTCTGGGTACTCAGAATGGAGGTGATCCTCGCGTTCCCAGGTGGCTTCACGGTCGGAATGATGTGACCACTTGACTTTGAGGAATTTGATAGACTTGTTGCAAGTCTTGCGCTCAGTTTCTTCAAGAATAGCAACGGGGTGCTCATGATAAGACAGGTCTTCTTGGAGATCAATGTCTTCGAAGTTGACGGTGCGGTCAGGAGTCTTGAAGCACTTGCGGAGTTGAGACACGTGAAACACGTCGTGCACGTTTGCAAAGTTGGAGGGAAGCTCAAGTTGATAGGCGAGATCGCCTCTCTTGCTGATGATCTTGAAAGGACCCACGTATCTAGGGGCAAGCTTCCCTTTGATACTGAAGCGACGAGTACCTTCCATTGGAGAGACGCGGAGGTAGACATGGTCTCCGATCTCGAAAGCCAAGTCACGATGCTTGCTATCATAGTAACTCTTCTGGTGCGATTGCGCGGCTTTGAGATTATCACGAATGACTTTGCACATTTCTTCTGCCTCTGTGATCAAGTCATTTCCAAGAAGTTGACGTTCACCAGTCTCTGACCAGTTAAGAGGAGTATGGCACTTCCTGCCATAGAGAATCTCGAATGGGGCCTTGCTCGAACTCGCTTGGAAGCTGTTGTTGTAGGAGAATTCGACATATGGAAGACAATCTTCCCACTTCATACCGAAAGAGATGACGCAAGCCCTCAGCATATCTTCAAGAATCTGTTTTACTCGCTCGACTTGGCCACTGGTTTGAGGATGAAAAGATGTGCTGAAGCGAATGTTGGTGCCCATGGCCTTCTGAAAAGAATCCCAAAACTTGGAGGTAATGATGCTGCCACGATCTGGAGATATCAACTGCGGAATGCCATGCAGAGAGACAATCCTGGAGGTATATAGCTCTGCCAACTAAGCTGTTGCAATAGATTCTTTGATAGGAAGGAAATGAGCCACTTTATTGAGTTTGTCGATGACAACAAAGATAGCATCATTGCCACGCTTGGACTTTGGAAATCCGGTCACGAAATCCATCTCAATGTGGTCAAACTTCCATTCTGGAATGACAAGAGGTTGGAGGAGACCAGCTGGTCGTTGGTGTTCTACTTTCACTCTTCTGCAGACATCACATTCATTCACGAACTGAGCAATCTCGCACTTCATTCGAGTCCACCAATACGACTACTTGAGGTCCTGGTACATCTTTGTACTTCCAGGGTGAATAGAGAGGAGTGAATTGTGAGCCTCGTTCATAATGACTTTGCGAAGGTCACCTTTAGGCACAACAATGCGATCCTCGAAGAATAGAGTATCCTTGTCATCAAGACGATAACACTTGTACTTGGGTTGACTCTTAGCAATCCCAATCTTCACCTTATTCACCATAGCCTCAAGAAGTTGAGCCTCACGAATCTGATCTTCCAAAGTAGGAGAGACTTGGAGGTTGGCGAGGAAACCTTGAGGAACAACTTGAAGATTGAGTTTATGGAAAGCTGCACAAAGCTCGGGTTGGTAAGGCATGATAATCAGACTATAGCTGCATGACGTTCCTGCTCAATACATCAACAATTGCATTGGCCTTGCCTGGAGTATATTCGATACTCGGATTATACTCTTGAATCATTTCGACCCAACGAGTCTGCATGAGGTTGAGATTAGGCTGAGTGAAGATGTACTTGAGACTCTTGTGATCAGTGAAGATGTCCACTTTTCTTCCCAATAAGAGATGTCTCCAAGTTAAAAGAGCATGAACAACTGCCGCCAACTCGAGGTCATGAGTGGGGTAGTTATTTTCGTTGGGCTTCAACTGGGGAGAGGTATAGGCCACAACTTTCTTCTCTTGCATCAACACTGCACCAAGACCTTGAAGGGAAGCATCATAGAATACCTCGAACGGTTTGGATTCATCAGGAGGAGTCAGAACTGGAGCAATGACTAATTTCTCTTTCAGGGTGTTGAAAGCGATGTCACATTCAGGAGACCAGACGTACTTCACGTGCTTTTGGAGAAGGTTGAAAAGAGGCTTCGCGATCTTTGAAAAGTTCTCAACGAACCTTCGAGAATAGCTAGCGAGACCAAGGAAACTGCGGAGTTGCTTCACGTTCTGAGGTGGTTCCCAATTCACAATTGCAGACACCTTCTCAGGATTAACCGCTATGCCCTTGGCAGAAATGATATGCCCAAGGTAGAGAACCTCATCGAGCCAAAACTCACACTTAGAAAACTTCACATAGAACTGATGTTCTCTGAGTTTATCCAGCACCAAACGCAAGTGCTTGGCATGATCCTCCTTGTTCTTGGAAAAGACCAAAATGTCATCGAGGTAGACCAAGATGAAGTCATTTGTGTAGGCGTTGAAGATGAAGTTCATCATGCGAGAGAATGTTGGAGGAGCGTTGACAAGGCCGAAAGACATGACCATGTATTCATATGAACCAAAGCTTGTTCTGAATGCTGTCTTAGGGATATCTTCTTCACGAATGCGAATCTGATGATAGCCCATACGGAGATCAAGCTTGGAGAATACTTGAGCACCTTTGAGTTGTTCAAACAGCTCATTGATGTTGGGAAGTGGGTACTTGTTCTTTATGGTCTTCTTATTCAATGGACGGTAGTTGACACAGAGTCGGTCCGTTCCATCCTTCTTCTTCACAGAAAGAACTCCACAACCCACGGAGAAGAACTAGGTCGGATGAGACCCATACGCTCTTGTTCATCGAGTTGTTTCTTCAGCTCCTTCAACTCTTCAGGTCCAAGCTTGTAAGGACGTTTGCAAACAGGTTCCGTGCCAGGCTCAAGATCGATGAAAAATTCAACTGGCCGGTGCGGAGGCATTCCTGGAAGCTCTTCTAGAAAGATGTCTTGATATTCGCAAACGACCGGAATTTGAGAGATGGCATCCAGCTCACCCTTCTCATTGAGAGAAAACAGACGAATGGTATCATCCCTTGTGGCAAAGACAATTACATCCTCAGACGAATGAGCCAATTGAATTTGCCTAGCGGCACAATCAAGGTGAGCCTTGTTCTTAGAAAGCCAATCCATTCCGAGAATAAGATCAATATCTGAGTTACCAAGGACCACTGGAGAGGATAGAAACTTGTAGTCACCCAACGTGATAGAGACATCGGGAGCAACCAAACTAGAAGTCAAAAGCTTGCCAGGAGAAACAACTTGCATGACTTTGGGCATAACCTCAGTGTCAACATTGTGCTTCGATGCAAATGGGAATGACAAGAAAGAATGTGATGCACAAGTATCAAAAAGTACTTTTGTAGGAACATTGTTAACAGGAAGGTTACCCATGATGACATCTGACGAGTCCTCTGCCTGAGCTGCATTCATCATCTTGAGCTTGGCGTCCTTGGGGTTATGCTTGACCACTGCGGTACTGACAAATCTCACAGGAGGAGGAGGAAGACGCCTCTGATTGAAGCATTTGTTGGCATAGTGACCCTTCTGCTGACACTTGTTGCACGTGACCTCCGAGAGCGGACGGTGATACGGAGCACTTGATCTTGGAGCTTGAGACGAAGTCTTGTTCTGAAAGCCAGGGTTGGGTGGGTGGGAAGATCCACTGCCACCTTTGCTCTTCTGTTGATAAGGCTGATGGAACGGAGGAGGAGGCAGCCAATACTTTTGCTGCTTAGGCACCACTTGAGTTGAGGAAGAAGAAGTCACATCTCTGACTCGCTTCTTGGAAGCATCGCACTTCAGTTGGGCAGCCTCTTGCTTCATTGCCATGTTGTAAAACTCATCGTACTTCTTCGGCTCAAAAAGGATGAGAGCTAGTTGGAGTTCTTCTCTGAGGCCACCTCTGAACTGGTATATCATCCTCCTCTTGTCAGGGACGTCTTGCTTAGCGAAATGGGCGAGCTTCTGAAACATGATGTTGTACTGGTAAACAGTCAAAGTGCCTTGCTTCAGGTTGCGGAATTCCTCACGCTTGCTCTTAACAACACTCTGAGGAATGTGATGAGCTTTGAAGTCTTGACGGAATTCATCCCAGGTAATCACACGGCCTCCTCTGGAATCTTTGTACTGCTGAAACCATTCTGCAGCTTGGTCTTTGAGTTGGAACGAAGCGAACTTGACAAAGTCCCCAGGCCTGACGTTGCTGCACTCGAAATTCTTGCAGATATCCACGAGCCAATCATCAGCATCTGTTGCCTCAACACAGTTGCTGAAGGTCTTTGGCTGATTAGCGAGGAACTGGTTTAGTGTAGCAAACTGATTCCGATTGTTGCCATGGACTTGATTCCCTTGGTTGCGCTCTTGCAAGATTTGCAAAAGCATCTGCGTGTTTGCATTGGTAGCGGCCATCACAGCTTGCCATGCCTCCGGAGGTGGAGGTGGTGGTGGCGGATCAGGATTCAGAGTCATGCGCGTTGGAGGAGCCATCCAGAAGAGGGTGACATCCATTAGCATCTTGACAGACAAATAATCAAGCTGAATCAAATGGATTGAAATTGCAACATATAGTCTTCACATCCGAACAAAATGAACGAATGCATTCCAATTGAAATGGTCACATTTCCATAAATTGAGAAGCCACTTAGATAGAGGTAGAAGAATAAAACAACAAGGTACGGACAAGAACAAATACTTGGTGAGGATTACCCAATCACAAAGCAAATATCCGCGGAAGAATTACTAGAGCTACAAGAATTCCCACCTATGGAACTCCCGAACCTTTCCGGTTATGCAATCAGGTGTTGGGGATACAGGGGAAGCATAATATCTCACCCAAAGCTAGCAAATCCTACATCCAGCTGTATCCATCCTTCAACACATAACCAAGAAACCTTCGGAAATCATTTACCTCAACCTTCGAAAAGCATCCGTTATACGAGTTATGGCAATACTCCCGAACTCCTGCCCCAGTACTAGGTGGCGTCGAGGTTATCTCACCAACAACTGCATAAAAGAGATTTTCGATGTCGGCGAAACTCAGGTATTCCAGAATTGCAATGATAAAATTGTGACGACAACACCTCGGAGCTCAACTTCCCGGGACACTGCCACAACCCCTAAATGTCAGGAGGCACCAAGAACAATGTTCTCGTCACAAAACCATCGGAACGATTCCAAGATACCCGCGTGATCCCAATTTTTTTTGTGAAATTTGAGAAGAGAAGAGTCAAAACTCTACGTCAGGATGCCTCACCAGAGCGACGAAGGGACCAAGGAGTAAAAAGAAGTCTTACTCTCCGATATATATATATAATTCCTAAATGACTCAAAACATTTTTCTAGACTCAACAACGCCAACAATTCGATCAAGCAGGAGGCTCCTAAGGTTGGGGAAGGCTCTGATTACCAACTTGTAACGCCCTCGATGCGGCTATATCTCCCACGTGTCGAAGCACGACTTAGATGCATAACCGCATTGAAAGCAATGTCACAAGTGAGGTAATCTTCACAACATACCATGTAAATAAATAAAGGGAAAAGGATACATAGTTGGCTTACACTCACCACGTCACACAAATACATAATTAACATTACATGCATCCAAATACACTCAAGGTCCGACTACGGAACCAAAATGAAGATAAACCCCAAATGCAACATAGTCCCCGATCACCCCAACTGGGCACCACTACTGATCATCTGGAAATACACGTAGTAACGTCCTGAGTCCTCATCGAACTCCCACTTGAGCTCTGTCGAATCACCTGGAATGGCATCATCGGTCCCTGCATCTGGTTTTGGAAGTAATCTGTGAGTCACGGGGACTCAGCAATCTCACACCCTCGCGATCAAGACTATTTAAGCTTATAGGAAGGGTAAAAGTATGATGTGGAGCTGCAGGAAGCGACTAGCATATTTGGTGGCTAACATATTCGCAAAAGAGAGCGCGAAGAGAAGGCAAAGGCACGGTCGATGAACTATGATCAAGAAGTGATCCTAGAACAACCTACGTCAAGCATTACTACAACACTGTGTTCACTTCCCGGACTCCGCTGAGAAGAGACCATCACGGTAACACACTCAGTTGATTCATTTTAATTAAGTTAAGTTCAAGTCTTCTACAACCGGACATTAACAAATTCCCATCTGCCCGTTTACTGTGGGCATGGCTTTCAAAAGTTCAAATCCCTGCAGGGGAGTCCCATCTTAGCCCATCACAAGCTCTCATGGTCAATGAAGGATATTCCTTCTCCCAAGACAATCCGATCAGGCTCGGCATCCCGATTACAAGACATCCTCGACAATGGTAAAACAAGTCCAGCAACACCGCCCAAATGTGCCAACAAATCCCGATAGGAGCTGCACATATCTCGTTCTCAGGGCACACTCAGATGAGACATCCTACGAGTAAAACCAACCTTCAAGTTGCCCCGAGGTGGCCCCGCAGTTTACTCGGTCGGACCAACACTCAGAGGAGCACTGGCCCAGGAGGGTTTAAATAAAGATGAGCCTTGGGCTACGGAAACCCAAGGGAAAAAGAGGCTAGGTGGCAAATGGTAAAACCAAGGTTGGGCATTGCTGGAAGAGTTTTATTCAAGGCGAACTGTCAAGGGGTTCCCATTATAACCCAACCGTGTAAGGAACGCAAAAACCGGGAACATAACACCGATATGACGGAAACTAGGGCGGCAAGAGTGGAACAAAACACTAGGCATAAGGCCGAGCCTTCAACCCTTTACCAAGTATATAGGTCCATTAAGATAAACAAGATAATATGGTGATATCCCAACAATAAACAAGTTCCAACAAGGAACGATCTCCAATCTTCACCTGCAACTAGCAACGCTATAAGAGGGGCTGAGCAAAGCGGTAACATAGCCAAATAACGGTTTGCTAGGACAAGGTGGGTTAGAGGCTTGACATGGCAATATGGGAGGCATTATAAGCAAGTGTTAGGTTTCGTAGCATAGGCATAGCAAAAGAGCGAGCATCTAGCAAGCAAAGATATAATTGATTTCGAGGGTATGGTCATCTTGCCTGCAAAGTTCTCAGAGTTGCCTTGATCCTCGTAAGCGTACTCAATGGGCTCCTCGATAATGTACTCATCTCCCGGCTCTACCCAAGCAATAACAACAAGCAAAAGGAACACAATCAACCATGTGCAATGCTCAAACAACATGATGCAAACATGGTATTATATGCGGGATGCGGTATGTGATGCATATGCATGATTTGGAAAGGAATGAATGAACCTGGCCTCAACATGGAATTCCAAGAGTGCTACTGGAAAGAGGAGTTGATTTCGGTCGAAATTGATATAAAGATCACCGGAATCGGATGCACGGTTTGGAAATGGCAAGCAAAACAAATATGGCATCGGTCTGCGATAAACAGCATGTAGCCATCTAAATGCATCAAGATATATATGCTACAGCACTCAAACATTGCAACAAAATACATGGCAGGGATCCACTCATGATGCTTGACAAAAGATGAACACTGAGCTATGGCTAATTCACTCTTTACCAGGTTCAAACAAGCATGGCAAAAGTGCAACAGATAACAGGTTACATACTTAGAGAAAATAACACAAGTCAGGAATTATCATCAGGAAGCAATCTTTAGAGCATGAAAACTACATGCTACAGGAACATATCATGGAAAAGCAAGGCATGGAATGAAGATACTCAAGGCATATAACAAAAGTCCCTTAGTGACCATGAGCCAAAAGGGATCAGAAAATACAATTGTAACCATGTGAACATAGCAAAAACATAAACAGATTCAGACTTAGTGAAAAACCGGAGCATGCAAAACAGTTAACAAGTAGGCATGTTTATGAGCTCGATGCACTCACTACAAGGCATTGCATGACACTCTAAGCATACACCCAGCAAGTAGACATGGCATAGAAGCTAGACATGGCAAGAACAACAACATAGCATGCACGGATCAACAACAACAAGCTCGGCAAAATCGCTAAACATGTTAACAATCTGCTAGGAACATTTTATAGCAAAAGTAGAACTCGATTGACTCAAGCTAGGATCCTCCATAATTGCAAACAAAGATATGGATGGATAGAGGACCACAATATCTACAAAACATCCTTACTGGTCATGCCCAAAAGATAAACGGATCACTAGGAAACAACATGAACATATGGCATAAAAACAATAACAGGATAGGGACAGTGAAATTCTAAGTCCCTGAAATCAGCATCATTGAGTAAGCTACTTTGCATGCTTGTGCTAGTCACCAAAAAGATCACAAAAATACATGGCATACACCCCTGTAAAGATGGCATGGCATTTTTCAGAATATATGTAGAGCTCAGGATCATAGCATGCACACATTAATCATGGCAAAAATGACAAAAGTGCATTTGCTGAAACAGATCTGAAACTATCCTCACATAGCCCTCTTCCAACAGCATTTCGGGCATCAAGATGAGCTCAAATGAAAATGATGCAATGAGATGAAATGATGTACTCGTCGAGACGAACATTTTGATATGCTACACACACGAATCGGAGCTACGACGAGGAAGTTATGGCATGTCAAAATATGCACAAAAGTTAGGGTCAGGGACGAAAAAGTCAACCGAGAGGGGATCTAGATCTGGATCTAGCCGGCTGCACTATAGCACGCAGGCAGCCTGAGGTTCGCCGGAGAAGAGGGGGTTCGCCGGAGTAGTCGCGGGCTTGCCTGGGCGAGGAGGTGAGGAAGGAGTCGCCGGGGCCGGCCGGACGGCGAGGGCGCCGCGGTGGTGGCCTTGGCGACGAGGGGCGTCACCACCGGCGTCGGGCGGCGAGGATGGACGCGGCGGCCGGTCGGGGCGGCGCGCCGGAGTAGCGGCTTGCCGGCACGGCGAAGGGGAGACGGCGGGCGGCGGAGGAACGGCCTCGGGCGGCTCCTGCTCCCAGGCGGCGGGGCGCGGGCGATGGGCCGGGAGGGCCGGTGACGGGCCCTGCGGGCCCTGGCGGATCTGGCGAAGTGGGGCACCGCAGTGGCTGACGTGGCGGTGTTTGGTTGGTCGGCAGTGGCGGGCGGACGTGTTCGGCCCAATTCGGACACGTCCGGCGGCGAGGGGAGCAAATTTTTAGGGTTAGGGGTGGAGGAGACCTGGGATTTTCGTGGAGGGACCTATATATAGAGGTAGGAGGAGCTAGGAAGCTCCAAATGAGGTGCGGTTTTCGGCCACGCGATCGTGATTGAACGCTCTAGATGATGGAGGAGGTTTAGGTGGGTTTTGGGCCACTTTGGAGGGGTGTTGGGCTGCAACACACTCGAGGCCTTTTTGGTCCCTCGGTTAACTGTTGGAGTATCAAACGAAGTCCAAATGGCACGAAACTTGACAGGCGGTCTACCGGTAGTAAACCAAGGCCACATGACAAGTCTTGGTCCAATTCAAAAATGTTTAACTCCCACACACGAAAAGAGGTAGAAAGGGACACCAGAGGACATAGGAGCGCCGGAATGCAAAACGGACAACGGGGAAAATGCTCGGATGCATGAGACGCACATGTATGCAAATGCAATGCACATGATGACATGATATGAGATGCATGACAAAGACAAAACAAACGGAGGCAAACACCCGACAACGAAGAAATAAAATAACTTAGTGCCGGAAACGGCAAGAGTTGGAATACAAATAAGGTAAATTACATCCGGGGTGTTACACCTAGGTAGATTAAACGAGAAGTTTACGCGGGTAGACTGAGGAGTGGGGCGTGTCCCTGTACGTGCCCATCCTTCTAGCATTACATGTGCCACTGGCTAGTTGAGGTCACCCTTTCGAATCACCATGGCAAGACATCTTATGTTTCCTTTTTATTTCTGCACCTCTCCTGATAGGTGGGACCTATGCAAACGGATAAAAGTCCTTCTTCGCACTTCCGCATGCACGAGAATTTGGTTCTGCTTGCAATATGGATGATACCTGGAGGATGAAGTGAACCCAGAGGCATGCTAGCACAGGAGTACTACTCATGTTCCTACTACTCCTACTACTAGTAGTAGTACAATTGTGGTACACTTGATGGTCAAAATACTATTATTCATTCGGTCCTCACAGTGAAGTGACAAGACCCTGCGCCCGAGGTGACACCAGTCCAGGCGGCGTGTCCGGGTTACCAAAGTCAGCCTCACCTTGTGCATTATGCAGTCACTGTCGCCGCCACTATATAGCATGCCTCGCCTCGTCTCCCTCTCCCCTAGAACCACTTCATCTCCATCTCCATCTCATCGGAGATCCTGAGGTCACTCTTCATCATCTCACTGTGCCCCTGCGTACCCTCGCCTCACTTGCCTCCCCCAGTACCACTATTCCCTTGCTAGCCGCTCCAGCACCGAGAGCCTTCTCCCTCGTAAATCAAGCCCGCCAAAACCCCACCTTCCAAACTCCACCATGGCCGAACGCAAACCGCACAACATCCATATGAGCCACGATTGGAGAAATCTCCCTAGTGACATCCTCGACCTCTGTTGTTCATGTATGGATAGATTGAGCGCCCTGCGGCTGGCTGCATGCTTGAGGGGCATGCACATGGCCATCGTCGAAGCGAGGCCTAAGCTTTTCAAGACACCTTGCTGCTGCTATCTAGTCTTGCGAGATTTTCTCACCATGACACAGAGGCGTACATGATGCCCCTCGACTTCAATCCGACCTCCATTAGCCGAAACTTCTTTGTAGGTATGTAGTGGGTCACCGCACATCATTTCCCTCGACTTTGATCCAATCACCATCACCCAAACTTCTTGCAGGTATGTACTGGGTCGGCATGAACTCCCATTGGATGGCTGTCGTTAGAGAAGACGGGAAAAAGTTGGTGCTCGTGAACTTCCAGACCTCCCATGAGATTATCCTTCCTCCGTTGGATGATATAGAGTTTTACCATCGCGGTCCAAGTCATCTAGATTACGTCGTCAGTTGGACGCACCTTGTTTTGCAGAAGATTGTAATCTGCCAAGTGCCCACATGACATGCGGATTATGCAGACTTCAAGCTAATTGCCTTGTTCGACAAGGGACTCGCCTATCTTTCCGCTGGTGCCTTCTTTAGCTGGAGACAGCTCAGCTCGCAGTGGATCATCGTCAAAGCTAATACACACTTCTGTGATGCTACTGAACACAATGGCATCATCTACGCGACTGACAAAGCAGATGGCACCACGTATTGCTGGGACGACGCGTGTAAGTTGTTTCTGTATGATGTTAATGTAGAAACATGCATCACACTATAGGTTTCATCTAACCATACATTAGGGAAGTAAATGTGCATATGGAGAACTCTATATTTGGAAGTAGTCAAATCCTGTAATGCTTACCATGTGTACGTACCTATGTTCACCCTTCAGCAATCAATGGCTAGAATAATATGCTCACAAAATTTTTGCCCAAAAAACATGTGTATATAACAATGCATGGTCTGTTAGTTTCCTTGAAGAATTTGTTTGTGAGGACAGAACATGATTACATAACATGCATGACATTGTAGTTTCCTGTGAAGAATCGATTGTGATCTAACATGAGTATAACCATCCATGGCACTTCTATATTTTCGAACCCAGTATACATTTCCCTGTATTTTCCTCCCAGTTCCAACAGGGACATATCAATGTTGTTTCTTGCATTATCCTACTCATACTCTGAACAATGCCGATCTTACATTAACAATGCCTGTCATTTTTGATATGATGCAGTGTCCCTACAATTACTACCCTTTGTAATCACACCATATTTGCCAAAAACAGGGAAGCACAACTGGTTCATCGCTCAATCAGACGACGGAAAAATACTGGTGATCATTCGGACACATGAGCCGAAAAAGTTATATTGCAAAAACCCCACTATATGCAAGCACCATGAACTACGTGAGTATCCTGACAGTGGCTGTTACGTGTATGAGCAGGATACCGATTTGTTGGGGCCTTCGGGATTTTTGAGTTGGAGACGGGTAAACAGCCTTGGTTCACACTCTCTATTTCTCGGACTCAATTATCCGATTAACCAGGAGATCACCGTTGGAAAGGACCTTGATGGTAGAGAGGCTCTGATTGCTATGGAAAACTGTGTCTACATGGCGAGCCCTAGGAGTTCAGGAGCAAACTCCCCTGATTGTCAACCATACAGCATGCGGCCAAAAGAAGGTGAGAATGACAAAGGCATCTGGTTAACTTTGATCCTTGGATGTGTCGAGTCCGACAGGCAGTGATGTGGTTCAAGCCTTCAGGTTGATAGGTAATTGGGCTGTTGGGTTGAAAGGGTGGAGTACTGGTGTCTCCGGATCACTGGTGGCTGAACCAGGGCTGCAAATTATGATGGTGTTGGATCATCCCTCTTCGAATGACTTCTTGTATTTGCTGCTTGTTCTGGATGGGTAGTTCTCTCTTTTGTTATGCATATTCCTTGTCATTTTGTCATCCTCGTCTATGTCACTCTTACTATGTAATAGTTTCCTCTATTTAGAATGTCATTCTCGTCTAGATCACGAGAGTCTGAGCGCCGCAGATGGGTGCGTTGGTGGTGTAGCAAGACTTCTTATGAACTATCATGTCTTGTTGTTCATGTCAGTAGTAGTCACTAGTCAGTGTTTGAATGCTGTATATATCGTTGTTTTGAACTGTTTATTGTCTCGAACTGCTAGTGGGCTAAATGAGGGCATCACCATTCTCTAGTGTTCAGAGTATATCTCCTTTTTTAGGTTATAATTTGAGCTCAGTGTCTTTTAGATGATGTACACTTGTTTGGGCCAGTGAGGTGTCGTTGAATATGGGCCGAGGAGTAACACAATGCCAAATAGGTCAATTATGACTCTCAGGCCGGGCTCTCAAAAGATCCTAAAAAAGGCCGAGCTCTCAAAAAAAGAAAGACTAGGGACTCTTAGGCCGACACGTGGGCGCCATCGGTGTTTTCGTGCACTTGCGCGCCGAGAGCATATTGGCGCGTGTTCAAAATTCATGCTACCTTTTCATCCCCAATCTCCCACCTCTCCCCCACCTCTGGAATCTCGATTCCTACACCAGTTCCCCCAAATCCCCCTCCTGTACTCCTTGTACTCAAGTGCACTATCATGTCGCCAGTCAACGCGGATCTCTGAGCCGGAGATCCTGAGGTCCGTCCTGCCTTCGGGCGCTGCATGTTGTCGCTCAACAGTGGCATGGTGGTTCTTGATGACCAGTTTGACGGCAAAGTGCTGATGGTAACCATCAACGGCGACCGGCCTCCCGTCTCATCGGATGACCTTGTCAAAGCTCTTGGCATTGCACACGGCACAAAATAAGTGACTTGCTCGTCGAAGTCTGTCCGCCACCGGCTGATTTCTTCGTCAGGTTTCGGACAACTTTCGACTGTAGTCGTGTGTTCGAATCTTCCCGGCGTTTGTTCTGCGATGGCGTGCTGGTGAGCTTTGATCGGTGGCACCCAGGATGGGGCTTGGTGCCCTCTGAGCTTGAGTTTCTAACAAAGCTTACCTTCCACGGCATGCCTCGACGTGCTTGGAATAGCGAGTCCATGAATGAGCTTACCAACGACCTTAGAGGTGAGCTCGTAAGTATGTTTGTTCCACCAAACAGCTGGGCTCTAACGGTTATGGCATGGATGATGATTAGGAAATCAATAACATTGTCACACCCACATCCCCTACTGCTACATATACTAGACCAATTATTAGAGCTCGCGCACGTCAATTAATTTATTAGGCACTTTCGTTTCTTGGTAATGATTCTAATGTTTATGAGGATATGATGCTGGCTAAATTGGATACATTTGTTTTGCTTACAAATGAAGGGCCTAGCATGGATAAGAGGGATGAACACTAGAGCAAGGCCAAGCATGGAGATGATGGCATGCGCAAGGGGAACAAGATCAGAGTTGCAAGTGATGATTTCAGGACTTTGAAGCCACCATAAGGAGTGCATGAAGCCTTGGACAAAATATACAAGAGGCCACTTCATAAATTTTGTCTAGAGGCTATTCTTGGTGCTGTGTCACCTTATTATTGGGCCAGGCCCATGTAATTTCGAAATACTAAAGTATAGGCTGTTTTTAGAGTCAGTATGTGTGGGGAAACAAGAGTTAGGGTTTGTTTCGGACCCCTCCTCCAAGGGCCACGGAATTCCCCCCTCTTCCTCCATATATACATCACTTAGGGCATCGATTGGACTTTGGGTTTTGTTTAGATTAAAAGTTCGCCATAGCTGCAACTTCGCGTACTTCGTTTGTGTTCAACGACCAGACCAAGATGTCACAGAACCCCACCTTGATCAATAAAGCTTTCATCTTATATTCGCAATATCCAGATTGCAATCTTAGTTTCTTGCTCGTTCTTCATTTGCTTGCAGGAAATAGACCTTTGTGGTCAGGTTGATCGTGCTCCGGCGTGGTCAATATCCTCTCGGAGTTGGTTTAGCGATTGCTAAGGCGCGACGTCCTCGCACATTCGTAGTCGGATCGTCAAAGTCGACTTCCACCAAAGTGATATCCATCATCTCATCAAAAGACGGGACACCTTTACCTCTATCAAGTGGTATCAGATTTCTAGGTTACTCGGTGAGATTTTACAGTTTTTCGTAATTTAGATCGAGTATGTTCTTCATACCTACAGTCCATGAAAAAGCGAAAAAATTAGGGTTAGTTCATCATATCCGAACCAATCTGAGCCTTTGCATAATCTTTTTAGGGTTTTGCATTGTTGAATTTGTGGTTGCATTGTCGTGTCTAGTTGCTAGTCTTAGTATCTAGTCCTTTAGAGTTTCGAGTTATGTTCACAAGTTGTCACGCCGTCGCCGCACCATTGTCATCACCGCTGCCATATACCACCATCGTCATCACCGCTGCCATATACCACCATCGTCATCACCACTGCCATATACCACCATCCTCATCACCGCTGTCATATACCACCATCGTCATCACCGCTGCCATATACCACCATCGTCATCACCGCTGCCTTTAGCACATATCCACCGCCATCATGCGAATGCGAGTCCACGTCCTTAGCCACCAGTTCGTGCTCCACCACCTATCATATACCATCATCACCAGTCCGAGTTCCCCCAGATTCATATCCGCCACCAGTCCTAGTCCGAGTCTAGTATTTGTTCCTTTATTTTCGAGTTCCAGATCACGCGATACTTTAAGTTGTGACCAAGTCGGACTCCCCAACTTCCGTGCTACCCGAAGTAGAAAAATAGTTCCAAACTTCCGTGCTACCCGAAGTCTGGAAAATTCTGGCTAGGCAGTTTGTAGACCGTTTATAGACTTTTTCGAAAAAAAATATTGTTGTGGAGCAAAAAAAGGAGGAAAAAGGTGAAAAAAGAGATTTTTTTCGAAGTGTGCTCCTCCCTTGTTTACGTGCAGCGCCGTGATTTTGTTAGTGTTCTAGGCTCGCGTCTCTAGCACAGTCTAGCCTCAGACCAGCACAGTACCATCATTGAGCGTTTATTCAACTTTGCATCTCTGAATTGATTACTGCTAATCTTTTTGCTACCATATTATAAGCCTTCCTAGCTCCACATAAATCTACATCGTGCGTTTGACTCTCCCTGGTAATCGCTCTATCCAAGCTTTGAGAGTTTTGACTACATTGGTTGCCGATCACCGTCTGCTGCTGGGTAAGAACTGGTAAGAATTTGAGATTTGCTTGACAGATTTGTGATACCCACCACCACCACTTGTTAATAGTTTGTAGGATCATATTCTTGTGTGTTTCTATTGTTGCTAACCATGGCAGGATCACAAGCCGACGAGATTGACTGGGAGAACTTGACGAACAAGGAGTTTCATGATAAGTTTCAGCGAATGATGAGTGGATAGGTGCAAGATGTACTAAACAGTTTTGAAGAGGCCATGGAGAAGATAGATGGCATGAAGAAGACGTTCGAAACAATGCTCGATAACAAGTTTACTGAATTGCTTTCGCGTTTTCCACCACGACTGCCGGCTGCACCCGTCGCACCTCTACAACAACAACAACAACAACAACAACAATGTCGCCTTCCAAATCAAGTGGGTCGAGCACTGCGCGTTCCCATTAACCCTGGGCAAAATTCTGGTGCCGCTGTTGATTCTTCTGTAGCTCATGCTGCTACTGTGGAGGTGGAGGACAATTATGAGGATGAGGTTGATCAAAATCAGAACTATGTGCAACCACCAGCACCACCACCACCAGGTCATCCTCATGCATATCATCGCAATGGTAGGGCTGCACCACCACCTGAGGTACGAGATCATGACAATTTCCTAAACTAAAACTGAATATTCCACCCCTCAAGGGTAGATATGTTACTGATATATATCTTACTTGGGAGTTAGAAACTGAACAGTGATTTACATGTTTACAATATCCTGAGGAGAGACGTGTTCCTGCTGTTGTTTGTGCTTTTACTAGCTTTGCATGTGTTTGGTGGTCTGAACATTGTAGATTATACCCTATTCCATCTACTTGAGTTACTTTGAAAACTACTATGCATACTCGTTGGGTTCCACCATATTATTAACGTGAATTACTTAAAAAATTGCAGCGTTTAAGACAAGGAAAAAATTATGTAGAAGAATACTATTAGGAATTACAAACTGGCATGATTAGATGTGGTATTGTTGAGGAGAATGAAGCTATGCTTGCATGTTTTATGGGTGGATTAAAGAGAGAGATTAAGACCATTCTAGAGTATAAGGAGTATAATAATATCACTCGTTTATTCCATCTTGCTTGTAAAGCTGAACGTGAAGTGCAGGATCGACAGGCATTGGCGCGAACTAACTTTTCCACAGGTCAACCTTCATCGTGGACACCACGTGCATCCTTTACTTCCACCGCACAAGCACCTCCATCAGGTGCCACTCCAGCCGTGATGGAAGAAAGCAGGCACAACGACAACTATCTTCCAAGAGCACACCTGTCAGGCCTACGCAGAGCTCTTCTTCTTCCATGGCATCAACAGGGCACACAAGTGATATTATTTCTCATCATTGTAAGGGAATAGGACATTTTGCGAGAGAATGCAAATCTCAGTGTGTGATGATCGCTACTAAGGATGGTGGGTATGAGTCCGCTAGTGACTATGATGAGGAGACTTTGGCTCTTATTACACATGAAGAACACGGTGGGGATGATTCTGATCATGAGACACCATACATGGCTGCTGAAGATGCTGACATGTATGAATGTTTAGTTGCTTAACGTGTTTTGAGTGTGCAGGTTACACAAGCTGAGCAAAATCAGAGGCATAATTTGTTCCATACAAAGGGAGTTGTGAAGGAACATTCTGTTCCCGCCATCATAGATGGAGGGAGCTGCAACAACTTGGCTATCATGGAGATGGTGGTGAAGTTATCTCTCACCACAAGACCACATCCACGTCCTTACTACATCCAATGGTTCAACAACAACGGCAAGGTTAAGGTAACACATACTGTTCGTGTGCATTTTAGTATCTCTACATATGTTGATTATGTTGATTGTGATGTGGTACCTATGCAAGCACGTTCCTTATTACTTGGTAGACTATGGCAATTTGATAAAAATTCTGTACACCATGGTAGAAACAATCAGTATACTCTTGTTCATAAGGACCAAAATATTACTTTGCTTCCTATGACTCCTGATTCCATTTTGAAAGATGATATTCATAGAGCTAATAAAGCAAAACAGGAGAAACATAAGAGTGAAAAGAAGATTGTGGCAAAAGAATTTGAGCAACAAATGAAGCCTAATAAACCATCTAGTGTTGCTTCTGAAATTAAATTCAAAAGTGCATGTTTACTTGCCACCAAATCTGATATTGATGATCTAGATTTCAGCAAATCTGTTTGCTATGCTTTTGTGTGCAAAGAGGTATTATTTTCATTCAAGGACATGCCTTCCTCATTGCCTTCTGCTATCACTAACATTTTGCAGGAGTTCGCTAACGTCTTTCCACAAGACGTGCCACCGGGATTACCACATATTCGAGGGATTGAGCATCATATTGACTTAATTCCCGGTGCTTTGCTGCCTAACCGTGCGCCATATCACACCAATCCAAAGGAGATGAAGGAGATTATGCGTCAAGTATAGGAGTTGCTCGACAAAGGTTATATACGCGAATCTCTTAGTCCTTGTGCTGTTCCTATTATACTAGTGCCAAAAAAGGGTGGTACGTCACTTATGTGTGTTGATTGTAGAGGCATTAATAATATTACTATTCGTTATCGTCATCCTATTCCTAGGCTAGATGATATGCTGGATGAATTGAGTGGCTCTACAATATTCTCCAAAGTTTATTTGCGTAGTGGATACCATCAAATTCATATGAAATTGGGAGATGAATGGAAAACAACATTTAAAACTAAGTTTGGTTTATATGAGTGGTTAGTCATGCCTTTTGGGTTAACTAATGCACCTAGTACTTTCATGAGACTAATGAACGAAGTTTTAAGTGCTTTCATTGGACGATTTGTGGTAGTCTATTTTGATGATATACTGATTTATAGCAAATCTTTGGAAGAACATTTGGAACATTTACATGCTATTTTTATTGCTCCACGTGATGCACGTTTGTTTGGTAACCTTGGGAAGTGCACCTTTTGCACCGACCGAGTATCTTTTCTTGGCTATGTTGTTACTCCACAGGGAATTGAAGTTGATAAAGCCAAGATTGAAGCTATTGATAGTTGGCCACAACCCAAAACGGTCACACAAGTGAGGAGTTTTCTTGGACTCACTAGTTTCTATAGGCGTTTTGTGAGAGATTTTAGCACCATTGCTGCACCTCTCAATGAGCTTACAAAGAAGGATGTGTCTTTTGTTTGGGGTACCGCACAGGAATAAGCCTTCATGGTATTGAAAGATAAGTCGACACATGCTCCTTTACTCCAACTTCCTAATTTTAATAAGACTTTTGAGCTTGAATGTGATGCTAGTGGAATTGGATTAGGAGGTGTGTTATTAAAAGATGGAAAACCTGTTGCATACTTTTCTAAAAAATTGAATGGGCCTAGTATGAACTATTCTACTTATGATAAAGAATTATATGCTCATGTTCAGACCTTAGAAACATGGCAACATTATTTATGGCCCAAAGAATTTGTTATACATTCTGATCATGAATTGAAACATAATAAAAGTCAAGCAAAACTGAACCGTAGACATGCTAAATGGGTTGAATTCATTGAGACTTTCCCTTATGTCATTAAACACAAGAAGGGTAAATAAAATGTTATTGCTGATGCATTTTCTCATCATTATACTATGCTTTCACAACTTGACTTTAAAATATCTGGTTTGGAGACTATCAAAGATCAAATGTGCATGATGTTGAATTTAAAGAGGTATCGTAGAATTGTAAAGAAGGTAGAACATGGAACAAGTTCGTCGTTAACGATGGATTTGTGTTTCGTGCTAACAAGCTATGCATTCCAGCTAGCTCCGTTCATCTTTTGTTGTTGCAGGAGGCGCATGGAGGAGGATTAATGGGGCACTTTGGCATGAAGAAGACGGAGGATATACTTGCTACACATTTCTTTTGGCCAAAGTTGAGAAGGGATGTTGAGTGTTTTGTTGCTCGCTGCACTACATGTCAAAAAGCTAAGTCACGGCTCAATCCTCATGGTTTATATATGCCTTTGCTTGTACCTAGTGTTCCTTGGGAGGATATATCTATGGACTTTGTTTTAGGTTTACCTCGAACAAAGAAGGGGAGGGATAGCATATTTGTTGTCGTGGATAGGTTCACAAAAATGGCACACTTTATACCATGTCATAAAAGCGATGATGCTGTTAATGTTGCTGATTTGTTCTTTTGTGAAATTATTCGCTTGCATGGTGTGCCAAATACTATTGTTTCAGATCATGATACTAAATTTCTTAGCCACTTTTGGAGGTGTTTATGGGCTAAGTTGGGGACTAAACTGCTTTTTAGTACTACTTGTCACCCCCAAACTGATGGACAAACTGAAGTAGTCAATAGAACATTGTCTACTATGCTTAGGGCTATTTGAAGAATAATAAAAAAAGTGGGAAGAATGCTTGCCTCATATTGAATTTTCTTATAATCATTTGTTGCATTCTACTACTAAGATGTGCCCTTTTGAAATTGTGTATGGTTTCCTACCTCGTGCACCTATTGATTTGTTGCCTCTTCCATCTTCTGAGAAGGTTAATTTTGATGCTAAAGAACGTGCTGAATTGATTTTAAAAATGCATGAGTTAACTAAGGAAAACATTGAGCGTATGGATGCTAAATATAAACTTGCTAGAGATAATTGTAGAAAACATGTTGTGTTTGCACCTGGAGATCTTGTTTGGTTACATTTGTGTAAGGATAGATTTCCTAATTTGCGCAAATCAAAGCTAATGCCACGTGTTGATGGTCCTTTTAAGGGGTTAGAGAAAATAAATGATAATGCATATAAACTTGACCTACCTGCAGATTTTGGGGTTAGTCCCACTTTTAACATTTCAGATTTGAAGCCTTATTTGGGCGAGGAAGATGAGCTTCCGTCGAGGACGAATTCATTTCAAGAAGGGGAGGATGATGAGTACATCAATACCATTGTCACACCCACAACCCCTACTGCTACATATACTGGACCAATTACTAGAGCTCGCGCATGCCAATTAAATTATCAGGTACTTTCGTTTCTTGGTAATGATTCTAATGTTCATGAGAATATGATGCTGCCTAAATTGGATACATTTGCTTACAAATGAAGGGTCTGGCATGGATAAGAGGGATGAACACTGGAGCAAGGCCAAGCATGGAGATGATGGCATGCGCAAGGGGAACAAGAACGGAGTTGCAAGTGATGATTTCAGGACTTCGAAGCCACCATAAGGAGTGCATGAAGCCTTGGACGAAATATACAAGAGGCCACTTCATAAATTTCGTCCAAAGGCTATTCTAGGTGCTGTGTCACCTTATTATTGGGCCAGGCCCATGTAATTTCGAAATACTAAAGTATAGGCTGTTTTTGGAGTCCGTATGTGTGGGGAAACAAGAGTTAGGGTTGGTTTCGGACCCCTCCTCCAAGGGCCACGAAATTCCCCCTCTCTTCCTCCATATATACTGCCCTTAGGGCGTCATTTAGACTTTGGGTTTTGTTTAGATTAGAAGTTCGCCATAGCTGCAACTTCACGTACTTCGTTTGTGTTCAACGACCAGACCAAGATGTCACAGAACGCCACCTTGATCAATAAAGCTTTCATCTTATATTCGCAATATCCAGATTGCAATCTTTGTTTCCTACTTGTTCTTCGTTTGCTTGCAGGAAATAGACCTTCGTGGTCAGGTTGATCGTGCTCCGGCATGGTCAATAACCTCTCGGAGTTGGTTTAGCGATTGCTAAGGCGCGACGTCCTTGCACGTTCATAGTCGGATCGTCAAAGTCGACTTCCACCAAAGCGATATCCATCATCTCAACGAAAGACGAGACACCTTTGCCTCTATCAGATGAAGAAGTCGTCCACCATACCAAAGGTGATTGGTGTTGAGATATCGGTGCAGGAACCGGGGTTGTACTATCCGTCACCACCAAGGCCGCTGCGGACCACGTTAGGAATATACCTGTATCGAGTGTTCGTGCATGTCGAAGAAGTGGTTGTAGGATCGAAAGTATGTCTAGAGGGGGGGTGATTAGACTACTTCACCAAATAAAAATCTAGCCTTTTCCCAATTTTAGTTCTTGGCAGATTTTAGCTATCTTAGCACAAGTCAAGAAATCTCCACACAATTCAAGCAAGCATGCACAAGAGTATATGAGCAGCGGAAAGTAAAGCATGCAACTTGCAAGAATGTAAAGGGAAGGGTTTGGAGGATTCAAACGCAATTGGAGACACGGATGTTTTTGTCGTGGTTCCGATAGGTGGTGCTATCGTACATCCACGTTGATGGAGACTTCAACCCACGGAGGGTAACGGTTGCGCGAGTGCACGGAGGGCTCCACCCATGAAGGGTCCACGAAGAAGCAACCTTGTCTATTCCATCACGGTCATCGCCCACGAAGGACTTGCCTCACTAGCGGTAGATCTTCACGAAGTAGGAGATCTCCTTGCCCTTACAAACTCCTTGGTTCAACTCCACAATCTTGTCAGAGGCTCCCAAGTGACACCTAGCCAATCTAGGAGACACCACTCTCCAAGAAGTAACAAATGGTGTGTTGATGATGAACTCCTTGCTCTTGTGCTTCAAATGATAGTCTCCCCAACACTCAACTCTCTCTCTCACAGGATCTGGATTTGGTGGAAAGAAGATTTGAGCGGAAAGCAACTTGGGGAAGGCTAGAGATCAATATTCATATGGTTGGAATGGAATATCTTGACCTCAACACAAGTGTAGGTGGTTCTCTCTCAGAAAATGTGTATTGGAAGTGTAGGTATGTTCTGATGGCTTTCACTATGAATGAAGAGTGGGTGGAGGGGTATATATAGCCTCCACACAAAATCTAACCGTTACACACAATTTGCCAAACTCGGTGGGACCGAATGGTTAAACTCGGTCGGACCGATTCAGCAAACCTAGTGACTGTTAGGATTTTCAGTGGGACTGAGATGCAACTCGGTAGGACCGATATGGTTAGGGCATAACGTAATCTCGGTGTGGCCGATTACACAAACTCGGTGGGACCGATTTTGGTAATAAGCTAACCAGAGAGTTGGTCAGGTAAACTCGGTGGGACCGATTCGCTCATCTCGGTGAGACCTAAATGTTACAAAAGGGAAACATAGAGTTTACATTGCAATCTCGGTGGGACCGATCGCTCATCTCGGTAAGACCGAAACGTTACAAAGGGAAACAAAGAGATTACAATCCCATCTCAGTGAGACCGAGATCCCTATCGGTGAGACCGATTTGCCTAGGGTTTGTGGCAGTGGCTATGACATTTGAAACTCGGTGGCGCCTGATAGCAAGAATCAGTGGGGCCGAGTTTGACTTTTGGTTTAGGTCATATGTGGATGTGGGAAGGTAGTTGAGGATTTTGGAGCATATCACTAAGCATTTTGAGCAAGCAAGCCATTAAGCAGCACCTCATCCCTCCTTGATAGTATTGGCTTTTCCTATAGACTCAATGTGATCTTGGATCACTAAAATATAAAATGTAGAGTCTTGAGCTTCAAGCTTGAGCCAAACTTTTTGTCCTTAGAATTTTGAGGGATCCACTTTCCTCACCCATGCCATGCCATTCATTGAGCTTTTCCTGAAATATTAATCATGGAATAATGTTAGCTCAATGAGCTATATGTTGTTAGGAATTACCAAAACCACCCAGGGATAGTTGCACTTTCAATCTCCCCATTTTTGGTAATTGATGACAACATATAGATCAAAGCTTTGAAAAATGATAATAAGAGTGAATGATATTGTCGCTTTGAGAAGTATGTGAAAAGCAAGAGCTCCCCCTAAATTTGTGCATATCTTAAGATTTGCTTTGGACTGCAAATGAACAATGAGTTAGGATCATGGGTTACTCTTCCATGTCACATACATCTTGGTGGAGTGCTCAAAATGATAAAGATTGAATACATGCACTCATCACCAAGCAAAGTGAATGATCATATAAGGATAAGTAAGATAATATCATCTAACAAGCATAAGTGTAGCTTATGATCAACCACATGATCATCAATGTCTCACAGATAATAGCATAGTATCTCAAGCAATCAAAAGACAGACAAAGTTCAACCACCAAAGCAAGAGAGAACAAAAGCAAACTCTCTCTCTCTCTCTCGAAGCCTATGATCAATACATTTTTCTCCCCCTTTGGCAACAAGTTACCAAAAAGTTCATAGAAAATGCATAGCACTAAAACGTCTCTCAAGCTTGGTCTTCAGGTGGTGGTGTCCGGATGGCTTCAGTTGATGTGGATGGAGCTGATGGAATTGGTGCTGGAGCTGGTTGTGCTGGAAGTGTAGCTGGTGCAGATGAAGTGGCTCTAGTGTCCGGAACAGGCACTGCAGCAGACCTCTGAGCTCTAGGCACTCTGGAAAATGCATCAGTGGTTGTCTTGCCCTTCCTCTCCTGCATATCATCTTGAAGTTGCTCCACAACAGACTGAATCTCAGTTACTTTCACATCCAAGTCATAGAATTTTTGCTCCATGATTCTTTCCAAGCTCTCCTGGTTTTGAGTTAGGGTGGCCAGTCCCTTCTCAATCCTTAGAGTGGATGCAATCAGGTAGCCAAATTGATCTTGCTTGCTTTTCAAAAAGTACTCAGATGCCTCCTCTTGAGTTCGCATCTTGGTAGCCTTCTCTTTCTTTGCTTTCCCCTTCTTCTCTTGAGCTTGTACTGATGATGGTTCATTCTCATTCATCACAACTTGATTGTCCTCAAAGTCAGGATAGATAGGCAAGTGTTCTTTATCCAACAAGTACGTGCCTGTGCCCATCTTTGAGTTTATCAACTCCTGGATCTGTGGGGCATATCCACAACTTCTTTTCTGGTCAGCTGCAGTCCTCTTGATAGTCTCAACTATAAGGCTCATGACCTTGAACTTCTGTGGCACATCAAATATATGTAGCAAGTTAATTGCATGGCCTCTGATCATTCTGTGATCACCAGACTTGGGCAAGAGAGTGTGCCTAAGGATCCAATTGATTGTAGGCAGCCCTTACAACAAGTGTTTTACTAACCCAAACTGGTGAGTCTCAAGATCATCTTCAGGAATCTCATTGTACATGTTTGCCATAGAGTTGTGATCCATCTTCTTCTTGGCATAGACATCCAAGTCATCTTCTTCTTCCTTAGGAGCATTGATCAGATTTGCCCATTCCTCAATAGTTGAATGGTACCTTGTAACTTCAGACATCCATACTATCCTGCCATCTGGATAGAAGTGTGCTGTGGAGTAGAATTGCATTATGAGCTCCTCATTCCACTTTGTGAGCTTCTGCCCAACAAAGTTTGCAACTCCACAAGCACCGAAGCTGTCAAACACACCAGGATAGTGTTCCTCATTTTCCTTGATATACTTCCAATCGACCCACCTCATTTCACACACTATAGGCTTCTTGTCCAACAACACTGTCTCATAGAAGTCCTGTTGTTCCTTTGTGTGGAACCTATAATCAACAGCAGTTCTTCTTCTTGTAGCATATGGGTCTATCTCTCTCCATTTCCTCAGTCCTGAGTCTCTCCTGATCTTCATGTTCTCAGCCATAGGATGAGCATCATTGTGGTCTGGAATCTTGGGTTTGAGCTTTCTCAAGACTTGTCCTTCATGATCTTCATCAGCAGCAACTTCAGGCACTGGGGCCTTGTTCTTCTCAGCAGCTGGTGTACTCCTGGTATTCCTCTTAGGTGCACTTTTGGGCTTGGGGGCTGCTTTGGGTGCTTCTTTGGGCTTTGATGTTGCAGCCCCTAACTTTATAGCATCACCCATCAGCTTTTGTGCCTTGGGTGCTGGTGCAGCAACCTCTTCTTCCTCTTCCTCTTCAGAATCTCTCATGATTGAGGATCTCCCAAGCACTCTAGCAGTGGTATTTTTGATCCTCTCCTTCCTCTTCTTCCCTTCTGCAGCAACCTCTCTGGGTTCAGATCCCAAGGGGACTTGAGTAGATGCTCTAGCCTTAGACATTGGAATTCTCTTTGCAGGAACCTTTTGCTTCATGCCTGGCTTGGTGGCAGCAGCAGTGCTATATTCCTTCTTAACCACTTTCTTCTTGGAAGTGGCCTCATCCTCAACTGCCACATAGTCTTCATCCTCAGACTCTGAAGTTTTCTTCTTCCTTGTTCTGGTGGAAGCTTTGGGCAAGTTGCTGGGAGTGCTCCTGCTACCATCATCTGAACTGCTAGAGGGACTAGAGCCCTCACTCACGTTAACCTGCTCCTCTGACCTGTTCTGGCTGTCACTCTGATCAGACATATTGCAAACACTGACAGCAGACCCTGTGAATAGATATAAATGAGATAGAGTGGATGAGCATCACAAAATGCAGAGGTTTTTGCATAAGAATGAGTCAAAAACTTAGTTTTAGTTTTCCATAGAAAGCATTTCAGATCAACCGATTTGTAAACTTGGTGATACCGAAGCAGTTGTTGGAACCTAAACTAGTGAACTCGGTCAGACCGAGTCACAGTTCGGTGGCACCGAGACTGCTAGGGTTTCACAAAGTCCTGAACTCGGTCACACCGATTTGCAATTCTCGGTCAGACCAAAAATTACATGTGCAATGTCCTGAGCCGAATCGGTGGTACCGAGTTCCACAACTCGGATGGTCCGAGATGGTTTCGGCGGAAACCTAACCCTAAATTTTCAATTCAACTCTAATCTACGGAGTGTTTTGACTGGATAGAAGCGTTTCAATCATGGTAAGATTCATGATGAACACAATGTGCTAGGAATCGGACGGGGATAGCACTGTGATCGAGTCCATACCCTAGTTCGGCGATGAACTCGCTACGGAGGCAAGGGCGGGGAAGAATTCCGTTGACGGCGGCGGAGACCAGGGACAGGAGGCGGCTGGCGACGAGGAGGACGATCCGGAGACCCAGGAGGCAGAGCGAGCTATGCGCGGGCAAAGGGGTTTCGGAGAAATTTCCAAAATTTTGCCCGTGAGTATATATAGCCCGACCCTGTTGGTGTGACCGAGTGGAACAACTCGGTGGCACCGAGATTCATAACTGCAAGCAGTTACTGAAACTCGGTGTGACCGAAAGGTTCAAATCGGTTGCACCGAGATTGAAAACCTAGATCGACTTAGTGATCTCGGTATGACCGAAATGGATGAATCGGTCAGACCAAAATGCACAAAGAAGTTTTGGAAGTTTAAGTCTATGACAAATCGGGGACTTCGAGTGCTCCTCACACAGAGTGGTTCGAATCTGACTTGATCAAATTTTGTGATGTAGCATGAATAGAGTTTGAGACGAGAAAAGCATAGATAGCTAGAGAAGGTTCTTAGGCATTCTTGTCCATCCACTTGGCAAAAGAAAAGAAAACCAATCAATCAAAACAACAAGTGGATATCCTCGAATGAGTAAAATATGCAATCAACATGCTCACATAATAAAATGGCAATTGAAATATGTGGCAAAGCATGCACAACCAATTCTAGCATCTATCAAACAATTTGCGACGACTAGGTCATCTATATATGAGTATATTGACTTAGGAGTCAAATGAGAACATTTGATCATAGGTCATACTCATCGTTTAAGCACAAGTGGGGTTACCACTTTTACATAAAGCATTGTTGTGTTCACACCATTAGAGTTGCTTTAGCTCAATTCTTAGAGTAAAGCTCCCCTAGATGTGAGATACCCCCTAAGAGGGATGAACTAACCTTGGGTTTTGTCGATGATGACTTCATGTAGATGTTGAAGATGTGGATGCTCAATGTTGATGTAGATCATTTGGAGCTATCCATTGGAGTGAGTTGCACTTTCAATACCTACACGGGTTAGTCCCACAAGGAACAAACAAGGATATCCATAGACATAGAGTGATGCACACACAAGATGATGTCTATGAAAGCTTTTAGGTTACCTTGTCCCTTGTCTTACCAACAAGAGGGTTTGTGACTCCTTTAACTAGTGCAAGATGTGGAAGTTGATTGCACTTGTTCTTGCCAAGATGATAAGAGTGAAGTATGTTGGCGGAGTCACCCTCAAGAACTCTCTAGTTCTTCTTCTTCGGGATCCACACCATCTTGATGGGAATCCTCGGTGTTGTAGTTGTACTTGATGAAGTGGAACTTGAAGTAGTCTTGGGAACCCACTTGACCAAGGCCTTAGGAGCTTCTTCAAATGCATCAATTTCCTCTTGAAGCTTGTCCTTGCCTTTTTTGCCTGTGGTCTTGTGGTGGAAGATCATCTTGAGCTTGTGTCCCTTTGAAAGAAGTACAATCATACTTCTCCTGTTGAGGAACAAACTTCGTCTTGGGGTATTGATCTTCTTCCCACTCAACTCCATTGGCATTGAACTTTCGTTCAAAACCAACACCTTGATTCTTCTGGTGCCTTCCTTGCTTGCGTACAATTTCCTCGAATTGCTTACTTCCGGCAAGGCTCTTGTAAACACCTTTCTCTATAATTCCCTTTAATAAGCTATTTTCTTGCTCAAGTGTAACTTGGATAAGAGAATCATTAGTGGAATCAAGAGAACTACTAGAAGCAACAATATTGGATTTAGCATGATTATTGTTACTACTAGAGGAAGAATCTTTCTTGTTCTTGTTACTAGACTTGACTTGAGGCATGTAAGTGGATAAGAGTAAACGCTTGGCAATGTAAGAAGAACTTTTCTTACGAAGATCATCATTGATTGCTTTTAAGAACTCATGCTCTTGCTCAAGGTTGAGCTTTTCAAAGCGCAATTTCTCATGAGTCCTTAAAAGTTCTCGATGATCTCCTAAGATAGTTTCATGAGCTAACTTAAGAGTGTTTAGTTCCTTAGTTAGAGACTCAATCTTCTCCTTATCATTGTCATTCGTTTTATCTTGATTAGCATGACTAATTGACGTTTCATCATAGTACTCATCACTAGAGTTGTCAACGAGTAAATCATTATCACCTAACAAGTCATCTTCATCACTATTGAAATCAACATACTCCAGGTGTGATACCTTTGGGCCTTTAGCCATGAAGCATGTTCCAACTCCTTCATTTGGTGAGTCAAATATGTCATAGGAGTTGGTTGTCACAAGTGCTAGACCGGCAACACCTTCATCTTGAGTATATTCGGAGTCGGAGTGATAGCTTCTCTTGGAGTGGTTGTCGGAGTCGGAGCCGGATACCCATTCACCAACATGAGCTTGATGTCTTCGTTTTGTGTAGCTCCTTGATGACTTGTCCTTTCTTTCTGAATCCTTGCTTCTCCGTGAGGGTCTTCGTTCATAACGATCATCTCTACTCCTTCTTTCTCTAGATGGTGATTCTTCTCTTCTACTTCTCTTGGGAGAATCTTCTCTTCTCTTGTAGGGGGCCATACACTCATTGGAATAGTGTCCAGGCCTTCCACAATTGTAGCAATTTTGCTCTCGACTAGAAGATCTTTTGTCATTGTAGGACCTTGACTTGGAGCTTCTCTCTTTGCTTCTACTCTTGTAGAACTTGTTGAAGTTCTTCACCATTAAGCTCAATTCTTCATTGAAGGTTTGTTTCTCACTCGATGATGTGGGGGCTTCACATGAGGCTTTGTAAGCACCACTTGATTTGTTGTGAAGTTCCTATTTATCCTTGAGTGACATCTCATGATCAACAATTCTTCCGATGACTTCCGTTGGCTTGAGATCTTTGTAATTGGGCATCATTTGGATCAATGTGCACACGGTATCATATTTTCCATCCAAGGCTCTTAGGATCTTCGTGATGATGAATCTATCAGTCATCTCTTCACTCCCTAAGCCGGCAATCTCATTTGTGATAAGAGCAAGCCTAGAGTACATTTCAGCGACACCTTCACCATCCTTCATTTTGAACTTGTCAAGTTGACTTTGAAGCACATCCAATTTGGATTCCTTGACGGAGTCGGTACCTTCGTGCATATCAATCAAAGTATCCCAAATTTCCTTTGCATTCTCAAGACGGCTGATTTTGTTGAATTCTTCGGGGCACAATCCATTGAAGAGGATATCACAAGCTTGAGCGTTGTATTGCAGCATCTTCAACTCTTCCGCGATAGCTTCACAGTTCGGTTCTTTCCCATCAAAGAATTCACCTTGCAAGCCAATACACACAATAGCCCAAACGGCGGGGTTATGTCCAAGAATATGCATTTTCATCTTATGCTTCCAACTAGCAAAATTAGTGCCATCAAAGTAAGGACCTCTACGATGATAATTTCCCTAGCTAGACGCCATACTCTCCTAGGTTGTGAAACCAAGGCTATGACCACCAAAAGCTATGGAAATCAAAGCAAATGGAGACCAAAGCTCTGATACCACTTGTAGGATCGAAAGTATGTCTAGAGGGGGGTAATTAGATTACTTCACCAAATAAAAATCTAGCCTTTTCCCAATTTTAGTTCTTGGCAGATTTTAGCTATCTTAGCACAAGTCAAGCAATCTCCACACAATTCAAGCAAGCATGCACAAGAGTATATGAGCAGCAGAAAGTAAAGCATGCAACTTGCAAGAATGTAAAGGGAAGGGTTTGGAGGATTCAAACGGAATTGGAGACACGGATGTTTTTGTCGTGGTTCCGGTAGGTGGTGCTATCGTACATCCACATTGATGGAGACTTCAACCCACGGAGGATAACGGTTGCGCGAGTCCACGGAGGGCTCCACCCACGAAGGGTCCACGAAGAAGCAACCTTGTCTATTCCATCACGGCCGTCGCCCACGAAGGACTTGCCTCACTAGCGGTAGATCTTCACGAAGTAGGCGATCTCCTTGCCCTTACAAACTCCTTGGTTCAACTCCACAATCTTGTCGGAGGCTCCCAAGTGACACCTAGCGAATCTAGGAGACACCACTCTCCAAGAAGTAACAAATGGTGTGTTGATGATGAACTCCTTGCTCTTGTGCTTCAAATGATAGTCTCCCCAACACTCAACTCTCTCTCACAGGATTTGGATTTGGTGGAAAGAAGATTTGAGTGGAAAGCAACTTGGGGAAGGCTAGAGATCAAGATTCATATGGATGGAATGGAATATCTTGACCTCAACGCAAGTGTAGGTGGTTCTCTCTCAGAAAATGTGCATTGGAAGTGTAGGTATGTTCTGATGGCTTTCACTATGAATGAAGAGTGGGTGGAGGGGTATATATAGCCTCCACACAAAATCTAACCGTTACACACAATTTTCCAAATTCTATGGGACCGAATGGTTAAACTCGGTCGGACCGATTCAGCAAACCTAGTGACCGTTAGGATTTTCGGTGGGACTGAGATGCAACTCGGTAGGACTGATATGGTTAGGGTTAGGGAATAACGTAATCTCGGTGTGTCCGATTACACAAACTCGGTGGGACCGATTTTGGTAATAAGCTAACCAGAGAGTTGGTCAGGTAAACTCGATGGGACCGATTCGCTCATTTCGGTGAGACCGAAATGTTACAAAAGGAAACAGAGAGTTTACATTGCAATCTTGATGGGACCGATCGCTCATCTCGGTAAGACCGAAACGTTACGAAGGGTGTTGGGGATATCACTACTGGGCGTAAACCGGCCAGGACAGGCCGGATTAACTTCATCAGTAGTTGAGTATGTTAAAGCCCATGAGGGCAGATGAGGGCTAAAGGCCCATAGTAGGTTCAAGGCCTGTAGCCGTAAACCGGCGTTGGTATTTAACTTGTATTGTAAGTTAGGAATAAGTAGAGACCAAACCGGACACATCTATGAGCCAGTATTGGGACTCTATGAACGACGGGCGTCACCCGTGTATATAAGGGGACGACCCGGCGGCGGTTCAAGGACAACAGAGGACAACTTGAGACATAGGAGAAGCTTGTTTGCTCCCTAGTCATCGAAACCCCATCAATTCCATCACAACTAGATGTAGGCTTTTACCTTCATCGAAGGGGCCGAACTAGTATAAACTCTCTTGCGTCCCTGTGTCCGCTTTAACCCCTTCAAGCTAACCCATCGCGATGGCTCCACGACTAAGTCCTTTCTCTAGGACATCTGCCGTGACAAAACCACGATAGTTGGCGCCCACCGTGGGGCTATCGCACGATGGTTTCAAGTTCTTGGAGGGCCGCTTTGAAGGACTCAAGGGCTACGCCGTGGGCCGGATGACTAAGAGTCGTCGTGGCAAGCTCTACATCGATGATGCAGGCTGGGGCCCCGAGGCCGGCTCAGTTGAGTACGGGTACCGGATCCCCTTTGGTGGCATACACGTTTTCATCGGCAAGATCGAAGAACCGGGCCCTGAGCCGGACATCTGCACCGACCTCGTCGAAACGGCTCAGCGTGCGCGATCTGCCTGGGTTAAACCGGCCATGAAGCGTGCCTTCGTGGGAGTCATCCATGGAGGAGGACATGAGGACGGATCGGGATCTGGCGGCGAGACCGTCATTTACTCCGGCGATGAGTCATCCAGAGAAACCGAATCTCTTTATCAGCTACAAGATGGCTGGATTGGGGGCTGTTCCGATGGTGACAGTATTCCGGACCCCTCTAATCTACCCAACCGAGTTGGAATATTCATGGCTGGCACACAAGCAGCACTTCATTCTTCGTCTGCTGCACCAATAACCTCCGGTTCAGCAGCGGCGACAGCTGCTGGGGCAGGGAGCTCTGCGCGCCCGCCGGCTCAAGTTCTATCAGATCTATTTGATGCAGTGGCTGTGCTTATGGCAGAGGCTAATCCGGCGGATCAGGAAGTCCACAACGCGGAGATTGCAAAGGTGAAGGAATAGATCACCCAGGCCAAGGCGGACCTGGCAGCTGAGGATGGCAGGATGACCGCAGAGCGGGCCGCTTTAGACGCACAAGCCTACATGCTCATGTTGGACCAGAACGCGTCGCATGAAGTCGTGAAGAGGAAGTACCCATCCTTTTGCCTTCGGTTTTCGAGGCCGGAGACCTTTTCAACACCCAAGAGCAGGAACCAGTAATCCGCTGGAGGTAAACCGGACGGAAGCCCCTGCGACCAGCGCACCGGTTCAGCCCCGTCGGATGGATCTGCCTCGTCAAAATACTGTTATACCTCAGGCTATTTCGACACATCCGGTTCACTACTCCAACCTGATGGACAATCTCGTTGCCGCTGCTGCACGGCCGGAGGCCATTCCAATTGAAGGTGACTCGCCGCAGGAAGTAGAGACGCGACGGGTCAAGGAGCTTCTGAGGACAACTTTGGTCCAACAGGAAGCATACTCGTACAGCTGCGACCAGATCCACTCGACCCCCTGTCCAAGCCGGAGCTATAGCAGACATATGGATGAACCTGCAGTGTCGAGTAATGAACGACGTGGAGCACCCCGTGGCAACAACCCGGCGGGTGGTGCTGATAACGCTCAGGAAGTGGTGGACCAGGCCCGAGCGCGCAGGGAGGCCGAGTTAGCCGCACAACATCAGGCTCGGCAGCTCACGCCGGTTCGTCCAACTATCTCGATCGAACCTGGTGTTACTTCTAGTTCTTTGGGGGTGCCTTGCCTTGTCCCCGCTTTACGCAATGTGCGCCTGCCCAAGGATTTCAAAGGCCCGCGCAAAGTACCAAATTACACGGCGGATCAACCTCTAGAGACATGGGTGGAGAGCTATGAGATGGCCATGGAGATGCTTGATGTGGATGACGTGGCGTGTGCGAAATACTTCACCATGATGCTTGAAGGAACGGCCCGTACTTGGTTAAAAAGCATGTCGGCTAATTCTATCAGTTCATGGGCCCAATTACGAGCCCGGTTTATCAGCAATTTCAAGGATACATGTAGACAGCCTATGTCGATAGTGGACTTAGCTGCCTGCGTCCAGGAGGAAGGAGAATCGACGACTCATTGGGTGCACCGGGTTTCACAAGTGTTGCATGACGAAGGAATGTACCTAGGGTAGGGTCACGGACCTGTCCTAACTGCCCTACCCAAGGACACCTTTAGAATAAATCAACTTTCAATCGACTTGGAGGTGTTCCACTCGACAGACTCGAAGACATTCGACCAAGAAGCAATTACTCGACCAAGATCCAACCACTCGACGGCCAGGAGACCTAAAGTCACTCCGCACGCTAACGGTCGGTCATTAAGTAGCCTTTATGGTCATCATAGCACTTTATTACTAGCGTTATCAGTAACGCCCTGCCTTAATGTACATTGAAGCCTTCGTAACGTGGGCTGGCTGGGGTCCTGGCGCACTCTATATAAGCCACCCCCCTCCTCCAGGACAAGGGTTCGCACCTCTGTAACTCATACACACATAATCCAGTCGACCGCCTCCGGGCTCCGAGACGTAGGGCTTTTACTTCCTCCGAGAAGGGCATGAACTCGTAAACCTTGCGTCCTTACAACCTCTCCATAGCTGAGACCTCGCCTCTCCATACTTACCCCCCAACATTGCTGTCAGACTTAGAACCACGACAGTTGGCGCCCACCTTGGGGCCGGTGTTTTAGCGTTTTGTTGGAAGAGTTGCGATCTTTTCCGACCCGAATCATCATGGTTTTCGATGGAGTTTTGGTGGAGGGCCGCGAGATCCGTCTCGACGCGCTCACGTTCATCGCCGACGACTCCACCTGGCTTCAGGAGGCTCCGCTCGACGTGGACGCGCTCCCTGTCCGTGGGGCAACGCACTTTAGCGCATGCGTCCGCGGCGTTCTCCTACGGCAACCGTCGACCCCCTACCGGTCGGCTCCTGTGCTGTCCTCCCTCCCCGTTTCCCGCCGGCGCAAGCGCTCCGGTCGGTTGAGACTTCAGCAGTGGGTGAGACACGTGGTGGCCCGTCAGTCGGCCACCCCTCAAGTCGCGGCGATCGAGCCCGACGAATCCCTCTACGGCCTGTTCGACTGGCTCCGAAGAGACTGCATCTGAGTGCGACAGCAGCGATCTGGCGGCGGAGGTTCTGATGGTCGATGGGCCGCCCAGTCCCCCCGGTTTTACCCACACCGACGGAGGCGCGGGAAGAGGCGACCCGTCGCATCCCCATGAGGAGTATCTTCCCGAGCCTCTCACGTCGCTGCAGAGAGAAGAACTTCGCCGCCGGAACATGGATGCACTGCACACTCTTATCGTTGGAGAAACCCTCGAGGCTCGCGCCTTGGAGGACGCGCGCCTGGCAAACTTGGCCGAGCGCACTCGACTGGAGAACCTCCAGCGAGCACTCGATGAGCGTGCGCGACAACAGGTTCCCGAATCCAGTCGACGTCAGCTCTTCCCGCCCCCGCAGGTATATCGGACTCCGATTCAGAATTTAGCAACTGCGACCCGCATAAAGGAGTCGATTCAGCCTTCCCAGTCGGAGGCTGGTAGAGGCTTGCTGCAGATCAGAGCGTTACTCCGGGCAGCAGGAGATCAGAATTCCGCTGTTTCTCATTCGCGGAACAGAATTCACAGCAGATCCGTTGCCGCAGACACAGTCCAGTCGGCTCACAGCCCGAGATCGCCAAGGGACGTGGAGACCGGCATGACCAGTATGGGAACCATGAGCAGTATGATCACCGAGTCGATCATGGCGGTCGACGTCGAGTGCCCACGCCTCCCCCGCGGAGCGGGTCGTATGTGCCTTGCCAGCAGGACGACAGGCGCCCTCACAGTGATGGGTAAAGGATTCCAGTCGACTCCAGAGGGCCAGGCTTTGACACGAGATCCATCCTCGTCCAGGGTCTGGTCGACAGGAACAGGGCTCACCGAGAAGGCCACGACAGAGATGCGCCCGCCAGTAGCAGAGTACATGTTTCGGGGCCAGAGTGCTTTAGTAGAGCCATCAGGACTGCTGTGATTCCTCCCAATTTTAGGTTGGCGACTGGAGTCAGTAAGTTCATTGGCGAGTCCAAGCCCGATACTTGGCTTGATGAATACCGAGTGGCCGTCCAGATTGGTGGCGGCAATGATGAAGTGGCCATGAAGCACCTGCCTCTCATGTTGGAGGGCTCGGCCAGAGCGTGGCTAAACCAGTTAGCACCTAGCAGCATTTACACTTGGGAAGATCTCTCCCGAGTGTTCGTCACCACATTTGAAGGCACATGCAAGCGACCGGCAGGACTGACGGAACTGCGGTCCTGTGTGCAAAAGCCGAATGAAACTTTGAGGGATTACATCCAGAGATGGATCACGTTACATCACTTGGTGGAGAATGTGCCTGACCACCAAGCAGTTTGTGCCTTCAAGGAAGGCATCAAGTACAACGAACTGAATTTGAAATTCGGTCAAACCAGAGATATGTCCCTGAATCGGATGATGGAGATTGCCACGAAGTATGCTAATGGTGAAGATGAGGATCGACTCAGGAGTGGTAAGCTCAAGTCAGTCGTCCAAGAAACCGGAGGCAATTCCAATCGGAAGCAGAAGCGGAAGGCCGAGCCAGCGGCTCCCGGGGAAGCTTTAGCTTTGGCCCAAGGAAAGTCTAAAGGGAAACCTAAAGGGCCTTGGAACCCCAAAAAGGTTAAAGACCAGGAGGGAAATGATGTGTTGGACTTACCATGTCTCGTCCACACGAAGAAAGATGAAGAAGGTAATTTTATTTACCCAAAACATACCACTCGGCAGTGTCGACTCTTGATCCAGCAGTTCCAGGGCAAGCAGCCCAAGGGTAAGGAAAAGGAGTCAGACAAGGTCGAGGACAAAGAGGACAGTGATGACGGATACCCTCAAGTCAATTCCACCCTGATGATTTTTGCTGATGTTGAGAGCAAAAGTCGACTGAAAGTTATTAACCGAGAGGTGAATATGGTTGCTCCGACGACACCTAGTTACCTGAAATGGTCTCAGACTGCCATAACATTCGACCAGTCCGACCACCCAATGCACATCGCCACCCTTGGGAGGCAAGCTTTGGTGGTCGACCCAGTTGTTGAAGGCACTCGACTGACCAAAGTCCTGATGGATGGTGGAAGTGGTTTGAATATATTATACGCTGAGACGTTGAAGGGCATGGGCATTCCGATGTCCAGACTCAGTGCCAGCAACATGAGTTTCCATGGAGTCATTCCTGGGAAGAAGGCTGAATCACTCGGCCAGATTGCTCTGGATGTGGTTTTCGGTGATTCCAAGAATTACCGCAAAGAAAAGTTGACATTTGAAGTTGTAGACTTCTAGAGTGCCTATCACCCTATTTTGGGCAGGCCGGCTTATGCACGCTTCATGGCCCGACCATGTTACATGTATCTCAAATTGAAGATGCCTGGCCCCAAAGGTGTGATCACCATTACGGGCAATCGAAAGAAAGCGGAAGAATGTTTTCAGAAGGGTTCGAAGATCGCCGACGCACAGATGGCAGTGGTGGAGTTGCAGGAATACCAGAAGACTGTAGACCTGAGTGATCTGTTGCGAGCCAAGAAGCCCGCTACAGAGTCAGCTTTCCAGTCGACTGGTGACACGAAGACAGCTCACATCCACCCGACCGACCCCAGTGCCGCCCCGACTCATATCTCGACAACACTCGACTCCAAATAGGAAGAAGCGCTCGTCCAGTTCTTCCGTGAGAACTGGGACATCTTCGCATGGAAGCCTTCTGACATGCTTGGTGTTCCCAGGGAACTGGCTGAGCATCGCCTGAGAGTCGACTCAAAAGTAAAACCTGTCAAGGAACATCTTCGACGGTCCGCCGTCCAAAAGAGAAAAGCTATTGGCGAAGAGGTGGCTCGGCTCTTAGCAGTGGAGTTCATCCGAGAAATCTACCACTCCGAGTGGCTCGCCAACGTTGTCATGGTCCCCAAGAAGGACAAGTCACTTCGCATGTGCATTGAATTTAAACATATCAATCGGGCCTGCCTGAAAGATCATTTTCCTCTCCCCCGCATCGACCAGATAGTCGACTCGACTGCGAGATGTGAGCGACTGTCTTTCTGAGACGCCTATTCCGGGTACCATCAGATCCGTCTGTATGGACCTAACGAGATCAAGACAGCTTTCATCACTCCATTCAGGTGCTTCTATTATGTTACCATGTCGTTCCGCCTCAAGAATGCCGGAGCCACATTCATGAGGATGATTCAGAAGTGTTTACTCACTCAAATCAGTCGGAACATGGAAGCATACATGGACGATATTGTGGTCAAGTCACAGAAGGGTTCCGACCTGCTGACTAACCTTGCTGAAACCTTTGCCAACCTTAGGAGGTATGATATCAAGCTTAATCCATCAAAGTGTACATTCGGAGTCCCTGGCGGAAAGTTACTCGGCTTTCTCGTTTCCGAACGGGGAATTGACGCCAATCCAGAAAAAGTTGGCACTATACTCCAAATGAAAAGCCCTGTGCGAGTGCACGACGTCCAGAAGCTTACTGGTTGTTTGGCCGCCCTAAGTCGATTCATATCTCGTCTCGGTGAAAAGGCATTACCTCTTTACCAATTGATGAATAAGTCCGACAAGTTCGAGTGGACTCCTGAAGCTGATGCAGCGTTTGCAGAGCTCAAAGCTCTGCTCTCCACCCCGCCGGTGCTTGCTGCCCCAATCAGCAAAGAGCCTTTGCTGCTTTACATTGCAGCCACAGGACAAGTCGTCAGTATGGTACTTACGGTCGAGCAGGAAGAAGAAGGGAAAACCTTCAAAGTTCAGCGCCCAGTATATTATATTTCTGAAGTCTTGACCCCATCGAAGCAAAGATATCCTCACTATCAGAAGCTTGTGTATGGGATTTATATGACCACCAAGAAAGTTGCTCACTACTTCTCTGATCATTCCATTACAGTCGTCAGCGACGCTCCATTATCAGAGATCCTGCATAACAGGGATGCAACTGGTCGAGTGAAAAAATGGGCGATTGAACTCCTTCCCCTTGATATCAAGTTTGAGGCAAAGAAAGCTATCAAGTCCCAAGCAATCGCAGATTTCGTCGCCGAGTGGATTGAACAGCAGCTGCCGACTCAGATTCACTCGGAGCATTGGACTATGTTTTTCGACGTTGGTCTCCCCTAGAGGAGATAAACTCAGATATGTTCTTCAAATCCATTTTGATTCCTCCAATAATGAGGCAGAATATGAAGCACTTTTATATGGGTTGCGCATGGCCATCTCACTCGGCGTCCATCGCCTCATGGTCTATGGTGACTCAGATTTGGTGGTTAATCAGGTAATGAAGGAATGGCATGTCAGAAGTCCAGCCATGACTGGTTATTGCAACGCAGTGAGAAAGCTGGAGAAGAAATTCGAGGGGTTAGAGCTTCATCACATACCCCAACTGAAAAATCAAGCAGCTGATGATTTGGCAAAAATAGGTTCCAAAAGAGAAGCCATTCCCAGCAATGTGTTTTTGGAACACATCCACACACCATCAGTCCAGGAGGATCCCTTCATGGAAGAGGCCCCGCAGCCAAAAAGCACGACGGATCTGACTGGAGTTGAAGTTCCAGCTGTAGTCGATCTAATAATGGAAGTGTTGGTTATCACTCCCATCTGGACAGAACCGTACATCACGTACATCCTAAGGAAAGATCTCCCAGAAGACGAGGAAGAGGCTCGACAGATCGTCCGTCGATCCAAGGCCTTTACAGTCATAAAAGGACAGTTATATAGGGAAAGCGCGACTGGGGTCGGCCAGAAGTGTATCACAACAGAAGATGGTCAGATGATCCTTAACGATATCCACTCGGGGACCTGTGGTCATCATGCGTCCTCTTGGACCATTGTGGCTAAAGCATACCGAGCGGGGTTCTACTGGCCAAGGGCAAATGAGATGGCTAAAGAGATAGTCGACAAATGTGAAGGGTGTCAGTATTACTCCAATATGCCGCACAAGCCCGCGTCAACCCTGAAAACCATTCCACTCGTCTGGCCCTTCGCTGTTTGCGGGCTGGACATGGTTGGGCCACTGAGAACAGGCAGGAGCGGCTTCACTCATGTGCTGGTAGCAGTCGACAAGTTCACCAAATGGATTGAAGCCAAGCCTATCAAGAATGTTGACGCTTGCACCGCTATCAGTTTCTTCAGAGAGTTGATATTCAGATATGGAGTCCCACACAGCATCATCACCGGCATCGGGTCAAACTTCGATTCCGACAAATTCAGGGCCTTCTGCGCCTCTCAGGGCACTCGGGTCAACTATGCTTCAGTCGCTCACCCCCAGTCGAATGGACAAGCAGAAAGGGCAAACGGCCTAATTCTCAAAGGACTGAAACCCCGATTGATGTGCGATCTCAAGCACGCAGCAGGTGCATGGGTCGGCGAGCTTCCATCAGTCCTTTGGGGACTGAGGACAACCCCGAATCGATCGACCAGAAGAACCCCATTCTTTCTGGTCTACGGAGCCGAGGCAGTCTTACCGAGTGACCTGCTTCACAATGCTCCCAGAGTCGAGCTCTACTCAGAAGATGAAGCAGAACAAGCCCGGCAGGACGCAGTCGACATCCTAGAGGAAGAAAGAGAAATGGCCCTGATCCGATCGACCATCTATCAGCAAGACTTGCGTCGATTCCATGCCAGAAACGTGAAGAGCCGAGCCTTCCAAAAAGGAGACTTAGTCCTTCAAGTGGATCAGCAGAAACCACACAAGCTTGCTCCTACTTGGGAAGGCCCCTTCATAGTCACCAGAGTCCTCCACAATGGAGCATACTACCTCTACAATGTCGGTCGCCAGATTGATGAGCCACGAGCCTGGAATGCGGAGCTACTCCGTCCCTTTTATACTTGAATTCTCACTCGGATGAGATGTAATAAGAAAAACTCCTGTAGTTTATTTATCAAAGACAAGAGCGTTATAATTTTCCCAGTGATTATTATTGTTTTTGTTTGCGTAAGAAATCCCCAGTGGGTGGCTTAGCTGTGAATCCGCTTCGCCTAAGTTTGTAAAAACAGTTTCCTACCGAGTGGCGAGCCAGCCTCCCACTCGGGGGCTTAGCTGCGAATCCGTTTCGCCTAAGTTTGAAAAAATTCTACCGAGTGGAGAACAATCCTCCCACTCGGGGGCTTAGCTGCAGTCCAGTACTCATCTAAGTTCTCTCGCTTGGAGACTTAGCAGCAGTCAGGCACTCGCCTAAGTTTGAAAAAATCCTACCGAGTGGAGAGAAATCCTCCCACTCGGGGGCTTAGCTGCAGTCCAGTACTCGCCTAAGTCCTCTCACTAGAAGACTTAGCTGTAGTCAGGCACTCGCCTGAGTTTGAAAGAATCCTACCGAGTGGAGAGCAATCCTCCACTCGGGGGCTTAGCTGTAGTCCAGTACTCGCCTAAGTCCTCTCACTAGAAGACTTAGCTGCAGTCAGGCAATCGCCTAAGTTTG
>NC_041388.1:175457933-175519721 GCF_002162155.2 Triticum dicoccoides
CGAGTGGAGAGCAATCCTCCCACTCGGGGGGTTAGCTGCGGTCCAGTACTCACCTAAGTTCTCCCACCTAGAGACTTAGCTGCAGTCAGGCACTCGCCTAAGTTTGAAAAAATCCTACCGAGTGGAGAGCAATCCTCCCACTCGGGGGCTTAACTGCAGTCCAGTACTCGCCTAAGTTCTCCCATTTAGAGACTTAGCTGTAGTCAAGCACTCGCCTAAGTTTGAAAAAATCCTACCGAGTGGAGAGCAATCCTCCCACTCGGGGGCTTAGCTGCAGTCCAGTACTCGCCTAAGTTCCCCCACTTAGAGACTTAGCTGCAGTCAGGCACTCGCCTAAGTTTGAAAAAATCCTACCGAGTGGAGAGCGATCCTCGCACTTGGGGGCTTAGTTGCAGTCCAGTACTCACTTAAGTATGAAACACATCTCAATCCTCAAGGACGACGAGGGGCGGGTCGACTGCCACCTTCTCCTGGAGAGCTTCGCCACAAATACAATGCGCGATTCATCCCGCTCTACAGTAACAAAGTGCGGGTCGACTGCCACCTTCTCCTGGAGAGCTTCGCCACAAATACAATGTGTGCTCCGTCCCACTCTGTAGTAACAAGGTGTGGGTCGAGCGCCACCTTCTCCTGGAGAGCTTCGCCACAAATACAATGTGCGCTCCATCCCACTCTGCAGTAACAGGGTGTGGGTCGACCGCCACCTTCTCCTGGAGAGCTTCGCCACAAATACAATGTGCGCTCCGTCCCACTCTGCAGTAACAGGGTGTGGGTCGACCACCACCTTCCTTTGGGGAGCTTTGCCACAAATACAAGACATGGGTCGACTGCTTCCCTCTCATTCGGAACTACGCTGCGAGTGCAAAAGTTGTCTTGAATGAAGAATGGGTTCACTCAGCAGGAGATTCATAAAGATATTCAACGGTAAACCAAGTTCAGATAAATTTAAAGATTCCAGACCACAGATCGAAGTACTCGGGCATGCAGCCCGAAGAAGTTTAACGGTTACAAAAACTACTCGGCATTCCGAGGCAAATTTAAGGTGGGACATAAGAGTTTGTTCATTCCGCGGGAGGAGGGCTGGCAGGCTCGACGAACTCATCCAGGTCGACGCCATCGGCTATTCGTGTGGCTGCAGCGATGAAAGTCTCCATAAAGGTTCTGAAGTCATGCTTCTGGGTGTTGGCGACCTTGATTGCTGCCCGCTTGTCTTGTCGCACCTCCTTGCAGTGGACACGAACCAAGGACAGAGCCACATCAGCACCACACCGAGCAGAAGACTTCTTCCACTCCTGCACTCGGTCAGGATTCCGTTAAGCCGAGTCATCAGAGACTCGAGATCATTTTGGAGCATAGCCTCTGGCCAAAGTGCCGGGTCGATCCATGACATGGCGACCTTCAGTCAAGCCAAGTACTCCACGGCACCGTCGATGCGAGATTCTAGTCGGAGCAAATTCATGGTAGTTTCATCTTTCACGGGAGAGTTGATTGGATCCAAAACTGGTTCGATCCGCCCTATCTCCTCTTCAAAGTTCTGGCAAAACTCTGCATTCACGATCCAAGGATAAGTCAATTTTCATACACTGAGTCGACACAAAAAAAACACCAGTCGGAACTAAATGTGCACCTTCAAGCTTGATGTACAACTTCTTGGCAAGGCTCCTCAGGTAGCTCTCCAGGTCGTCCCTCCTGCGAGTGATGCCTTCCATCTTTTCGTTCAAATAGAGGTTATCCTTCTTCCAGCGTGTACACTCCCTGTTGGCTTCATTCAGAGCGGTCTTCAGCCTGGTGTTCTCTTCTTCTAACTGGCCGACCGAAGCCAGCTTCTGTTCGGCCAGAGCGGTCTTGTCGTCAGCCTCCTTACGAGCAGCAGCCAAGTCCTGATCCGTCTTCGCCAGAGCATCTCTCAGTTTTTCTGCAAAGAAATGATGATTGATTCGGAAATAGCAGAAGAGTGCGCAAGCCTAAAACTAACCGGTCAACAAAATCGTCTTACCTGCAGCGCCGTCTCTGACCTTTTGCAGCTCTGTCCTGGCCAGCTCCAAATCAAGATTCAGTTGAATCTGCTGCTTCTCCAAGTCAGCAAAGCGAACTCCAAGATCACAAGATTTCTGAAATCAAAGGGGAGAAGTTATTTTTACAGCAAAAAACAACAAAGGCAATAAATACTAAGACTACGGTCGACTGCCCGCAGTCCACCATAGTCTCGGGGACTACACCCAGTGGGTGCACTTAGCGTGCCCCCACCGGTTCTGATCCCACTCGTCCGGCCCGCCGAAGTCGAGTTCAAAAAAAAAGAGAGAGAAAGAAAATAGAACTCAGACTACAGTCGACTGCCAGTAGTCCACCGTAGTCTCGGGACTACACCCAGTGGGTGCACTTAGCGTGCCCCCACCGGTTCTAATCCCACTCGACCGGCCCGCCGAAGTCGAGTGGAAGAGACAAACTACCAGTTTGGTTTATACATTCGGCAAAATACAAAGACTACAGTCGACTGCCAGCAGTCCACCGTAGTCTCGGGGACTACACCCAGTGGGTGCACTCAGCGTGCCCCCACTAGTCCAAAACTTCAATCGACGCACCCAGTGGGTGTACAGATGCAAAGATTTATGGAAAGAATCTTCAGATAGCCGACTAACCTGAACGTTGCTCCGGAGAGCCGAGCTGGCATCATAGGCGGCTTGGCTGACGTCCCGCACCATCTTCATCTTCTCCATCATAATGCCCGCCTAGCGTATGGCTTCCCTAGCAGCATTCACCTCGTCCTCTGGGACATGATGGGTCGCAAAAACTGAAGGTGGGTCGACAGGGGCCTGAGCAGTCGAAGAAGAAGAAGGCAAGGCACTTGACAGGGGCTCCACAAAGGTAATAGAACCCCGATTGACGTCACTAGTGTCCTGCGCGACTGGTTCCGCCCTTGGCATCGACTGTAGCACCTCACATACAGGAGCTCGCCTACTCTTCCTCGTCAAAGACCTATCGGGCTCTTCATCATCATCAGGGAGGTCAATAATGTTGGGAGCTGCGCAAAGTTCAAATTGCCAAAATCACGTCACCAAATAATGCACGATGTAGTTGAATCGACCGAAGAAAGATAGTATGGCAGGAATCATACCCGGATTAGAAGTGACCGCATCCTCCATCACCTCATCATCATCCCTGTAAGCTGAGGTCCCGGAAGTGGCAGTGCTGACAATTCCAAAGTTCGTCCAGTTAAAACAAGAAAAACAAATAGCGCGGAGCATCGAATGAATACAGGGAGAGACACTCATGCGGAGGCGACAGGGATATCGATCTTGATTTTTGGCAGCGCCTTCCGAGTCTTCGACTCTGCAACTTTGGGGTGCTTTGGCGCCTTCTCAGTCGGAGTTGGTGAAGAGATCCGAGGACGCTTCAAAGACTGACCAGCCTGAGCAGTTGCCTTGTCGCGGGCACTCGGCCGTTCTTGGTCAAGCTTGGATCGCCTCTCTATGCGAGGAGGCGACTGGACTTCTTCCCCATCACTTGAGTCGTCGCTTTCTCCATCCCCTTCACCATCGGAAGTCCACTCGCCACTTTCGCCACCACTCGCCTCGCCTTCCAGAGCTTGCTCTTGCTCCCCGTTGGGCATCGAATACATTTCAATAATGGCCTGAAAGAAAGCAGGGAGAACAAAGTCAGTCGACGCAATACAGAGAGCTGCGCGAGTGAATTCAGATTACAAGCAAAAACTCGGAATCAGACCTTCTCTGGTGCACGCGACTGGTCGAATGGGGGAACTCTCCTGGCTCCTCTGGGATTGTCCTCGTTCCTGGTAATGCTCGACAGCCACTTCTCCAGTGTGTCGTCATCGACCTCCTCCGGGTGGATCCGAGTGGAATCTTCTAGACCCGAATACATCCACATCGGGTGGTCTCGGGCTTGGAGAGGCTGGATGCACCGTTGAAGGAAGACCTCCAAGAGATCCATACCAGTGACCCCGTCGCGAATGAGCTGGACCACTCGGTTGACCAACACCTTCATGTGCGCCTTCTCCTTCGGGAGCACCTTCAAAGGGGCGGGTTTTTCCACTCGGTCCATGGTAAAGGGAGGGAGGCCAGTCAATTGCCCTAGCGTCGACTGGTCTTTGCAGTAGAACCAGGTCGACTGCCATCTGCGAACCGAGTCGGGAAGAATCATGGCCGGAAAGGAGCTTTTTCCCCTCGTCTGGATACCAAGACCCCCACACATCTGGATCACTTGGGTCCTCTCGTCACTCGGATTAGCCTTTTTCACTGTCTGGGAGCGACAAGTGAAAATATGCTTGAAAAGACCCCAGTGAGGTCGACAACCCAAGAAGTTCTCACACAAGGAAATGAACGCGGCAAGATAAACGATTGAGTTGGGGTTAAAATGGTGGAGTTGAGCCCCAAAGAAGTTCAGAAACCCTTGGAAGAAAGGATGAGGAGGCAAGGAAAACCCACGGTCGACGTGGGTGGCAAGAAGAACCCGCTCACCCTCCCGGGGTTGCGGCTCGGATTCCTTCCCCGGAAGCCACGCCGAGCCGTAGGAGATCAGCCCTCCCTCGACCAGGTCGTTGAGGTCTTCTTGGGAGATCCTCGAGTGGATCCAGTCGCCCTGGATCCAACCCTTTGGCAGGCCTGTCCGTGAGGAAGATCCCCCCCGGCTCGTCGCCTTCCCCTTTGACCTCGCCGTCGCCTTCTTTGCCCGCTCCAGAGCCGCTGTCTTCTCCTTCACCATTGTCGCCGACGAGGCGCGTGTGGCGCGGTGGCACTGGAGCGAGAGCAAGCGCAGAGGAGAGGCGTGAGGAGGAGAAGAGATAATGGGACACACTGTTCAAGAGACTCCGGTCCAATGCCTTATATGAGGCCGCTTCCGAGTGGCCGACAGGTAGGCCCAGATGGCTCCGTCAAATCCCGCAACGACCGCACGAGCGATACGTGGAGAAAAAGGTGGCGCGGGGATCGAGGCGGCTCCGCTCTATCTCGTCCGATTACCGCGGCCTCCCCCATCCCGCGCGCTTCCCAAAATTCGGATCCCACTAAATCCGTGGGCAACAAATAACTTGTCAGACCAAAGATCTCCTCCGCACCGTCACTTGGAGCCTTACAAGTAAAGAAACTCACTCGGCGAAGAATTAAGAATGGATCAAGGCGACTGAAAAGGGAGTTGCTGTCATCACTCAGGTCCGTTGATCCGAAACAAGATATGCTCACGGCATAGAAAACGAGTCGGAGAAGTCCTCAACTCCTTCCCCACTCAAACCTCGATCCATTCAGGGGCTAATGACGAAGGAATGTACCTAGGGTAGGGTCACGGACATATCCTAATTGCCCTACCCAAGGACACCTTTAGAATAAATCACCTTTCAATCGACTTAGAGGTGTTCCACTCGACAGACTCGAAGACATTCGACCAAGAAGCAATTACTCGACCAAGATCCAACCACTTGACGGCCAGGAGACCTAAAGTCACTCCGCACGCTAACGGTCGGTCATTAAGTAGCCTTTATGGTCATCATAGCACTTTATTACTAGCGTTATCAGTAACGCCCTGCCTTAATGTACATTGAACCCTTCATAACGTGGGCTGGCCGGGGTCCTGGTGCACTCTATATAAGCCACCCCCCTCCTCCGGGACAAGGGTTCGCACCTCTGTAACTCATACACACATAATCCAGTCGACCGCCTCCGGGCTCCGAGACGTAGGGCTTTTACTTCCTTCGATAAGGGCCTGAACTCGTAAACCTTGCGTCCTTACAACCTCTCCATAGCTAAGACCTGGCCTCTTCATACTTACCCCCCTACATTGCTGTCAGACTTAGAACCACGACATTGCATTCATCAGACCGCATCAACGCTGACACCGCGGTATTAACCCTAGAAGGCAACTGCCAGTTTGGGCCCCTAAAGCTGAAGTTGGGACGGATGAAGCGTCATTGCACTGACATGGGGACCCTCATGGCTGCTTTGGTAAAGTATGCTGATTCTGATAGTACCAAGGATCCCGAATCTGATGATGACAAGGCAGGGAAGGGAAAGCGGAACAACAACTCCAAAGGTCAACAGCATCACTGGGAAGGCAATGGTGGTGGAGGCAAGCGTAAAGCGGATGGTAACATGGACTTTGTGGCTAATACCAACACACAGGACAATGGCCAGCGACGCAAGGGTAAACCGAAAAATCGCAGTGGGGCACCCAACCCTAACCCAGACCACCTAAACTATCTACTGAGCCAGCCCTGTCCAAGACATGGGACGAAGGAGGCACCAGCAAACCACCTTTGGAAGGATTGCTTCATTATGCAGGAGTTCAAGAATTCTAATGCTTTCCGGTATGATCACGGCTCCGGTGGTGGCTTAGGATCCAGGCCGGGTTACTGTGGAGGAAATTCCGGTTCAGGATTTAATGGTAATCCAGGCGGACATAATAATCAAAATAGTCAGAACAACCAAGGTGGTTACAACCAGCAGCAGCAACAGTCAGGTTACCAGAGCAACCCAAAGCAGTTGAGTAGTGGGCAGTACCATGTCTTCACCACTAGCTTGGACAAGCGAGACCGGAAGGTTCAGAGGCGGGCAGTCAACTCTGTTGAACCGGCCATGCCCCGTTATCTACGCTGGTCTGAACAGCCAATCATATGGAGCAGAGAAGATCACCCTCCCTAGGTTGATAATCCGGGTCAGTTGGCTCTGGTGGTGGTGCCTCAGGTGGGAGGTTACAAGTTCACCAAAGTGCTCATGGATGGAGGGAGCAGCATTAATATCTTGTACTATGAGACCTTCCGTCGTATGGGACTAACAGATAAAAATCTCAAACCATCTAATACGGTGTTCCACGGTGTGGTACCTGGCAAATCAGCATATCCTGTTGGTAAGATAGCTCTGGAAGTGGCCTTTGGGGATGATCATGATTCCAGGTCAGAGACATTGACGTTTGAAGTGGTGAAAATCCAAAGTCCATATCACGCCCTGTTTGGGCGACCGGCCTACGCCAAGTTTATGGCACGACCATGTTATGTGTATTTGTAGCTCAAGATGCCGGGTCACAAGGGGACAATAACGGTTCACGGAAGCCGCAAAATCGCTTTGGAGTGCGAGGAAGGAGATGCGGCCTATGCAGAGTCGGTTTATGCCACCGAGGAGCTGAAGTATTATAAGGACAATGTTGATCCGGCGGACATGACTCCATTAAAGAAGCCAACTACGGAGCATGATCCGGCCCTGAAGTTCAAATCGGCAGCAGAAATTAAGCTTGTTGACTTCATACCTGGTGATTCGTCCAAGCAGTTCAGCATCAGTGCCAACTTGGATCCGAAATAGGAAAGCGCGCTCATCGAGTTCATCCGTGAGAATCGGGACATTTTTGCATGGAAGCCCTCTGACATGCCAGGTGTACCGAGGCAACTCACTGAGCAAACCCTTAATGTGGATCCTAAATACAAACCGGTGAAACAGTTCCTCCGCCGGTTTAACGAAGAAAGACGCAAGGCGATTGGAGAAGAGGTAGCCAGGCTCTTAGCGGCTGGTTTTATTGTCGAAGTTTTTCACCCTGAGTGGCTTTCCAATCCGGTGCTAGTCCTTAAGAAAAACGGCACCTGGCGCATGTGTGTGGATTACACAGATCTTAATAAAGCTTGTCCAGGAGATCCTTTCGCCCTCCCCTGTATTGATCAAATTATTGATGCTACGACGGGTTGTGAGCGTTTAAGTTTTTTGGATGCATATTCTGGCTATCATCAGATCAAAATGGTAGTTAAGGACCAGGAGAAGACGGCATTCATAACTCCCTTTGGAGCCTTCTTCTATGTGTCTATGCCCTTTGGGCTCAAGAGTACCCAGGCAACTTATCAACGGTGTGTACAAAATTGTCTTCACAAGCAGATTGGCCGTAATGTACATGCTTACGTGGATGATATCGTGGTTAAGTCCAGGGAGAAGGAGACTCTGGTTGACGATTTGAAGGAAACCTTTGATAACCTGAGGACGTACAAGATGATGCTTAATCTGGACAAGTGTGTCTTTGGTGTACCGGCGGGCAAGTTATTGGGTTTTCTGGTGTCCAACAGGGGAATTGAGGCTAATCCGGAGAAGATCACAGCCATCACCAACCTGGCTAAACCGAAGTGTATCAATGATGATCAACGCCTGGCAGGCCGGATTGCCGCGTTAAGCCGGTTTATCAGCCGTCTTGGTGAGAAGGCAATCCCTTTGTATCAGATGTTGAAGAAGACGGATCAGTTCGTCTGGAGTTCCGCTGCTGATGAAGCATTTGAGGACTTAAAGCGGCAATTGGCCAATCCGCCTGTGCTCGCCGCTCCCATTGACAAGGAGCCGTTACTGCTATATGTTGCTGCTAATGCTCGTGCGGTCAGTGTGGCTATTGTGGTGGAGCGAAAGGAGGCAGGTAAGGAGCATCCGGTTCAACGTCCGGTCTATTATATCAGCGAGGTACTCATTGAGTTCAAGCAAAGGTATCCACATTGGCAGAAGCTGGTGTATGGAGTTTTTATGGCAAGCCGGAAGCTTAAGCAATACTTCCAAGGGCACCCAATTATGGTGGTCAGTTCTGCTCCTTTGGCGGATATCATCCAGAACCGAGAAGAGACTGGCCGGATTGCCAAGTGGGCTATAGAGCTTGGGCCGCACGGTTTAAAGTATGTGCCTCGGACGGTAGTTAAGTCTCAAGCACTTGTTGATTTCATCAATGATTGGACGGAAATGCAAGCACCTGAAGAAAAGCCGGATCACACATATTGGACCATCCATTTTGATGGATCCAGGCAATTGGAAGGTTCGAGGGCTGGAGTCGTATTAACTTCCCCACGAGGTGATAAGTTTTGTTACGTTCTCCGCTTAATGTTCCCTTGTACTAACAATGCAGCTGAGTATGAAGCCTTGCTCCACGGTCTCCGGATGGCTAAGGAGATGAATCTAAGTCGAGTTAAGTGCTTCGGTGACTCAGACCTTGTGGCTCAGCAAGTATCGGGCACTTGGGACTCCAAGGACCCACTCATGGCAGCATATCGTCGTGAGGTGGATATTGTTGCAGGTCACTTTAAAGGCTATCAGGTGGACCATGTGGACCGGCGGAAAAATGAAGCGGCGGACGCTTTAAGCCGGCTGGGCTCTCAGCGCAAACCGGTCCCACCCAATGTTTTTCTGGATGTGCTGCACAACCCATCGGTCAAGATCCCTGGTGAAGCGGATTTGGCTATTCCTGATCCGGAGGCTCAATTGGTGGCAGCTCTTCATGTTATTCCGGATTGGACGCTTCCTTACCTGGCGTACAAGAACCGGGGCGAGTTACCAGAGGATGAGACTCTGGCCCGACAGATAATTCGGCGGTCCAAGTCCATGACTATTATCAATGGCGAGTTGCATCATTGCAGTGTGTCAGGGGCGTTTCAATGCTGTGTGTCTCCTGAAGAAGGCCATGAAATTTTGCGTGAGATCCACGAAGGAGATTGTGGTCACCACGCCGGTTCAAAATCTCTGGTGGCTAAAGCGTTTCGCCATGGCTTCTATCGGTTAACTGCTCATGCTGATGCAGAGGATCTGGTCACACGATGTGATGGTTGCCAAAAGTTTTCAAGACGTGCTCATGTGCCGGCTCAAGAATTGAGAATGATTCCAATTACTTGGCCGTTTGCGACTTGGGGGCTGGATATGGTTGGGCCTTTCAAAAGGTCCAAAGATAAGAAGACCCACCTCCTGGTGGTGGTTGACAAGTTTACAAAGTGGGTGGAGGCAGAACCTGTTAGCAAGTGTGATGCGGCCACGGCGGTTCAGTTCATGAAAAAAGTGATTTTCCGGTTTGGCTTTCCACACAGTATCATCACAGATAATGGTACCAATTTGTCCAAAGGTGCCATGAAGGAGTTCTGCGAACGGGAGCACATCCGGCTCGACGTATCATCGGTGGCACACCCACAGTCCAATGGTCAAGCAGAAAGGGCTAATCAAGAGATCTTGAGAGGCATCAAGCCCCGACTTATGGTTCCTTTGCAGAGAACACCGGGTTGTTGGGTAGAAGAGTTACCATCTGTGTTATGGAGCATCAATACTACACCAACAGATCAACAGGATACACACCGTTCTTCATGGTTTACGGAGCGGAGGCGGTTCTCCCTAGTGATATCCGTCATGATTCACCCCGTGTGGCGGCTTATGTAGAAGCGGACAATGAGACAGCACGGCAAGACGCTTTGGACCTGTTGGATGTAGAACGTGACATAGCAGCTGCCTGCTCGGCGATTTACCAACAGGATCTTCGTCGTTATCACAGTCGCCGAGTCAGAACCAGAACCTTTCAGGAAGGAGATTTGGTGCTTCGACTCATCCAAGGTCAGACTGATATGCATAAACTATCCCCACCTTGGGAGGGGCCTTTTGTGGTCGGCAAGAATCTGCACAACGGGTCATACTATCTGATCGATATTCGAGAGCATAAAGACTCACGTACATCAGAGGAGGAGACCAACAGGCCGTGGAACATAGCTCATCTTCGGCCTTACTATACCTGAGCCATTGGCTCTACTTATGTACATATTACGATGATGTATATATTATGATTAAATATAATAAACCGGAACCTCAGCTAAAGCGGGGTATCTGTTCTTTTACATCATGTGTGGTTACACGGAGTTGTTCTAAAGCGGCCTCTGGTTTACCCCTTGAGTTAGCTTTTCAAAAGCGTCATGTTATATCACTTGGGGGCTTGGTCGTGTCCGAACCAATGCAATACCTCTTGATAGGCGAGAGCCACCAGATCACTTGGGGACTTGGTCACATCTGAACCAGTCATGCCTCTTGATCGGCCTAAGGCCACAAAATCACTTGGGGGCTTGGTCGAACCCGAACCATTGCCATGCCACTTGATCGGCATAAATGCCACGGTTTCATTTGGGGACCTGGCTGACTTGAACCATAGCTACACCTATCGGGAGCTTGGTCGTGTTCGACCATGGTAACGCCATATGATCAGCTCAAATAAGCCTCTTTTTGCAAACGGTTTTGTCATTGCCTTTGCTTCACATTTTTCTATGAAAGATATTTCTTTCTTTTTATTGCGTTTTTTAAACCGACAAAGTTTTAAGCCAGTTTAAACTGTTAATTGACGGAACACGGTTCATTTTAATCCGGAGACTATTTGCCCGGTTTGATTTTTTTGTTAACATCCTATTATGGAGTAACACAATGTTTATTATAACAAGGCACAGTTTACATGGTAAACCGGCATCATATATATGTAGGAGCTGCTATCTCCTCCAACAGTGTGGGTTTATAAAACTCCGCTTCAAGATTGGCCAAGCCAACTTCACGCTCAACGATGGCAAGTATTATGTATCTCAAAACTTTGGTCATATATTTAAAAAATTTGGATGTTTTGATTTCATGCATGCAGACATCATATTCCGCCTGACGGTACAACCACGGTAGCACTTTAAGATTTTTTATTGCAGAAAGTACTTTGGAAAGTTCATCACCCAAAGGAAGAGCAAGTTGCAGTAATTATGCACAAAGGCATATCAACATCAAAAGTATCAGCTAGCCTATTACAAGGCAACACGGTGCCCACAATAAGATCATTGTTTTTCGCAAGGGAGAAGCAGTTTTAAACTGGCTTCCGGTTCAAGCTTGGTCACCAGCCTGGCCTGATGGTTGTGGATCATCCCGCGCCGCTTCAGCTCCAGTTTCTCTACCCAACGACTGGAAATCAATAGTTGCCCAGTCGATTCCCATTAATGCTCGAAATACAGCTTCATCATGGATCAGCAACGACGGTTCAATATAGGGAGCATAAGTATGCTTACGGATTGGAGGGATAAGATTTTCCGCTTCATGAATTGGTGCAGCTACTCGCTTGTTTTGATTGTCATAATGGGCTTGATAGTGAGACAAGTCTGCTTCTTCAGCCAATTGACAAGCTAGCGGACGCACCTCCCGGTTTATTGCTCGCAGATCCGCTTCACCAAACTCTGACCCGTCTTCCTTCAGGCTGGGATAGCCCTGAGCCGCTTCAATAGGATCAAAATCCAGCACCCAAGCTTTTGCCCGGATTAAGGCGTTGATCGCGCCGGTTCGAGCAGCAGATTTCTTCGGCTCTTCAACCCGGACAGGAAGCACCGACAGTTTCTGTAGAGTGTCCTGAATTAAAGTGGGCGCCGGCTTGTTGTGGGATGCAGTACAGATGATCCGCTGCGCACCAGTATACAGTTGTTCGATCAACGTATAGGCGGCTTTCAATTTCTTCCGCACATCTGACCCCAAATGACCAATGCGTGTTCCTGAAATATCACAAAGGGTTAACAAACCGGTAGCTTTATAAGACGGTTGATGCAATCTAGAAATCAAACCAGCTTACCAAAGATAGCAGTAGTCATGGCATGCACATGCCGCTTTATGCTGGCCAGTTCGTCCACCACCGGTTTAAGTGCAGCCTCGACATCTTCTGCTTGTTTGATTAAAGCGGATTTTTCAGTGGCCCAATACGCCCGCTCTTTCTTGAAGCCCTCCTTAAGCTGTTCCATGGCGCTTAAAGCGCTGGTTAATTCCTATTTTGCTTTCGAGGTTTCAGCTTGTTGGGACTTCAGATTTTCTTGGAGATCGGCGATTTGCGTCTCTTTAGTCTTCAGTTCAGCCTGCATACATACAGTTATATGATTCAGCAAGCAGTGCAAGAATTGAAGCACCAACCACATAACAAGTTATGCATTTGGCGCTTGGGGGCTAATGCCTATTTGATTTTCATATTTCACTTGATTATAAAGTCCCAAGCTCAATACAAGTATTCAACTTGGCACTTGGGGCTAATGGCTATTTGTTCAAAAAAAAGTTCTGATGCGGACATATTAATTACTTAAGTCCCGGTTTAACTACACTAAGTTAAACCGGACCTTGGGGACTACATCAGCAAAATTTCGAGGCAGTAAGATTTATATTAGTAAGTCCCGGTTTGAAAGAAGATTACAAACCGGCCCTTGGGGGCTAGGAGAGTCAGCAAGAATTGAAGCATACAAGCAGGAAAGAGCATATGGAAGTTACCTCATATTTATCTTTCATCATGTTAACCAGACCGGCTTCATAGTCACGACTGGTATACAGCCGGTTCAGGTAGCCGGAATGGATATCTTGGGCGTTCAGAGCAGCGTAAGTCGCCAGATCAGCATTCCACTTGCCTTTTCCAAAGGCAGCAAATTCTTCCTTGGCAGTATGTTTGGACAAAGCGACATGATTGCTTGGCTCTGTATGGCTAATGCCAGTAATGACAACCTCATCATCCTTGGCATCGCCGGTTCGCACTGGGGCTGTTGGCTTGTCAGTAGGCTTTGTTGGACCGGTGGATTTCTCAATCTGGATGGAACTTGCAGGCTGATTGACAGGACTTGTGGTATCAATAGGTCTCTCTTCAGTAATAAGATCGTCGTCTTACTGCGGCGGATCATTGGGTATATCCTCAGGAATAGCCGCTTCAAGATCTGGTGTTTTGCCTGGTTCAAGGACGGCATCCTCTTCGGTCGCTTTGTCCAGGCGAGCCTTCTTGCTTGGCCTATGCTTGGCCCTGAAAGGAATAACAAAATCAAATACAGCATATGTTCCAAGGTGATGTACTCTAAATATTATGATAAGTATAGCTTACCCAAGCACCGTTTTGAGCGGTGGCAGCTGAGTAGCCGATGACTCACCGGAGGATGAGTGGGAAGTAACCTGGTAATCGGAGTCAGATGGATTAAGATGTTGATGAAAGCAGCCCACTTTAGGACAAGCACTGACAAGCAAATTAGAGACCTCTGAGCGGCATTTCCGAACCGGACTGTTCGGTAAACCGGCGGAGGTAACTACCTGGCCGCTGTGCCGGGTGGTGCGACGAGCTTCGTGCTGTTGGGTCTTCATAAGAAATTTGGGATCCAAATAAGCAAGAGGATGAGAAAATTTAACTTTCCGGTTTGCCTGACGGATTTTTAGTGAAGGCAAAGGTTCTGAATCGGAAGAGAGAATAATTACCTCTGCAACATCAGCATGGCTGGCTTCGGCATCATCCTGACAAATATCATCATCAATAAGACACATGAAAAATAAGCCAAGTGAGTCAAGCCCTACCTCAAGGTCCGAATTATCCACATCATCATCAGGGGCCGGATTAGAGGATGCAGTGGTTCTTTTCCTGTGGGCAGTCTTCTTCACAGCTTTAGTCTTTTGCCGAGTTGCTCTTTCCGGTTTGTTTGGATTTTCTGGTTTCTCCTGCGGCAGTTTCTTGCTCCAAAACGGATCATTTCCCTGGTTACACAGACACTAATATTAAACTATGACCAGATATATCAATAACAGATTCAGCAAAAAGAAAAATCAAACTCTTACAGCTGGAGGTTTGTTGGTGGCACAGAAGGGAAGCAGGCCAGTTTTAGCACAGATGTGTTCCGGTTCATTCAGCATCTTATTCACAGCCTCTGTGATTTCTTCATTGGTGAGCTGGATGTTGGAATGTCGCAGTGGGTCATCAACACTGCCAGTATACTTGCACATCAAACCAGAGCGCTGACTAAGGGGCAGTATGCTCCATGATATCCAACAGCGAGCGAGATCAACCCCCGTTAAACCGTTGGCCTTGAAGGCTCTAAGCTTCGACAGTTGAGGAGCATATTTGCTTCTCTCCTGGGCAGTCAACCTTTGCAGAAAGGGGTGTGTATTGCTGAGCCGCTCTGGACGAAAGCCAGGCAAGGGATTTTCACCAACAGGGGAGGTGTCTTTGCAATAGAACCATGTTTGATTCCACTCTTTGGGGTGGCTGTGCAGTTTGGCATGAGGATATGTGACCTCTTTCCTTTTCTGAATCGCCACGCCACCTAACTCCGTATTGGAGCCGTCAGTAAACTCAGTACGGCGGTTTAGATGGAAAAGGTCTCTGAACAATTCCACTGTGGGATCCTCTTGAAAGAACGCCTCACAGAGCACTTGGAAGTGACACATGTTTGTAATAGAGTTGGGGCCAGTGTCTTGTGGATGGAGTTGGAAATCGGCTAAAACATCCCGGTAAAATTTAGAACCGGGCGGCTTAAAGCCCCGGGCTAATTGATCTACGAAAACGACGACCTCTCCTTCTTGAGGTGTGGGAGGGCATTCTTTGCTAGGAGCCCTCCAATGGATGGTATCTTTGCTGCCTAAGGCGCCGATCAGGACTAAATCGTCCAGTTGAGCCTCTGTGACACGAGAAGGAACCCAATTGCACTCATATACTTGCTTGGCCATGATGAAATCTAAAAGGTAGAGGATCCCGGTTCAAAAATGCACTGATTAAGGTACATTGGTATGTGCAATGTTAAACCGGAGACAGATCTATCTAAACCGGAGTTTTATGAAGCAACAACATCTAGCGGTTCAACAAGGGGACTAATGGTATATACTAGTTTGGCAATTTTTTCTACAAAGTTAAACCGCCTGGTCTAAACATTGAAGCAGATGAGTAAGTTTACAGAAACAGACTTCACAAGACTTCTCTACAGTGACGGATCTGAAGCAAGTTCAGAAAAGAAGGAAAATATTCAAGGTTCAAAAAAGAACAGTACTGAATCAATGAGCAGAGATACATATAGATCTATGGTCTCTAGGCATGAAACTGAAGGCGGATGCTAAAACATACCGCTACACAGAGCAAGGATCCACAGATGCATGTAGGAGATATCGTATGAACATGAAACAGGCGATGAACACTAGAAGAACATGAAACCCTAGAACAGATCTGTGTTGAAAAGAACAGAAGACTTACGGGAGATGAGAAAGACGCGGAAGGTTGCCGCGGCGCTCTGGTGCGCCCAGGTTGATGCAGCGGCCAAGGTTGATGCAGAGGTTGACGGTGGCGGTGGAGCTCCGAAGCTGGGCGACGCGAGGAAGACGAAGCAGAAGGGCACGGAGGGGAAAAAGAAATGACCCTTCAGTCCTATTTATAAGGTAAGGGACAGGAGTCAGGCGCGAAAATTAAGGGACCGTGGGCCTGGAAGTGAAGATGTCGCCTTAATTGTCGCAGACCTATTAAGGTCCTTTATAACAGGTGACGTCATGCCGGTTTACAACGACCAGAGAAGATGACATCATGGCAGTTCAACAAACTACAAGAAGATATTGAAGATAAAGATTTTTGCTAAAGGATTGACATGAACATGTTCAAATTAATCTGGGGCCTAATGTTGGGGATATCACTACTGGGCGTAAACCGGGCAGGACAGGCCGGATTAACTTCATCAGTAGTTGAGTATGTTAAAGCCCATGAGGGCGGATGAGGGCTAAAGGCCCATAGTCGGTTCAAGGCCTGTAGCCGTAAACCGGCGTTGGTATTTAACTTGTATTGTAAGTTAGGAATAAGTAGAGACCAAATCGGACACATCTATGAGCCGGTATTGGGACTCTATGAACCGACGGGCGTCACCCGTGTATATAAGGGGACGACCCGACGGCGGTTCAAGGACAACAGACGACAACTCGAGACATAGGCGAAGCTTGTTTGCTCCCTAGTCATCGAAACCCCATCAATTCCACCACAACTAGACGTAGGCTTTTAACTTCATCGAAGGGGCCGAACTAGTATAAACTCTCTTGCGTCCCTGTGTCCGCTTTAACCCCTTCAAGCTAACCCGTCGCGATGGCTCCACGACTAAGTCCTTTCTCTAGGACATCTGCCGTGACAAAACCACGACAAAGGGAAACAGAGAGATTACAATCCCATCTCGGTGAGACCGAGATCCCTATCGGTGAGACCGATTTGCCTAGGGTTTGTGGCAGTGACTATGACATTTGAAACTCGGTGGCGCCGGATAGAAAGAATCGGTGCGGCCGAGTTTGACTTTTGGTTTAGGTCATATGTGGATGTGGGAAGGTAGTTGAGGATTTTGGAGCATATCACTAAGCATTTTGAGCAAGCAAGCCATTAAGCAACACCTCATCCCTCCTTGATAGTATTGGCTTTTCCTATAGACTCAATGTGATCTTGGATCACTAAAATATAAAATGTAGAGTCTTGAGCTTCAAGCTTGAGCCAAACTTTTTGTCCTTAGAATTTTGAGGGATCCACTTTCCTCACCCATGCCATGCCATTCATTGAGCTTTTCCTGAAATATTAATATTGGAATAATGTTAACTCAATGAGCTATATGTTGTTAGGAATTACCGAAACCACCCAGGGATAGTTGCACTTTCAGTGGTCAATCCATCAATCGAAGTCCTGCCGCCTCCGTCGATGCCCGGGTCCGTCGACGACATCCATTACAGGAGTCAACGTCAGACTTTCCCCGTGTTGCTCAGAACGATGGATGGCACATGGCCTACTCCATCGCGCGGCGGAGGCCACTGCTTCTTTGGGAGAAGAGGCAGGGCTGGCTGCCTGGATGTGCTCTAATTTGAGGTAACAACTGAATCTTGTTAGAAACTGTACTAGTTAAATCCGAGCTATGGGTGTGAAGCACTGATGTGCCAGTACATTTGACTGTGACCTATTCTATTTTTTTACTTGAACTTTTTTTAGAAAGGGTTGTACGTCAACTTAATGTTTTAGCAGAACTTATATATTGTGTTGTCTGTCTGTTTTATTTGCACATCATTCAAGATATTTCCCCATCATTGATAAAGACGATGAACCGTTATGTACGAGTTCCTTGGTTTCAACATAGCCCTACCTGTAGCGATCCACTGCTTCCACCCTGATTGTGCCGCCTGCGTGAAATTTTTGTATGCAAGTTCAGCATGCTATGATGTTCTATATGATTGTGTCAACTATATAAATTTTTACTGAGCATCATCAATGCATTTGGCTGAAAGATGTATTTACGAGCATCGACCGATGCGTCTCTCTCTCTCACACACACACATACACACACAAACACACACACACACACACAAGTGGGAGCTGTTCAATTATTTCTTCACTCGTGACAACTTTTAATTAGGTTCCGCTGCACTCTAACTTTTTTCTTAAGTTATTAATTAAGCTCAGTGACTTCAAAAAGTTGCATAGAAGCCTTGTTTGGGCCTTTCCGGCGTCGCTGAATGTGGGCTGACTAGCCATGTAAGGTTGTACTGTACTACACAGGCCTTTTTTCAACATCAGCAATGCAACTGGGCCGACAGTTGTACAAAATCCGGGTCAACTTGTTATTCTCCGCCCTGCTGGGCTGCAAATCTTTCCTAGGATGGATGCATTAGGCTTAACAAGAAAATGGGCTTTAAGAAATAATAGATGGGATGTAATTATAAAAACTGGGCAGTAACTATAAAAGAATGCACCAAACACGTAATTAGTTTATAAAATATTACTTTTGGATTTTGAAAATTTTAATTTCATTAATTGTTGCGCGCGCAATGTTTTGTTGGATTTTTACGTAATACAAATTTATATTGAAATTGTATTTAATCTGACTAGAAATTCCAGGATAAAAATATTTCAGATCCCATCAAAATGTGGGAAATTTTATTGAATTCTGTTTTGAACTGTTGGTTGAAATTATCAATCGATGTCTTAGCTAGAAAATGGGATGTACTTTTAACAAACTGTAAATGGGCTGTAGTAAATTTCATTAGAATTCAAAAATTGGTTGTACATTCTTATAAATCGCAAATGGGCTATAAGTTCTCTGCCACACACTTGTGGGCCTACTAAGTTCACGCGTCCCCTAAGAAAAGTAAGTTGACGCATATGCAAGGCTTTGTCAACTTATAGTCAACACACGATTCTAGCAGCAGTGTCCGTTGGATGTCCATCCAACAGATGTCATGCTTCTTCTTCAATCTCGGATATTCTAGCTTCAGTCGCCCAAAAAATGATTCCTCCCCCTGACATTTGGGGCGCACCGTTTCAGAGGCTGACCTATGGGCCTACTAAGTTGATGTGTACCAAGGGCTTTGTCAACTAAGTCAATATAAATGATTCTAGCTTCATAGACCATACGATGTCCATCCAATGGCCATAGTGCTTCTTCAACCTTTGGTCTTCTTGTTCCAGCCGCCCAAACCAGCGCCGGTGGGACTACCTGCTCCCACGGCCGGCTGTGCTGCCGCACAGCCCGCACCGCCCCACCCTACTCCATTGCTGGACAGGACATTCCACTACTCACCCACACCTCCTGTTATTTTCCGGCGACGGCAGCCGACCAGTAAACCCTCGTACTCCCCATCGTGTGGGCAACCACTACCGAGTATTCCCCGGCTCCGTGTTGTTCCCTTCCTAGGCCTCGCCGTCATCCACTGCCCTGTTGCTCTCGGCGTGCAATGGTCAACGTGGTCAACGAACGACATCCATCGGACGTGGACTGTACGTGGAGAGGCTGACAGCTGGGTCCACGGCCGCACACAAGGAAATGCCTCCTTATTATGCACAAAAAAATGAATACCCCCTGCTAGCTGGGACCCAGCATAGTGGGAGGCTGACTTGTGGGCCTACTAAGTTGACGGGGATTGAGGGCTTTGTCAAGTTAGTGACCGTACGATGTCCATCCAATGGCCGTAGTGCTTCTTCAACCTCTGGTCTTCTTGCTCCAGCCACCCAAAGCAGTGCCGGTCGTGCCGCGTGCTCTTGCCTCCCGTGGCCGGCTGTGCTACCGAGGAGGCCTCACCGCCCCCTACTACTCGCACCGCTGGCCAGGCCCTGCGACAACGGCAGCCTCACACCGAAGCCGAACCAGTGAACCCTCGTACTCCTCTCCACGTGGGCATCCACTGCCATGTCTTCCCCGGCTCAGCGTCGTCCCCTTCCTAGGCCTCGTCGTCATCCACCGCCCTGGTGCTCTCAACGCGGCGTGGTCAATGTGGTCAAGGAATGACTTCCATCGAAAGAGTACTATACGTGGAGAGGCAGAGAGCTGGGTCCACGGCAGTAGCAAGGAAGTGCCTCCTTATTACGTGCAAAATAATTATTCCTCCACCTAACAGTAGGGACCCACCGGACGGGCCACCGTATTTCACGAAAAAATGTTTCCCCCCTGACTGCTAGGATCCACCAGCTAAGTCTTCGCACGGAAGGAAGTGCTTGGCAGTCAGGACCCACTTGGTCGAAGCGTATGTAGCATTGTCATTCTAGTCGCGAACGTGTACGTACATACGATTGGTCTGTCTGCAAGCTGCAGCGATGAACCGTGGCCGTGTAAGGAAGGGCACGTGTCGTAGTAGAGGCGTGCACATGTCGTAGTAGAGGCGTGCATGTAGCATGTACACGTACGTACAACAGCTAGGGTGCAAGAAATAAAATACGGCCATGTAGGTACATACGGGCAGAGTCTTGAACGCCTACTCGCGCATATGTACGCCGTGTACATGGCTGGGTCAGAACGGAGAAACTGCATCGTCGTCGTGTTCATTGGGAGCCAACCGGCTGGGTCGGAACGAAATGTGTCGTGTACATCGGGAGCCCGTAGAGGGGAATACGTCGTGTTCATCAGGAGCCAACTGGCTTGGACGGAACAGCCGATGGAAACGAGGCCTGGCGTACCGCAGAACGGAGGAAACGTCCTTGTGTTCGACCGGCCACGGTCGAAACGGGATCCTGTTCATTGGGAGGGGTCTGGCGTACCGCAAAACAGAGGAAACGGACTTCTCTTGGTCGAAACGGGGTCCTGTTGATCGGGAGGGGTGTGGCGTACTGCAAAACGGAGGAAACAGACTTGTGTTGGAGCGCTACGGTCGAAACGGGGATCCTGTTCATCGAGAGGGGTGTGGCGTACCGCAAAACGGGACTCCACGGGATACTGTTCATCTCCACCGTCGACCTCCTCCATGGGCTACTATTCATCCACCGTCGACCTCCTCCAGCCTTCACCTGCGACTGTTCATCCACGGGCTCCTGTTCATCTACCCTCCACCGCGCGCTCCTCCACCGGCTACTGTTTAACTAGCCTCTCCACGGGGTCTTGTTCCACCACCCCTCCACGGGCTACTATTCATCTGGCCGTCCACTGGCTACTGTTCAACCAGCCCTCCATGGGGTCTTGTTCATCCAGCCCTCCACGGGGTCCTGTTCATCCAGCCCTCCACGGTGTCCTGTTCATCCACCCCCAACCGGCTCGATCGGGGTCCTGTTCATCCAGCGGCAACGGCCTCTACTACCACGGGGTCCTGTTCATCCAACCCCCCACCGGGAATTGTTCATCCGACCCCCCCAACAATGCTCACTGTTCATCTAGAGGCAGCAGGTTCGATTGGCTTCAGTTAGCAGTAGTAGTGAAGGAATCGCTCAATCAGGTTCAGTTAACAGCCATCGATCGATCGCTCGGGTTCAGTAACGCGTAGCCTGCAGTGCAATCGCTCGCGTTCAGTTAGAGCCCAACGCCTCGCTCGGGTTTAGTTAGAGCCCAATGGCTCACACACACGTGCGTACATACGAGAGAAACGCGCATCGCTCGGCCCCCGACCACGCACCGTAACCGGGAACTCCCCTGATATTTTCCTCGCCCTTGCTTCTACCATGGTTTTTTCCATCATGGACGGCCCAAAGAATGTCATGCAGCTGCGTCTCCGGCCCGCCCAGGATGAAAATCCCATTTTCTGTCATGATTTTTTGTCATAGAAGTAGGAGCCCACCACATCTATGATGATACCAGGTTTTGTCACAATTATCGTCATAGAAGTGTCATAAGCATGACAAAAAAAATCGTTCGGCCCAAAATGTCACAAATGTGTCTTTTTTTGTAGTGATAGGTTTAGCTCATTTTAGATATAGAGCTTTACTCATCCATGTGGTTCTTCTCGATCGAGAGACCGCGTCCTCTATGGAGAAGATCCACGCTTGGATTCAAGACCCCTCACGGGAAGACCCCTCGCGGTCTCAAGACCTCCTCACGGAGATGAACAAGCTACCGTTTGTATCGTCCTTTTTCGACTTTGGATCATGTATCTCTCTTTGTGTTCATGGATCTAGCACATGTGTGATTGTTTCTTGTTGATTTGGGTGTATCTTCTCGTTCCCCTAGTGATTTACCTCGTGTTTCCCCTCGTGTTATTCGTGTTATTCACGGGATCCCCTTCAAACCGTGAACGATCAGCCCTACGGTTTCCACCCTACATCATCTTGGTATCATGAGCCACGTTGATCACGAATTTGGAGCTCCTACACATCGTTTTCTAGCCTAATTTTGTTGTGTTCTTGCCTAAATTTTGAAAATCCCCACCAAAAACAGCCGTATTTTTTGTGATTTGTTGGTTTGATGAAGTTTTGTTGGATTTGATCCATGGATTTGCTTGGTTTCAAGTTGATCTAGTTTCCCCCCAAGTTTCCCCACCTTCCATCCATGAAATCTCATTAATTTTGACCCAAAACCCCCCAATTTCCGCCCAAAATCGCATCCCGAATCTTGGATCTTGAGTTGACCCCGACACACCAGACGACCATGTTTACCGGACGTCCAGACTCTGATTTCGACGTTCTTTAGCTCATTTTGAAGCTCTTGACATCCCCCATCCCACAATAATATTTCCAACTTCATTTGGCTGCATCAAATTTTTGGAACTTTGGCATCTTTGCCTAGGGCCTTCACCACATCATTCGCATTACCACCACCGACTTTCGCAACCTAACCCATTTTGTTCCCCATAGCATTTGTGGTTGCTTGAGTAGTGATTAGAGTCTCCTAAGGTGTCTCGAATACTTAGGGACGGTTACTTCTTCATCGACCACCACCATAACTTCCGCATAACCTTGCCCACCATACACTTCCACCACCCCAACTTAAGCCAATTTTGTTTGAGCTTGTTTGAGTTGTGTCTTGTGTCTCCTAAGGTGTTTCAGCTACTTAGGGACGGTGACCTCAAGTTCGACTCACATATCCCATCATTCCACTTCCGCATTGCCAACTTCGAAACCACCACCGCTTTTCCACTACCACCATTTGACATTTGTCTTTGGAGATTTTGAGTTGTGGTTTTTCCGTTTCCTAGTGTGTTTCGACTAACTACCAACGGTTCGACATCGACGACACCGCCACTCAACTTCGCCAAGGATTCAACATCAACCACCTTCACCATTTTGACACCCCTAACCGTAAGCAAGACAGTAACCTCTATATCACCTTGGTATCGTGGTATCCCATCATTGTATATTCTTCTTGCCACTGTATTGATAACACCTAGCCCATTTTGCGTCACTTGCCTATCGAGACTAGCCATTGAGTATTGCCGGCAACATTACTTGTGCACATTAGTGATCATCGATCTACACCTTCCATTGCATACATACCATATCATATTGGTATCGTCTTGGTATCATATCATCTCTTGTGTCACAAGATTGTTCCCACATATACACAATTGCTATCTTGGTTTGTGCATTTCGCATAGTGGCCAAAAAAGAGAGAAAGAATAAGCTTTTAAACAAAGAAAAAGAGAGTAAATAAGCTTGTAAACAATAGCCATAGCATCCCACCACATTGCATATAAGATTGTCATACCCAATCATTTTGGATCATACCACTGGAACATCATACATATAGTATACTTGGGATAGAAAGTTGATACATTTTGCATATCATAGGTTATGCACAAGTCTCGTATCCGCCTATTGAGCAATCGTGCTAGCGCCTCTCTTGAGTTGTGCAACACGAGCGTTTTCTATGGATTCCACATTTTGTGCTCATTCCTTGGTTGCATGACCCCATTTTATCTATTCGTGTGTGTGTTTCCGTGTGCCATATTACTATTGGTCTACTTGTTTCACTTGCGAATTTGTGAATCTCTTTCAACCTTATTGACTCCTGCTAACATTTTGCATAAATGTTTTTTTTCCACTATCCTCACCAAGCTACTCCATAAGCCTTACTTGTGTAGGTGTGAGAATTGACAAGACTCGGTACCAATCGTGCTATTTCCTTGATAGATTATTAAGTGATCATTGATCCATATTCAACATCGGGTAAGTTACATTGGTCTAGTTCTTCTCTTTCTCCCACTCACATTTGCTTGAGTCTTATGATGGATAGCTAGACAAAGCACACCCCCTTCAGTCTACAACAACAACGACGAGTTTGGTGCCATGAACAACAACTTGGACGCCAAGATGGATGCTCGAATGGAGGAGATCAAAGCCCTCATGAAGTCCTACAAGAGATCTTCCTAATCTTCGAGAAGACGCTCTTGTGCACATGCTTCTGAGCTACCATCTCCGGCAAGGTCACATCGGCATCCACACCACCATGACGAGAACGTGAAGGTAAAGAGCTCAACACCAACCGTCGCTCTATGACTTCACCATCTACATTGGCATCTTTGCCAAGCGACTTCAAGGCATCTTCGCCATTGGACATGAGGCATCTTCGCCCACAAGCACCTCAAGAGAAGCTCCCCAAGCTCAAGTCCATGAATTCCACGAGCTACCACCACCTAGACATCGACCACGAGGTTCCTTTTAATGGGACTCAAGAACCCGAGGAGTACCTTGAGTGGGAGCGGCTGATGGACGACTACCTCAAGCTACATCAAGTTCCCCTCGAAGATCAAGTGCAATGCGCCACAACGAACTTCCACGACTACGCGTCGACATGGTGGCTTCACGCACCTTCGGAGAGATACGACATGAGTTGGCCCAAGACAAAGAGAGATATGCGGTGAGAGTTCGTGCCTCCCAGCTACATGGAACAACTTATACGCCAATTGGGTAACACCATCCAAGGATCCAAGTCCATTGACACGTACTTCAAGGAGATGACGAGCCGGCGCGGACGACCCATTTTGATGAAGTTCCACTTCATGATGGGATTACACAACGACATCTCCAAGACTATCTTCCTCAAGAACTACAAGTCCCTCTACGACAACTTCATTGGTGCTCTCAAGGCGGAACAAGAACTCATGAAGGCTATGGCTTCTACACCCCAAGCACACTTCTCGAATACGAAGCTACAAGACAATGAGGATGAGGCTAGTACCACGACGATGTCCAAGCCCGATGAGCTCCAAGACGATGCTCCCAAGTTCGACTTCACTTCCATCCCTCTTTGTGGCATTGACGATGCCGAGTCTACCATGACTCTTTCAAATTGGTGTGGCGACAACTACGACTACAGAGCCATTCGAGGACCAAGCTTTGGAGGCGAATGACATGGTGACGAGCAACGATGATGCTTCCATATTTGGAGGCGAGAGTGATCATGTGCCATTTTCGGCTTTCATCCACGGCGATGGTGAAGAGATGATCGAGCACGGGATTTTCCCTTCAGTCATGGAGGAGAGTGATGATGTGCCATCTTCGGCCTTCATCCATGGTGACAACAATGAGATGTTTGATTATTTCACCTCGACCACGGCGACGTATGATGACTTGAGTGACTTGTGCCACCATATTGAGAGTGCGAGTGACTTCACCACTAGCCCCATATATGATGAGTTGCCCCAATTCCCATGTGAGGAGAGCCACAACCCCCACCACTTGAGTGAGATGAGTGACTCCACCATATGTGACTTTGAGTGCACCTATTTTGAGGGAGGGAGTGAGCCACCACATAGAGAGAGTGAGGTAGTTAATAGGGCATGTGAGGCCACTATGCTTTCTAACGACTTAAACTCTATCTCTATTGTGTCTTCTCATTTGGTGCTAGGTCCCATATATGATGACGCGCCGATTCTCGATGACTTCGTCCTTCCTTTGGACAAGACGATGGCCATGGTGGAATAGATGCACCCCCACATGGTTCCATCACGATGAAGATGACCACCATTTGGTCTTTGCACTAGTACAATGAGGAGCTAAACAAACGGTTTTTAACCCCTTCCCACGATGGAATTTGGAACTGTCACCAAGTGAGTGTGGGCGATAGGGGGGTCCTTCCCACACGACCAAGAAACCGTCGGGGGATATGCCCTCCTGGCACACACGCTCAGCAAAATGAGGTCGTGTGCAATCGGCGAGCACTCAAACAGAGAAATACGTATAGTAGTGCTAAAAAATACAATTATACAGGCGAAATCATTTTTGGTCGTAAGTACATTCCACACAGTCAGCCAGCGCTAAACATTTCCATTCGTATATACATCCCGCACAGTCGCTCCAAGGAAAGCATTTCTGTTCGCAAGTACATCACACACAATTTTCCCGGTTAAATCGTTTGTGATAGCGTTTCCAATGCACAAGGTATGAAAATATTATCGTTTGCATTATTGAATTCATCACACACGGTGCCTAGAAGAAACTGTGTGTCAAGGGCTGTCCATCACACACAGTTTTTATGTGGTAAGCGTTTGCACGAGGTGGCCTAACACAAACAGTTTTCAAGAGGATGTCATGTGTGATTGTTCATTAATCTAACATGGTTTATTCCTAGAAACTGTGTGCATTATTGAGTGCATCGCACATGGTGTTTTCTCAATAACCGTTTGCAATAGAAAAACCCAATTAGCAGGCTAATTATCCGATTATTCATAATCCATTTATTAATATAATTGACATTTCATATTAAGCACACAATATATTTCATTTTCATAATTGAAATACATCAGAGTACAACATCATATAGCTTCAGCACTCAGCTACCCCATTACACAACTATACCAGGACCAAGTTTCACATGCAACATCTATAACCTTTCGAAATTAGCATCATAGACGGTACATAAACAGATGTATCTCATCTGGAAAACTACTGAAGCAGAAGACGAATATTGAGCCTTCATTGATGTTGAAGGTCTTTGTAACTTTAGGCTAGTGCCTATGGATGATTGACTGTCCATCGTTCGTCCTCTTCAGGAACACTTCAATATTGAACCGTGGGTGTTGTATGAATACCTTCCTCGACTCCTGACCATACAGGTGGTTTGAGAGGTAATCATCAGTGAACTGCTTTGGAAAGGCCTGAAAACAAGGATGTGCATAAATATCTTCTCTATATTGGAAATGGGGCAAAGGAATAAAAAAGACAAGGTATAATAGTTAGTACCATCCTGTAGTGAATTGATGTCTTCTTCATTGTGCCGACAAAGATCTTGTTGTTTTTTGTCGCTAATTTCTTTATCCTAACAATCTTTCTGAGTTTCTTGACTTGACTGATATTGATGGACAACTCATTTCCCCATATGCAAAAAGGGTCGAACAGTGGGTCAAAACCTCTGACAGCAGGACCTACATGTGCAAGACCAAATTGTTAAAAACCTAAATATTAGAATGGTTCCTGCAATTGCACAATAATGTGCTATTAGACAACGGACCATGCACGTGCTAACCTCGATTATAAACCTCAGTGCTTCCCATTGTTTCCCTGCAACACATATAAGGTAGTTAGTCATCAGGTTAAGTAAGGGTTCGCATGCTATCAGTAAAATATGTTGATGAAAAATAAGCACATTGCAGATTCATCAGCTTAATTCAAGCAACATGGAAAACCCATTTATCCAAACCAAGCATGATTAAGAACTAGGAAATATTGCACTTGTATATGTTTCTCATGTATTAAGTGTAGCCAAATTCGATTTATTCCTCACATGCACAACAATACAAAATTCCACCCACGACAATTGGACATCGCAGTGTAGAATTGAACCAAGCAGTTAGCTAAACACCACAACAAATGAACCAAAATTAACTAAGCACCACATTGCACAACATAACATACTCCTAATAGAAGATCAGACAGTTAACCAAACCAAACATGCTTAACAACTTGGAAATATAGCAATTGTATTTCTTTATCATGTATTTACTACAGTCAAATTCAATTTATACCTCACATGGTATACAATAACAGAATGCACCCACAACTATTGAACATCGCACTGCAAAATTGAACCAAACAAAACAGTTAACTAAACACCACAACAAATGAACCAAACATTAACTGAGCACCACGTTGCACACTATAACATACTCCTAATAGAAGATCACACAGTTAACCAAACCAAGCATGCTTGACAACATGGAAATATAGCAATTGTATTTGTTTCTCATGTATTTACTACAGCCAAATTCGATTTATTTCTCACATCTATACCTAATATTAAAGGGATGAAGCTTTCATAGTTCTCCATACGTCATTCCTTTGTATCCGTTGATTTTACGTTTACCACAAAGGTTAACGGCTAAGATTTAATAGAAGCATGTCTCCTTTTTTTCCTGGTCCTTGACCAATTTTGATCGTCCCTCGCTCGCCTTCACAAAATCACGATGGAAAAATTGACGTTGTCAAGATTCATCTATAAAGACCCAGTGCACAAAGGTCGTTCTCGGCTAATAAGAGTCAGAGTCGGGCGACACAACTCCGTGGTACTGCCACGCCAGCGGCGCGCCGTCTATGCCGTTGTTGTGGGCCAGGCACGAGTTCGACCTCGGCGGCTCCTCAATGCCAACCCCATGCCTATCGTTTGGCCGAGTGTTTGTGTCCGGCCTTGCGGTCACGGCGTGCCGTTGCAAGTTCTATTGGTCGATCCGCGGCCGCGCGGCATGCAGGTATGGCTTTCCCTAGGCCGTCGGCATATCTCGGTCTATGCCGTTGGCCCCAACAAAAAGTTGTCGGCATAGAATAGGACGTAGGCTTAGGGCTTCATTCTGGTAGTGGTCACGAGGAAGCTGGGCCTCAGCGACGTTGGCCATGGCATGCCTCCAGTGGTCATGCACGTCCACCTGATGAGCACCTACGTGCATCACCTCCGGGACATCATCAAGGAGTGTGTGGCCCACCGGACACACTATGACACCCAGCTCGAGGGCTTCAAGGTCATCATGAGTGTAGGCAACGGCTGTGGCGGGTTCTTTGTGTGGGACGTGTTGGAGAAGCTAGGCACCAACACGACCGACAGCCTGCACCTGGAGCTAGACGGCATGTTCCAGAACCATATGCCCAACCAGGAGAACGCGAGGCCATGTCACTGACCCGCCGCGCGGTGCTGACGCACGCCGCAGACCTCGGCGTGGTGTTTGACACGGGCGTGGACCGAAGTGGCGTGGTGGACGGCGCAGGGGCTGCCTCATCGTGCTCATCTCTGCCATCGTGTTGGGGGAGCACCCGGGGACGATAGTGGTGACGGACACATGGTCGGGCGATGGGCTCACGCGGTTCATCGAGGCGAGGAGCTGGCGGCGGCTATGGCAACATGGTCGACAAGGACGTGCAAGTCAATGCAGACGACATGAAGACGCACGTCATGATGGAGAGTTGGAGAACACAGGGCACGGTGCGCTCAGGCAGAACCACTTCCTCCACAACTGCACGTACATGGGGTGAAGATCATCATCCAGATGGTCTGGATGAGGCTGGCCGTGTTGGAGGGCAGGGTCGGCAGCCTCATCCAGGACCTAAAGGATCCTGATCGAGTCTGCCTCTGATGTATGGTGCTTTTCCAAGATAAATTTAGAATTTTTCATATGTCTTTAGAATTGAGCACAGGTGATGTTTATGTTTAATCAATGTTGATTATGCAACAGTGTGGGGACCTGTATGAAGTATCTTGTTGCGCATGTTTCATTCCCATTGATTAATTGCTTGCTGAATGCTCTGGCTATATTCTACTCCGTATATGTCTATATACACCCATGTGTAGTCCACATTTAAATCTCTAAAAGGACTTATATTTAGTAAGGGAGGGAGTAGCTGATTAGATGATGCATGAATATCTGACGAGATGATGGATGCATATCTCGCGCTTAAAGGTAGTATTGTGCCTGTCTATTTTCCCTATGTAGATTCTATTTGTGTGCCATCAAACACTGCTACGTTAATGTTTATCTTTCGGTTATTTACAAGGAAATGCCGAATTCTTAGTCCAGTGGTAGAACATGTCTGTCAGGTCTCAAGCTCCTAGCTCACCTCGCTTCAGTCTGAAATCATATCAGGTTCAAGGAGTAATTTCCCGCAAAAACTAGGTTTAGGAGTAGCACTAGCACCTCTGCAATAGCAGCAAAAGGATCAAAACCACCTTCTTCAGCATCCTACTCGACAAAAAAAAAGAAGGCGAAAAGACTTGCTTCTAGAAAAAAACATGAAGAATTCTTCAAGCACCAAATTGAAATAGATTCCCTTGAGAAGTGAGCTTGATAATATCAGGCGGTCAGGTTCTCTTCTAAGTTGAGGCAGGGTTGCATCTTCAATCTATGATACCCAAACGAGAGGGAAAATAAAATATATCGAGGAATATAAATTGGCATACATTTTTTAGGGAAATAAATTGGCATACATTATTAACAACCTCCAAATTTTATCTGGTCTCATAGCCAGTTCAACACTTCTTTCTTGATGCAACAACTGATATATGATTGTTTTGCATGGCTGTGTTAGTAAACCTTTATGCAAATTAATATTAATCTGTTGTTCTCTAATAAGTATACTAGGACGCTCATTTGAACAGACCTAATATGCACTTGGATGTCTCAAAACAAACAATATATGTGCAAATTTAATATATCATAATGCTGGTATTTGTATTGCAAATAAGATTTGTAATCTTTATCATTTTAGCGCATAATGTGTTGTCATTCATTGCAACTACATCACAGATGCACAGAGGGACAGGGAAGATAAGCGGCGACACGAATGGGATGTCATGTTGAAATTGAGAATGTAGACTATGTATGTGCGCAATGGTCTTATGTCATGCTTATTGGGTTAGAGGAGTGTGATGTTTTTTCTCCCGTTGCATCGCACGAGCATGTTTGCTAGTGGTATACAATAACATAATGCACCCACAACAATTTAATATCGCATTGCAGAATTGAACCAAACTGCCAACCGCGTCGCGTCGTCGGCGCGCGAGGCATCGACGGTGGCCTCGACGGCTAGGTGCTCCTCCAAGATCTGGGGGTCGACACGAATGGCAGTGTCGGCGTTCTGGGAACGGGGGTCCCCAGACTTGCCTGCCTGCGGTCCGTAGCGTGGCTCCACCAGCGGCCCCGTACGACCCATCTTCACCAGCAAACACCCAAGACCCTCGCGAGGGGCCATGTCTCGCGAGGCAGACAATGCAAGACCTCCTCAGGGGCGGCTGCACCAGGCTGGCTCGTGAGGGGCGGAGAGATCAAGGCAAGGCGAACCTTGCGAGGTTCCAATGACGTAAGCCATGACGACCAAGACCAGGCACATGCCAGGCGGGCGCCAGCAAGCGCAGTGTCGTTGCTTCCTCTTTGGTGCTAAGGAGGCAAGCACATGCGAGGAGTTCCAAGGCATCAGGCAAAGGTTTCCATATTGGTGCAACAAGACCAAGACCCATAGGACGGCACGACGGAGGTTACCGTGCAGCCCAAGATGGCGTCACCACCAGAGCCTTTGGCAAGCGAAGACTACTTTTGTCAGGATAACTTGTACTAGTTGTCTCCCTTCGAATTAGGCCATTATGGGATCCCTTCCCGCTTAATATTTGGGAAGACGACCAGGGCCTCTATAAATAGGACTAGCCATTGATACGTCTCCAACGTATCTATAATTTTTGATTGCTCCATGCTATATTATCTACTGTTTGGACATTATTGGGCTTTATTATCCCCTTTTATATTATTTTTGGGACTAACCTATTAACCGGAGGCCCAGCCCAGAATTGTTGTTTTTTGCCTGTTTTAGGGTTTCGAAGAAAAGGAATATCAAACGGAGTCCAAACGGAATGAAACCTTCGGGAACGTGATTTTTAGGAAGATTATGATCCGGGAGACATGGACCCTATGTAAAGAAAGAAAATAGGAGGGCACGAGGTAGGGGGCGCGCCCACCCCACCAGGCGCGCCCTCCACCCTCGTGGGCCCCTTGTTGCTCCACCGACGTACTCCTTCCTCCTATATATACCTACGTACCGCCAAACGATCAGATACGGAGCCAAAACCCTAATTCCACCGCCGTAACTTTCTGTATCCACGAGACCCCATCTTGGGGCCTGTTTCGGAGCTCCGCCGGAGGGGGCATCGATCGAGGAGGGCTTCTACATCAACACCATAGCCTCTCCGATGAAGTGTGAGTAGTTTACCTCAGACCTACGGGTCCATAGTTAGTAGCTAGATGGCTTCTTCTCTCTTTTTGGATCTCAATACAATGTTCTCCCCCTGTCTTGTGGAGATCTATTCGATGTAATCTTCTTTTTGCGGTGTGTTTGTTGAGATCGATGAATTGTGGGTTTATGATCAAGTCTATCTATGAATAATATTTGAATCTTCTCTGAATTCTTTTATGTATGATTGGTTATCTATGCAACTCTCTTTGAATTATCAGTTCGGTTTGGCCTACTAGATTGATCTTTCTTGCAATGGGAGAAGTGCTTAGCTTTGGGTTCAATCTTGCGGTGTCCTTTCCCGATGACAGTAAGGGCAGCAAGGCACGTATTGTATTGTTGCCATCGAGGATAACAAGATGGGGTTTTCTTCATATTGCACGAGTCTATCCCTCTACATCATGTCCTCTTCCTTAAGGCGTTACTCTGTTTTTAACTTAATACTCTAGATGCATGCTGGATAGCGGTTGATCAGTGGAGTAATAGTAGTTGATGCAGGCAGTAGTCGGTCTACTTGTCTCGGATGTGATGCCTATATACATGATCCTACCTATATATTCTCATAATTATGGTCAATTCTGTCAATTGCTCAACAGTAATTTGTTCACCCACCATAGAATACTTATGCTCTCGAGAGAATCCACTAGTGAAACCTATGCCCCCGGGTCTATCTTCATCATAGTAATCTCCTACTACTTAGTTATTTCCTTTGCTATTTACTTTTCCTTTATTTTACTTTGCATCTTTATCATAAAAATACCAAAAATATTATCTTATCATATCTATCAGATCTCACTCTCGTAAGTGGCCCTATAGGGATTGACAACTCCTATTTGCGTTGGTTGCGAGGATTTATTTGTTTTGTGCAGGTGCGAGGGACTCACGCATAGCCTCCTACTGGATTGATACCTTGGTTCTCAAAAACTGAGGGAAATACTTATGCTACTTCGCTGCATCATCCCTTCCTCTTCGGGGAAAACCAACGAGTGCTCAAGAGGTAGCAGGATGGATTTCTGGCGCCGTTGCCGGGGAGGTCTAGGCAAAAGTCAACATACCAAGTACCCATCACATACCCTTATCTCCCGCATTACATTATTTGCCATTTGCCTCTCGTTTTCCTCTCCCCCCACTTCACCCTTGTCGTTTTATTCGCCCTCTCTCTCTATCGTACCTCTCTATTTGCCTCTTTTTGCCCGCTTGCTTTTTGTTTGCTTGTGTGTTAGTTTGCTTACTTGTCACGAAGCCTCAAGATAATACTAAATTGTGTGACTTCACCAATACCAACAACAATGATTTTATTAGCACTCCGATTGCTCCTCTTACCGATGCTGAATCTTGTGAAATTAATGCTGCTTTGCTGAATCTTGTCATGAAAGATCTGTTCTCCGGCCTTCCTAGTGAAGATGCCGCTACCCATCTAAATAGCTTTGTTGATTTGTCTGACATGCAAAAGAATAAATATGTGGATAACGATATTGTTAAATTGAAGCTATTTCCTTTTTCGCTTAGAGATCGTGCTAAAGCTTGGTTTTTGTCTTTGCCTAAAAATGGTATTGATTCATGGAACAAGTGTAAAGATGCTTTTATCTCTAAGTATTTTCCTCCCGCTAAGATCATCTCTCTTAGAAACAATATTATGAATTTTAAGCAACTTGATCATGAAAATGTTGCACAACCTTGGGAGAGAATGAAATTAATGATACGTAATTTCCCTACTCATGGTTTAAATTTGTGGATGATTATACAAAAAAATTATGCCGGGTTGAATTTTGCTTCTAGAAATCTTTTAGATTCGGCCGCGGGAGGCACTTTTATGGAAATCACTTTAGGAGAAGCTACTAAACTCCTATATAATATTATGGTTAATTATTCTCAATGGCATACTGAAAGATCTACTAATAGAAAGGTGCATGCGGTAGAAGAAATTGATGTTTTGAGTGGAAAGATGGATGAACTTATGAAATTATTTGCTAATAAGAGTGTTTCTTCTAATCCTAATGATATGCCCTTGTCTACTTTGATTGAGAATAATAATGAATCTATGGATGTGAATTTTGTTGGTAGGAACAATTTTGGTAACAACGCGTATAGAGGAAATTTCAACCCTAGGCCTTATCCTAGTAATCCCTCTAATAATTATGGTAATTCCTACAACAATTCTTATGAAAATTATAATAAGATGCCCTATGATTTTGAATCTAATATTAAATAATTTATTACTTCGCAAAAGAATTTTAACGCTATGATTGAAGAAAAATTGCTTAAGATTGATGATTTGGGTAGGAACGTTGATAGAATTACTCTTGATGTTGATTCTTTGAAACTTAGATCTATTCCACCTAAGCATGATATCAATGAGTCTCTCAAAGCCATGAGAATTTCCATTGATGAGTGCAAAGAAAGAACCGCTAGGATGCGTGGTAAGAAAGATGCGTTTATAAGAGTGTGTTCTTCTAGTTGCTATGAAAATAAAGATGAAGATCTAAAAGTTATTGATGTGTACCCTATTAAATCTTTGTTTTGAAATATGAATCTTGATAATTATGGGACTGAATATGATCCACCTTTACCTAGAAGGCGTTCCAAGAATTCGGAATTTGTTGATCTTGATGCTAAATTTGATAAAAGTGGGATTGAAGAAATTAAAACCCTAGATGTTGCTAAACCCACTATTATGGATTTCAAGGAATTTAACAATGAAAATTGCTCTTTGATTGATTGTATTTCCTTGTTGTAATCCGTGCAAAATTCTCCTCATGCTTATAGTCAAAATAAAGCGTTTACTAAACATATCGTTGATGCCTTGATGCAATCTTATGAAGAAAAACTTGAATTGGAAGTCTCTATCCCTAGAAAACTTTATGATGAGTGGGAATCAACTATTAAAATTAAAATTAAAGATCATGAATGCTATGCTTTATGTGATTTTGGTGCTAGTGTTTCCATGATTCCAAAGACTTTGTGTGATTTGTTAGGTTTCCGTGATTTTGATGATTGCTCTCTAAACTTGCACCTTGCAGATTCCACTATTAAGAAAACTATGGGAAGAATTAATGATTTTCTTATTGTTGCAAATAGGAATTATGTTCCTGTAGATTTTATTGTTCTGGACATAGATTGCAATCCTTCATGTCCTATTATTCTTGGTAGACCTTTCCTTAGAACGATTGGTGCAATTATTGATATGAAGGAAGGAAATATTAGATTCCAATTTCCATTAAGGAAAGGCGTGAACAATTTCCTAGAAATTATATTAAATTACCTTATGAATCTATTATGAGATCCACTTATGGATTGCCTACCAAAGATGGCAATACCTAGATCTATTCTTGCTTGTTATGCCTAGCTAGGGGCGTTAAACGACAACGCTTGTTGGGAGGCAACCCAATTTTATTTTTATTCCTTGATTTTTGCTCCTGTTTAGTAATAAATAATTTATCTAGCCTCTGTTTTGGTTGTGTTTTTTGTGTTTAATTAGTGTTTGTGCCAAGTAGAACCGTTGGGAAGACTAGGGGAAAGTCTTGTTGAACTTGCTGTAAAAAACAGAAACTTTAGCGCTCACGAGAACTGCTGTAATTTTTATTTGGAGAGTCCTATATAGTTAATTATTTTTTAAGTTTATTAATATATAAATTTCCCACGTCCAGCAATTTATTTTAGAATTTTTGGGGTTCCAGATCTTGCGCTAGCTGCAGATTACTACAGACTGTTCTGTTTTTGACAGATTCTGTTTTTCATGTGTTGTTTGCTTATTTTGATGAATCTATGGCTAGTAAAATAGTTTATAAACCATACATAAGTTGGAATACAGTAGGTATAACACCAATATAAATAAATAATGAGTTCATTACAGTACCTTGAAGTGATCTTTTATTTTCTTTCGCTAACGGAGCTCACGAGATTTTCTACTTTAAGTTTTGTGTTGTGAAGTTTTCAAGTTTTGGGTAAAGATTTGATGGATTATGGAACAAGGAGTGGCAAGAGCCTAAGCTTGGGGATGCCCATGGCACCCCCAAGATAATATAAGGAAACCTAAAAGCCAAAGCTTGGGGATGCCCCGGAAGGCATCCCCTCTTTCGTCTACTTCTATCGGTAACTTTACTTGGAGCTATATTTTTATTTACCACATTATATGTGTTTTGCTTGGAGCATCTTGTATGATTTGAGTCTTTGCTTGTTATATTACCATAATCATCCTTGCTGTACACACCTTTTGAGAGAGCCATACATGATTTGGAATTTGTTAGAATACTCTATGTGCTTCTCTTATATCTTTTGAGTTATATAATTTTGCTCTAGTACTTCACTTATATCTTTTAGAGCACGGTGGTGGATTTGTTTTATAGAAACTATTGATCTCTCATGCTTCACTTAGATTATTTGGAGAGTCTTAAATAGCATGGTAATTTTCTTAAAATCCTACTATGCTTGGTATGCAAGATTAATAATAAAACTTTCTTATGAGTGTGTTGAATACTATGATAAGTTTGATACTTGATAATTGTTTTGAGATATAGAGATGGTGATATTAAAGTAGTGATAGTTGAGTAGTTGTGAATTTGAGAAATACTTGTGTTGAAGCTTGTGATTCCCGTAGCATGCACGTATGGTGAACCGTCATGTGATGACGTCGGAGCATGATTTATTTATTGATTGTCTTCCTTACGAGTGGCGGTCGGGGACGAGCGATGGTCTTTTCCTACCAATCTATCCCCCTAGGAGCATGCGCGTAATACTTTGCTTTGATAACTTGTAGATTTTTGCAATAAGTATATGAGTTCTTTATGACTAATGTTGAGTCCATGGATTATATGCACTCTCACCCTTCCACCTTTGCTAGCCTCTCTAATACCGCGCACCTTTCGCCGGTATCATACACCCACCATATACCTTCCTCAAAACAGCCACCATACCTACCTATTATGGCATTTACATAGCCATTTCGAGATTTATTGCCATGCAACTTTCCACCGTTCCGTTTATTATGACACACTCCATCATTGTCATATTGCTTAGCATGATCATGTAGTTGACATCTTATTTGTGGAAAAGCCACCATTCATAATTCTTTCATACATGTCACTCATGAATCATTGCATATGCCGGTACACCACCGGAGGCATTCACATAGAGTCATATTTTGTTCTAAGTATCGAGTTGTAATTGTTGAGTTGTAAGAAAAATAAAAGTGTGATGATCATCATTATTAGAGCATTGTCCCAGTGAGGAAAGGATGATGGAGACTATGATTCCCCCACAAGTCGGGATGAGACTCCAGAAGAAAAATAAATAAAAGAGGCCCAAGAAGCCCAAATAAAAAAAGGAGAAAGAAAAGAGGCCATAAAAAAAGAGAAAAGGCCCAAATAAAAAAAGAGAGAAAAAGAGAGAAGGGACAATGTTACTATCCTTTTACCACACTTGTGCTTCAAATTAGCACCATGATCTTCATAGTAGAGAGTCTCTCATGTTATCACTTTCATATACTAGTGGGAATCTTTCATTATAGAACTTAGCTTGTATATTCCAATGATGGACTTCCTCAAATTGCCCTAGGTCTTCATGAGCAAGCAAGTTGGATGCACACCCACTTAGTTTCTTTTTGAGCTTTCATATACTTATAGCTCTAGTGCATCTGTTGCATGGCAATCCCTACTCACTCACATTGATATCTATTGATGGACATCTCCATAGCCCGTTGATACGCCTAGTTGATGTGAGACTATATTCTCCTTTTTTTTCTCCACAACCACCATTCTATTCCACCTATAGTGCTATATCCATGGCTCACGCTCATGTATTGCGTGAAAATTGAAAAAGTTTTGAGAATGTCAAAAGTATGAAACAATTGCTTGGCTTGTCATCGGGGTTGTGCATGATTTAAATATTTTGTGTGGTGAACATAGAGCATAGCCAGACTATATGATTTTGTAGGGATAACTTTCTTTAGCCATGTTATTTTGAGAAGACATAATTGCTTTGTTAGTATGCTTGAAATATTATTATTTTTATGTCAATATGAACTTTTGTCTTGAATCTTTCGGATTTGAATATTCATACTAGAATTAAGAAGAATTACATTAAAAAATCTGCCAAGTAGCACTCCGCATCAAAAATTCTGTTTTTATCATTTACCTACTCGAGGATGAGCAGGAGTTAAGCTTGGGGATGCTTGATACGTCTCCAACGTATCTATAATTTTTGATTGCTCCATTCTATATTATCTACTGTTTTGGACATTATTGGGCTTTATTATCCACTTTTATATTATTTTTGGGACTAACCTATTAACCGGAGGCCCAACCCAGAATTGTTGTTTTTTGCCTGTTTTAGGGTTTCGAAGAAAAGGAATATCAAACGGAGTCCAAACGAAATGAAACATTCGGGAACGTGATTTTTAGGAAGATTATGATCCGGGAGACTTGGACCCTACGTCAAGAAAGAAAATAGGAGGGCACGGGGTAGGGGGCGCCCCCACCCCCACCAGGCGCGCCATCCACCCTCGTGGGCCCCCTGTTGCTCCACCGACGTACTCCTTCCTCCTATATATAACTACGTACCCCCAAACGATCAGATACGGAGCCAAAACCCTAATTCCACCGCTGTAACTTTCTGTATCCACGAGATCCCATCTTGGGGCCTGTTCAGGAGCTCCGCCGAAGGGGGCATCGATCACGGAGGGCTTCTACATCAATACCATAGCCTCTCCGATGAAGTGTGAGTAGTTTACCTCAGACCTATGGGTCCATAGTTAGTAGCTAGATGGCTTCTTCTCTCTTTTTGGATCTCAATACAATGTTATCCCCCTCTCTTGTGGAGATCTATTCGATGTAATCTTCTTTTTGCAGTGTGTTTGTTGAGACCGATGAATTGTGGGTTTATGATCAAGTCTATCTATGAATAATATTTGAATCTTCTCTGAATTCTTTTATGTATGATTGGTTATCTTTGCAAGTCTCTTCGAATTATCAGTTTGGTTTGGCCTACTAGATTGATCTTTCTTGCAATGGGAGAAGTGCTTAGCTTTGGGTTCAATCTTGCGGTGTCCTTTCCCGGTGACAGTAAGGGCAGAAAGGCACGTATTGTATTGTTGCCATCGAGGATAACAAGATGGGGTTTTCTTCATATTGCATGAGTCTATCCCTCTACATCATGTCATCTTGCTTAAGGCGTTACTCTATTTTTAACTTAATACTCTAGATGCATGCTGGATAGCGGTCGATGAGTGGAGTAATAGTAGTAGATGCAGGCAGGAGTCGGTCTACTTGTCTTGGACGTGCTGCCTATATACATGATCATACCTAGATATTCTCATAACTATGCTCAATTCTGTCAATTGCTCAACAGTAATTTGTTCACCCATCGTAGAATACTTATGCTCTCGAGAGAAGCCACTAGTGAAACCTATGGCCCCCGGGTCTATCTTCATCATATTAATCTCCTACTACTTAGTTATTTCCTTTGCTATTTACTTTTCCTTTATTTTACTTTGCATCTTTATCATAAAAATACCAAAAATATTATCTTATCATATCTATCAGAACTCACTCTCGTAAGTGGCCCTATAGGGATTGACAACCCCTATTTGCGTTGGTTGCGAGGATTTATTTGTTTTGTGCAGGTGCGAGGGACTCGCGCGTAGCCTCCTACTAGATTGATACCATGATTCTCAAAAACTGAGGGAAATACTTACGCTACTTTGCTACATCATCCCTTCCTCTTCGGGGAAAACCAACACTGTGCTCAAGAGGTAGTATCCACCACCATAGTTGGGGATCGATCAGATCTTGGACCAGAGCCATTCCAGCCTTAGCCTCACACCAGTTCACTAAGCACAAGAACACCTATCCTCAGGAGGCTGTTATTCCGTTGTAACCGTTCATCCTTAGCCCGAGGCAATCCACCACACCACACTAGAGTAGGGTATTACACCACAACGGTGGCCCGGACCAGTATAAATCTTGTATCTCGTGTCCTTTGAGTCCGTCGAAGCTAGGCCATGAGACCGTCGAGTGCACGAGCTAGAGAAGGGGGGAGATCTTCATGTGCACCCTTGTGCTCGAAGCTCAAGGGTTTTACCGGAACCCGAAATCCGACATTTGGCGCGCCAGGTAGGGGTGCGCCGGAGCTTCGCCCCTCGATGGCCTCGCCTCTCCAACCGACTCTCATGGAGGGCCGCCTCTTCCCCGACTTGATCGACGGGCGCCCTCCGTAGCGTCGGGGGGCTCCGGGCCTTCACCCCCGTCTTGCGGCAAGTGCAGTGGCCACACAAGTTCAAGCCGAAGATGTCGCCCCGCTACGATGGTGCGGTGGATCCAGTAACCTTTCTGCTGGCGTACGAGGAGGCTGTCCTGGAGGCCGGGGGTGACGACAAGATCATGGCCAACTGACTCCCGATGGCCCTTGCTGGCGTGCCGCACGCTTGGCTACTCCATCTGCCAGAATCTTCCGTGGCCTCTTGGGAGGAGCTGCGCGACCTCTTCATCGCACGCTTCGGGGGACCAGCACCCCCGGTCATCACGGCTCTCCTAGGTGGCTCGTAGGCGCCACCCTCGGACCGTCACATCAAGTTGTTCATTCGCCAGATCAAGGCTGCCTCCACGCGGTAGGGGGCTCCCCCGGGGTGGGCGGCGCCCAAGGCCGACCTGGTCTTCGACTTAGGAGATCACCTGGTCAACACCGTCGGTTCGGGCGTGCTTCCGATGCTTTGCACTCCGACCATCTGCAGTGTAGCCGTCACCAAGACCCTCATCGATGGCGGCGCCGGCCTCAACGTGCTCTCTGTGGAGGCCTTTAGTCTCCTTCATGTGCCGCTCGAGCGGCTCCGCCCCAGCTGGTCCTTCTCCGGAGTCAGCAGCGGCTCCTCCAACCCCCTGGGCCAAATCCGTCTCCCCATGACTTTCGGCACGCGCGACAACGACCGCACCGAGCTAATCGACTTCGACATCGCCCGTATTAGTTTGTCGTATAACGCCATCCTCGGATACCCGGCGTTGGCCCAGTTCATGGTGGTGACCCATCCTACCTACAACCTCATGAAGATGCCAGGAAGCAATTGCATCCTTACCATGGCCGGGGACACCAAGGAAGCTGTGGCGGCCCTCAAGCTAGCCTTTAGGGCCACAGCGGCAGCTTTCCCGGCTTACAAAGCCATGGCCAAGGCCAAGGGGGCTACGCCGACCAAGAAGAAGCAGCTATTCACTCAAGGTCAAGCCAAGACGAGGCAGATACCAGTCGACGTGAACGGGGCCTCTGGCGCTACCTTTATCATAGGCGCCGACATTGCCCCAGCTCAAGAGAAGGAGTTGGTGGACTTCCTGCGAGCGAACAAGGAAGTATTCGCCAGGGACCCCAAGCAGCTAGTTGGGGTCCCAAGAGGAGTAATCGAACATCATCTGAGGGTGTGCCCCAATGTGCACCCTGTGAAGCAGAAGGCGGGATGACAATCCACGGAGAAGCAGTCTTTCATCGTTCAGGAAACCCGTAAGCTGGAGGCAGCAGGCGTCATTCGCGAGGTCCGGTACCCGGAGTGGTTGGAGAATCCAGTCGTTGTGCCGAAGAAAGGAGGAAAGGAACACATGTGTGTCGACTTCACCAACCTCAACAAGGCCTGCCCTCAGGACCCGTTTCCGCTGCCGCACATCGACCAGATTGTTGACTCCATCGTGAAGTGTGACCTGCTGTGCTTCTTGGATACGTTCTCAGGATACCACCAGGTCAAGATGGCAGTGGAAGATGTGGAAAAGACAGCTTTCTTAACCCCATGCAGGGTATACTGCTACACTCGTATGCCATTCGGACTGCGCAACGCAGGAGCAACCTTCCAGCGGCTGATGCACATCGCCTTGGGGAGGAAGCTCGGGAGGAACGCTGAAGCCTACGTCGATGACATTGTGGTGAAGTCTCGGGAGGCAAGAACTTTGATTCAGGACCTGGAGGAGACCTTCGCGAGCTTGCGCCAGGTGGAACTGCGGCTCAATCCGGAAAAGTGCGTGTTTGGTGTCCCTTCCGGCAAGCTGTTGGGCTTCCTTGTATCCCACAGAGGGATTGAGGCCAACCCGGAGAAGGTCAAGGCAATCGAAGGCATGGGTCCACCACAAAACCTCAAAGAGATGTAGAAGCTTGCAGGCTGCGTGACTTACCTCGGGCGCTTCATCTCCAAGATGGGGGAGCGCGCCTTGCCCTTTTTCAAGCTGATGAAGAAGAAGGGTCCGTTCGATTCGACCCCCAAGGCCGACCTAGCATTTCAAGACCTCAAGAGATACTTGACCAACCCACCGGTGATGGTGGCGCCTCGTCCTCGCGAGCCCTTGGTACTCTACCTGTCTGCTACACCCCATTCCGCTACCGCGGCGCGGGTGGCCCTCAGAGAGGAGCCCCAAGTCAAGGGCTCGCCAAATGAAGTCGCCAAGCCGGATAAGGGTACACAGCACCAAGATGATGTTCCTGAGGCAACGGCTGGACTGGCTGGTTATCAAGCCACCTGAGCTGGAGGTCCACAAGAAACACCTCAGTCCCCAGGAGCCAAAAACTCTGTCAGCTCTCCCACCCTTGTCGAGCACCCAGTGTACTTCGTCAACACAGTGCTGCGAGATGCGAGAGAACGATACCCCATGCCTCAGAAGCTCTTGCTCGCGCTCCTGGTGGCCTCGCGTAAGTTGCGCCACTACTTCCAGGGTCACGCCATCAAGGTTGTCTCAGCCTACCCATCGGAGAGAGTGCTCAGGAGCCCCAATGTAGTGGGGAGGGTCGCCGAATGGAACATCGAGCTGCAAGTGTTTGAGCTGGAGTTCAGCACAACCGGGGTCATCAAGGGCGCAACGCTCGCCGATTTTGTGGCAGAATGGACCGACACACCGGAGCTCGAAGCAGGCGAAAACCAATCCCTCTCACCAGGGAATGAAGCGTCGGACGGCTAGGTTATGTACTTCGATAGCGCGTTCGCACGCCATGGCGCGGGGGCTGGAGTTGTACTCATCTCGCCCACCCAGGACAAACTGTACTACACCGTGCAACTCTGCTTCCAGCGGGGCGAGAAGGTCTCCAACAACATCGCAGAGTACGAGGGCCTCATCGCCGACCTCAAGGAAGCGGTGGCCCTGGGAGTGAAGCGCCTCACCGTCAAGGGAGACTCATAGCTCCTCGTGAACTTCTCCAGCAAGGTGTACGAGCCAAAGGACAAGCACATGGAGGCATATCTCGCGGAGGTATGCAAAATGGAGAAGCAGTTCTTGGGCCTGGAGCTGCAGCATGTGCCACATGGCACCAACCAAGAGGCCGATGACATCGCCAGAAGATCATCCAAGCGGCTGCCCCAAGAGCCTGGCGTCTCCGAGGAATGGCTCTTCAAGCCTTCAGCAGCACCTCAGCCTACGGAGCTAGCGCCACCTCAAGAGGAGCTCCCTCAGCCGCCGGTCTCGGGAGCCCCCGCCTGCGGCCCATCCTCAGGAGCGCGCCTCCTCTTGGCACTCGAGCCTCAGGAGGGGTGCTAGATCGAGGAGTTCAAGGCATAATAGACGCAGGGCACATTGCCAGAGAAGGAGGAAGACACGGAGCGCGTGTCCTGGCAGGCTACGGCGTACTGCATTCAGGACGTTGAGCTATACAAGAAGAGGCCAAATGATGTTTCTCTATGATGCCTTTCCAGGGAACAGGGGAAGGAGTTGCTGACTGGCATACATGGCGGAGACTGCGGGCACCACTCATCGTCACACACCTTGGTCGGCAAGGCTTTCTGTGGCGGGTTATACTGGCCTACATCACTCAACGACGCGGCCGAGCTGGTGAAGTCCTGCGAGGCTTGCCAATTCCATGCCAAGCAGATCCACCAGCCGGCTCAGGGCCTCCAGACTATCCTGCTCTCATGTCCGTTCGCGGTCTGGGGGCTGGATATTCTGGGTCCATTCCCTCGAGCGCCTGGAGGTTACCGCTACCTCTACGTCGCCATCAACAAGTTCAGAAAGTGGGCGGAAGTGGAAGCCGTCCGCACCATCCCAGACGGGTCGGCAGTCAAGTTCATCAAGGGCATCGTGAGCTAGTTTGGGGTCCCTAACCACATCGTCATTGACAACGGTTCACAGTTCACTAGCAATCTCTTCAAAACATATTGTGCTAACCTTGGGACACAGATCTGCTACACCTCCGTGGCACGCCCCAGGAGCAACAGTCAAGTCGAACGTGCCAACACAGAAGTCCTGAGGGGTCTCAAGACGAGGACCTACAAGAAGAAGCTCAAGGCCTGCAGGAGGGGCTGGCACGACGAGCTCCAGTCCGTGTTGTGGTCCATCCGCACCACCGCCACCAGGCCGACAGGCGAAACCCCATTCTTCCTCGTCTACGGAGCATAAGCGGTTCTCCCACACGAGGTCAAGCATCGCTCCATGCGGGTCCTGGTGTTTGATGAAACGCGGCAAGACGCCATGCGGGGGATTGATCCCGTGCTGGGGGAGGAACGCCGCCGTGAAGCCTCGCTCCGAGCTGCGGGGTACCAGCAGGCGCTGCAGCGGTACCACTGCCGCAGCGTCCGCTCCAGGATGCTCGAGGTGGGTGACCTTGTCCTGAGGTGGGTGCTCTCCAGGGAAGGGCTGCACAAGCTCTCGCCCATGTGGGAGGGCCCATTTCAGGTCGCACATGTCTCCAGGCCTGGCGCCACGCACCTGGAGATGCAGGACGGGGTCCCCATCGAGAACGCCTGGAACATCTAGCACCTCAGGAAGTTCTACCCATGAAGCAAGGCCCGGTGCCAATGAAGGATGACCCAGCGCCTGTGAAGAATCTCCGCTCGTGACACTCTCATGTAATAATGAGTGGGGCTGTACACGCCCCGGAGTCTCAGGAGTGCCGCCCTCGGGCCTCGGGGGCTCCCTCCCACGACTGGTGGCAGCACTTAGCTCCGCGCTGGTGAGAAGACAAGAAGACTAGCCTAGGTGCCGAACACGGCTTTTCATTTGCTTTCTGCAGTTGGCTTGCCCCTCTTTAACCGAAATTCGCTTTCCGGTGTCGCTTGCTGATCTTGTTCCTTCGATCCTGCCCTTGTTTCTGCCTTTGGTTCTTCGTTTGACCTGTACCCTCGTGAGTGTTCTGTCTGTTTTTCACGAGGCACCCTCGTTCGAGCTGCAAGCTGGCGCAGCCCCTTCGATCTGTGCCCCTCGGGTACCGCGACACGAGGAGCTGGGACGCGGCCATACGCAAGTGACGCGCGCTAGCCAACAGGCTAGAGTGACGTGGACTAGGTACGGATCTCCTAGCAAATTTTCGCAGTTCCTCCTCATCAGGTACGGAGAAACACGTGTCTCACGAAGCGGGATGTACTTCAGGCACATCAAGCTAAGTCATTCTACGTGCACACATAGATCATAACATTGCAACACAGCACATGAATGATAAACACAGCATAACAACCCGGAGATCATTGTTTGCTGCACGCCCCCACGGGGCCCCATACTTGTCTTTGTCTAATGCGGGAAGGAAAGGAAGAACGAAACAAAAGCAGGACGTGCTCCTGCGGCAGGTCGCGAGGACAGGCTCGCGGCGCTCTCCTGAGCTCAGTCGGACCCCTCCTCGCGCTTCACCGGAGCGCGGCGACGAGCCGACCCACTGCCGCCTTCAAAGCGGGCGCGGCGGCTGGTCGTAGCCGCCCCTACTAGAGCTGCCACTGGAGGAAGAGTCGCCGTAACTGGACGAGACATGGCTGGGCCCGCCTCCCTCCTCATCACGACCATCGCCAAGGCCGAGCACCTCGTCGTCGTCGTTGTCCTCGGGGCAGCACCCGGCACGACGACCATCTTCCCCGAACACCCTCATGAAGAAGGTCGCGTCGCCATCGTACTTGAAGTGGGGGGCACACTGCCTGCCCAGCCCGCACGCGCGGGCAAATGTCTGCCAGCCGCGGGCCAGGACCGCATTGCCCGTGGTGGAGATCTCTACCGCGACCCATGAAGCCCTGCTGCAGCAACCATCCGCCTGCAGCCAGTGACCGCCAGGACTTGCGGACGACAGTTCGCCAACGAAGAACCATGGGAGCTGAAGCTAGGTGCCAGCCGGGTTCTCCGACCACACAATGAACTCCGGCATCACCTCCGCCGAGTGGAAGCGCGGCCGGGGAGGCCGCACAACCACGACATGCCTCACTTCCTCAACAGGGTTGCCACGACCTAGGCGGATGCCACCACGCGAACAGGCGCCACCGCGGCTGTGAGGGGCCGCGGTGGGGGTCGTAGTGTGCTTGTAAGGGCGACCGCACCCCCTCTTGGGCGGCGGCAAGCCTGGCCCCTCCTAGCGAGCTTTCCCCATCTCTGCGGCTGAGAGCCTCTTCACAGGCGCCATGAGCGTCACTTCAAGGGGTGGAGAAAGGAAGAAGAAGAAGCGGGAGAAGCAAGGAAGAGATGGGTGATGGGGGCTCCGCCCACCACTTCCCATTTATAGCCAAGGGGAGGCCAACCACCGGCCTCCATGATCTAAGGTAATAATGATCTTTTTCCTGCATGTAGCGAGGACCCGTCAAGTCGGGCAGTTGACGAGGCTGCGTGGGGAAGCGGAGATGCCCACATCCTATCAGTCGCCATGCATCGACCAAGGCCGTAGGCTGTTGGGGCCCATGGCGCTCCGCACTTGCCCTTTGGCTTCGCCTCGATGCCAAGCCCGAGCGCACCTTGGGCCCGGGGGCTACTGTCGGTGTTCTGGGAACAGGGGCCCCAGACTTGCTTGCCTGCGGCCCGCAGCGTGGCTCCACCAGCGGCCCCGTACGGCCCATCTTCACCAGTAAACACCCAGGGCCCTCGTGAGGGGCCAAGCCTCGCGAGGCGGAAGACGCAAGACCTCCTCAGGGGCGGCCTCACTAGGCTTGCTCACGAGGGCCGGAGAGATCAAGGCAAGGCAAACCTCGCGAGGTTCCAATAATGTAACCCATGACGACCAAGACCAGGCGGGTGCCAGGCGGGTGCCAGCAAGCGTAGTGTCCTCGCTTCCTCTTTGGTGCTAAGGAGGCAAGCACAAGCAAGGAGTTCCAAGGTGTCAGGCAAAGGTTTCCATATCATTGCAACAAGACCAAGACCCACAGGACGGCAGGACGGAGGTCACCGTGGAGCCCAAGACGGCGTCACCAACAGAGCCTTTGGTAGGCGAGGACTACTTTGTCAGGGTAACTTGTACTAGTTGTCTCCCTTCGAATTTGGCCGTTGTGGGATCCCTTCCCGCTCAATATTTGGGAAGAGGACTAGGGCCTCTATAAATAGGACTAGCCACCACCATAGCTGGGGATCGATCGGATCTTGGAACAGAGCCATTCCATCCTTAGCCTCACACTAGTTCACTAAGCACAAGAACACCTCTCCTTAGGAGGCTGTTCTTCCCTCGTAACCATTCATCCTCAGTCCAAGAGGCAATCCACCACACAACACTGGAGTAGGGTATTACACCACAACGGTGGCCCGAACCAGTATAAATCTTGTGTCTCGTGTTCTTTGAGTCCGTCGAAGCTAGGCCGTGAGACCGTCGAGTGTGCGAGCTAGAGAGGGGGAGATCTTCATGTTCACCCCAGTGTTCGAACCTCAAGGGTTTTGCCAGAACCCGAAATCCGACAGGCAGCCATCGCGACCTCATCCGCACGTGCAGCCGCGATTTTCTTCTCCGCTGCGAAATGGTCCTTGGGATCCTGGCTATACTGCACGCACCATGGCTTAGGGAGGCGCTTATTTCATGGAGGGGTCGGTGATTTGGGTGGAAGGGTCGCGCCGGCTGTCGGGGCATGTGGGATGTGGAAGGAGGAGGATGGGGGTCGGGTGTGGATTACCTACTTGGATAGGCTAGGCCGAGCAGCATGGAGGAGGGTCGTCGGCGAGGAGGCGGCGCTGCAAACAAGGAGTGAAGGTTTCAACTTGGAAAGGATGGTGAAAACAGGGGAAATGTGGCTTTTGGTAAGGGGGAGGGGGTGTGGAGGTAGATATTTCTGCGGAAGCCGAAATTTTGGAATCGCTTCAGCGAAAAAACTGGCGCGCAAAGTGTCATCACACACGTTTCCTTATTCAAAACGGTGTACGATATGTGAACATCACAAACAATTCAGACAGCTTAAACCGTGTGTGTTGAGTTTGAACATCAAAATTTTTGGTTCGAATTTCCCTGGTTACAGTGGTCATCCACGTCATTGCATAATTTGGGTACACAAAGAGACTAACTTCTTAATCGAGCAAGTTCAGCAATTAAACAGAGCTAGCCGACCCAAACATTACACTACCAAATTAAAGACCGGCACTCTTAATTAAACAAAACAAAGAGTTCTACTACGGCTGGTGCTCGTCGATCTCCGCTGCCGCCTCCATGTCCAGCTCGCGCCCGACGGTCTCCTGGGGAAGGGGCTCCATGGCATCAATTGCACCGTACTCGTTAAGCATCTCGCCATCCGCGTCCGCCATATCTTTGGAATAGGCCGCCATGAGCTAGGCGTGGGCGGCCGCGATCTGGGCTCTGGCAGGCTCTGTTGTGGCAAGGTATGCCGCGCAGGAACGGACGACTGCTCGAACTCTCTCGGTGATTGCCAACTCTTAGGCCGTGGGTTGCTGACCATTGTCGGAGAAGCTTCGTTCGATTTGTGCGGTGACCACCACGAGCTAGGTTTGGACGGCCTCAACATGGTAGTGGGCGGCCTCCGTTAGGGCTAAGGCCACCGCTGCGGAACGGACAGCTGCTGCGCCGCTCTCGCCAGTTGCTATCCCGAGGCAGATGCCGCTATCGCCGCCTGAGAAGCAACAACGGTCGTTTGGGCTGCCTTGGCCGCCCAGACATAGACTGCGGTCACCCTCACGAAGCTTGTTAGCACGCGCCTGGCGGCTACGGCCGCGCTCTAGCCGGAGTGGGCCGCCAAAGTTGCCCTCACGACATGGGTCCATGTCTCCATCTTTCACCGACGACGAATGAACAGTGAAATGATATTTGGGGAGTTAGCTAGTGTTCTTGACACATCGGCTGTGGACTATAGCTGACGCACCTTCTCGCGTAAGCCATAGGCGTACTATACACTGACGATGCTCCAAGATATTTTGTGTTGCATCTCACACGGTTGGTGATAATAAACTGTGTGTGATCTACTTGATTTATCATCTTGATTTGAATTACGTAATGGGGTCACAGCTACAAAGGATGGTGTTTGAATTGCTAGAACTTTTATCTGCAGTGAACATGCAACTATAGGTGTGTCGTCAAAAAATTGGAATTATTCGGGGTTCGTTTGGACGTTTTTATACATTAACTTGGTTTCCTATGCATTTTATGTGCATAATTCAAATCTGAACAACATGCACATTCTCCATTGCATATAAACTGGTTGGAAAATCAAATATTTGTCCTTGGTTGCATGCTTAGGTCCCATGCAAGAAATGGGAATGAATGTCACACACCCTGCCACCGTCACCCAGCCGCCAACATTGAGATACCTGGTTTTTAAATTCTAGTAAATCCAAAACTCGTTTGAAATTCATGAAACTTGGCATGCTATCATGGAGCGGCATCAACATGCTGCGGTAAAAAATTTGTCCCACTTGGAGTAGGTTTGGGTATAAGCTTCTCACAAACCAGAGCTTCTCACAAGAAGCGTGTTGGTTTCGGTAGGGAACGTGCCACCTTTGTGGACGAAACGATATTTTTTGCCTCTTATTGCTTTCAAATTTTTTTGAGTGTCAACATATAACAACAGAAGTGTCGTGTTTAATTTTGGGAAATTTTCGGGGTTCGTTTGGACATTTTTATACCTTAACTGGGTTTCCCAGGCATTTTATGCGCATAATTCAAATTTTAACTACATGCACATTCTCTAGTGCATATAAACTGGTTGACAAAACAAATATGTGTCCTTGGTTGCGTGCTTAGGTCCCATGCAAGAAATGGGAATGAATTTCAAACACCCTGTCACAGTCACTCGGCCGCAAACATTGATATACCTGGTTTCTAAATTATAGTAAATCCAAAACTCATCTGAAAATCATGAAACCTGGCATGCTATCATGGAGCGGCATCAACATGTCGTGGTAAATTTTTTGTCCCATTTGGGGCAGGTTTGGGTATAAGCTTCTCACAAACCAGAGCTTCTCACAACAAGCGTGATGGTTTCGGTAGGGAACGTGCCACCTTTGGGGACGAAACGATATCCTTTGCCTCTTATTGCTTTCAAAAAATTTCGAGTGTCAAAATAGAACAACGGGAGTGTTGTGTTCAATTTTGGAATTTTTGGGGGTTTATTTGGACATTTTTATACATTAACCGGGTATTCCAGGCATTTTATGTGCATAATTCAAATTTGAACTACATGCACATTCTCCAGTGCATATAAACTGGTTGAAAAAAAATATGTGTCCTTGGTTGCATGCTTAGGTCCCATGCAAGAAATGGGAATGAATTTCAAACACCCTACCACCGTCACTCGGCCGCAAACATTGAGATACCTGGCTTTTAAATAATAGTAAATCCAAAAGTCGTCTGAAATTCATGAAGCTTGGCATGCTATCATGGAGGAGCATCAACATGCCATGGTAAAAATTGTGTCCCATTTGGGGCAGGTTTGGGTATAAGCTTCTCACAAACCTTAGCATCTCACAACAAGCATTTGGGGATGAAACGGTATCCCCTCTTATTGCTTTCAAAAAATTTCGAGTGTCAACATAGAACAACATGAGTGTTGTGTTCAATTTTGGAATTTTTCGTGGTTCATTTGGACATTTTTATACATTAACTGGGTTTTCCAGGAATTTTATGTGCATAATTCAAATTTGAACTACATGCACATTCACTACTGCATATAAACTGGTTGAAAAATCAAATATGTGTCCTTGGTTGCATGCTTAGGTCCCATGCAAGAAATGGGAATGAATTTCAAACACCCTGCCACCGCCACTCAGCCGCAAACATTGAGATACCTGGCTTTTAAATTCTAGTAAATCCAAAATTTGTCTGAAATTCATGAAACTTGGCATGCTATCATGGAGCAACATCAACATGCCGTGGTAAATTTTTTGTCCCATTTGGGGCAGGTTTGAGTATAAGCTTCTCACAAACCTTAGCTTTTCACAACAAGCGTGATGGTTTCGGTCGGGAACGTGCCACCTTTGGGGACGAAACGATATCCGTTGCCTCTTATTGCTTTCAAAAAATTTCTAGTGTCAACATAGAACAACAGGAGTGTTGTGTTTACTTTTGGAATTTTTTGGGGTTCGTTTGGACATTTTAATACATTAACTAGATTTTCTAGGCATTTCATGTGCATAATTCAAATTTGAACTACATGCACAAGCTCCAGTGCATATAAATTGGTTGAAAAATCAAATTTGTGTCCTTCGGGACATGCTTAGGTCCCATGCAAGAAATGGGAATGAATTTCAAACACCAGGGCACTGTTAATTGCCGGCAAATCATTGAGATACTTTGTTTTTAAATTTTAGTAAATCCAAAACTCGTCTGAAATTCATGAAACTTGACATGCTATAATGGAATGGCACCCGACATGCTGTGGTATTTTTCACGTCCATTTTGAGAGAAGGCGCACTCGAATAACATCCAACAAAGGCATTTTGAAACAAATAGCTGCCACTGTAACATCTCAAACGTTTTGTATAATTTAAATTGTGTGTGTTCTGTTAACCATTCACGTGACGTCATGCCCACCTCTTTTAATGGCTAGGAGGTGTCGTGCGGACAGGTGCTTGAGTGCTTGACTAAATGAAAGGCGTGCGAGCTGTAGTCCAATGCGTAGGCTCACCGGGAAGCGTGCAAGCTGTACATCGCGTAGGCTCACCGGGAAGCAAGCCCTTTGACTTCCATGGCTGCCCACCTTGCTCGCATCCTCTACATTAATGGCGCCCAAGCCGTAGTTTAATAGGTTTTTAAATAGCAAACACTCATCGCAAACGACGGCTTCCCCAGGAAGCCAACAGAAAATGTGTCGAGCAGGATTTCTGCAGCTCTTGATCGCAAATCTTTTAGATAGAACACCCGTATGCAAAGTGAGAGCTATGGTCTTCCCCCTTAAGTCGAGGGAAAATCCGCAACACGGGATTTGTGCATCCCTTCAACGTAAACAGTTGTTTTGGATGACATGTGTGCAACCACGTACAAACAATTTGGTAAGATTTGCATCTGTCATATTGGGTATGTTGCCATTTCTCAAACCGGAAAGATTTACATTTGTTGATCTAGTAACATTGCCATTTGTCAGTCCTTGTAACACTGCGATTTGTCAAAATATGCAGCTAGAAATCACTAGCACTATCTAATTTTTGCAACTAAAATTTAGTAATTAAGCATAGATTAAGCAACCATTCTTAATTTATACAAACAGTTCAACTCGACAGCTAAACCGACCAAACTTTTCCCCAATTGTTGCCAACCACGTACTGAAATAGCTAGTTCAACTATATATACTAGCTAATTTTAAGTACATTGTACAGTTCGACCACACATCTATAGTCAGATGAACTGAACAAAATAGCCCCTAAATACTACTACTACCATGGAGGGGCTTTGTGCTACTTTCGGCAGCCTCTCCTCTGCCGAGCGTGCTTAGTAAGAGGCAGAGGAGGAGGAGGAGGAGCCTACCGACGAGCTGGAGAAATGCAATATGATGACTGCCGCTACTGCACATTTAGCGACGCTCGCCAGCTTGAACGCCTACTACCACTCCAGATGATCCCTCTCAAAGCGGCCGGACTACTCGTAGATCTCCTGATTCCTTGCCTCTGCGTCGGCGTGTGCTGCGGCCACGGCTGCTGTAAGGCTCTTTGCATGCTCGATGAGGCGCTCCTCCTCCTCCCGCAGGAACTTGATGTAGCGCGCAAGGTCGTTGACGCACGTGCAGGCCTCCACCTTCGCCTCCCTCCTCCGGGCGGTGGTGGCGGAGCGGGTGATGATCCCTGTGGTCGACGGATGGGCTGGCGGCCACTGCGTCTGACGATGGGGTGGCGGCGACGACCACCACCTCCAGCCTTCGGGCCGAGGTGGCGGAGCGGGTGATGGCCATGGTGGCCGACAGTGGTGTGGCAGCCACGACGACCACCTCCTGCCTTCGGGCTGCGGCGGTGAAGCAGGAGATGGCCCTGGCTTTCGACAGTGGTGTGGCGGCAACGACGGCCGGCAACAACTACCGATGGGCAGCGGCAACGGAGCGTGTGATGGGTGTTCCACGCACACCCAACAGGGCCGCCATGTGCACTACACTACGCCAGGGACTGTGCCGCCGCCGGTGTAGCCTCCCAGCTGGAGCTATCCCCTAATGACGGCAGAGTGGCCGAGCGATGACGACGGACCGGTGCCATTGGCGATTGTGGGAGAAGCACACGATATAAGCTACAGGCAGGGAGGGGAAAATGCGATGCAGGACTCGCCGGCCGTGAGGGTTTTTATAGCAGGCCGCTAAGCATTGGGATTTTGGGGGATTTCACCGAGTCAGGCGGGAAGCTTGCACGGGAACCTGCGAGGATGTGCGGGAATGGGCTTACCAATGATTCATCGGCGTCACCATTTGGCCAAAAGAACGCCCCTGTGCGCTGCGCAAGCTTGCGATGTAAGCCGTCTGCGGCAGCGGGGTGACAAGACATGCGAGAGGAGGACGAAAGGACACGTACACATATGGTTAATACAAAAAATTTGTATGATTTAATTACCTACTATACCCCCATCCTGGTTTATAACTAGGATTTAACTAATAAAATACGAATGCATGTTGCCAAATATTATATCGTTGGAGTCGTATTTGAACATAGTTTCCAGCTATACAATTTTTGTAACATGCATTAACACTTTTTTGGTTAAATTTAAGGTTATATACCAGCAAGCGTTTGCCCGCAACACACACGGCTTATTCCATTACAAACACCTTGGATGGATCAACTGTATGCCACGTATCGCACACACAACTCTAATATGATTCGTGCTTGATGTCTCCGACATTGCTCGCACAGTTCGTCTTATTTGCCACGTATCACTGTGCTGGCCTCTGCTCGCGTCCATCGGCAAGCTCTGCTCGTCGTTAGGCGCTCCAGCGTGCTATGCTCGCCGTTAGGCGCCGGGGCGTGCTCTGCTCGCGTCCGTCAGCGCGCTCGGCTTGTGGACAACTTTTCCTTGCGTGTTCAACTGCTATATGCATATATATATATATATATATATATATATATATATGGTTTCTCGCCGTTGAGGCGATCATGGAGCGCTCTGCTCGCGTCCCTCCGCGCGCGCTCTGCCAGCGGTTGGGCATGCGCACAATCACGTCGGGGACCCCATATGCATGCGGTTGCACTGTGCGTGTTGCCACGCGATGCGGTTACGGGCAGCACAATGGAGTTACGCGCTACAAATTAAAACTACTATCAGGGCCTGCCAATATTCCTTGCCGTCCGGCTTCCCCTTTAATTCCCGCGACCATTATAACCTTAGTCTCTTCAACCTTTTGATCGCCCCCACAACACAACAAGCGCACCCACGACGACACAGAGAGGGGATGTCCAGCGGTGCTCCAATGGAGTCCGGCGAGCATAGAGTGGAGACCCACGCGAGGGAGACGGATCTCTCGGTGGTGTACACCATCCACCCAGCCATGGTGGATGACTACATCAACAATGTTGAGCAGTTGCTTGCTCAAGACAAGTACAAGGTTGTCAGCATTGACCTCCAGTACACCGCCGGTCGTCCCGGCATAGATCAGAAGGTTGCCGTTGCCCAGTTGTGCGTGTGCCATCATGTCCTCATCTACCACTACTGCATGGCCACAGAGCCTTGCGACCGTTTCAACAGGTTTGTCAACAGCACCGGCTACAAGTTCGCCATGGTGGAAACCACCAACGATGTAAACGCGCTCAGTGTTACGGGCTTGGCCTGTGATACGTCACCAATGTATCTATCATTTTTTATTGCTCCATGCTATATTATCTACTGTTTTGGACTATATTGGGCTTTATTTTCCACTTTTATATTATTTTTGGGACTAACCTATTAACCGGAGGCCCAGCCCAGAATTGTTGTTTTTTTGCCTATTTCAGTGTTTTGAAGAAACGGAATATCAAACGGTGTCCAAATGGAATGAAACCTTCGGGAACGTGATTTTCTCACCGAACATGATCCAGGAGACTTGGACCCTACGCCAAGGCATCAGAGAGGCGGTCACGAGGGTGGGGGGCGCCCCCCCCCTTAGGGTGCGCCCCTGCCTCGTTGGCCCCTCAGAGCTCCACCAACGTACTTCTTCCTCCTATATATACCTACGTACCCCAAAACGAACAGAGAGGGAGCCAAAAACCTAATCCACCAACGCAACTTTCTGTATCCACGAGATCCCATCTTGGGGCCTATTCCGGAGCTTTCGCCGGAGAGGGCCGTCATCACGGAGGGCTTCTACATCATCATAGCCCCTCCGATGAAGTGTGAGTAGTTTACCTCAGACCTTCGGGTCCATAGTTAGTAGCTAGATGGATTCTTCTCTCTTTTTGGATCTCAATACAAAGTTCTCCCCCTCTCTCGTGGAGATCTATTCGATGTAATCTTCTTTTTGCGGTGTGTTTGTTGAGACCGATGAATTGTGGGTTCATGATCAAGTCTATCTATGAATAATATTTGAATCTTCTCTGGATTCTTTTATGTATGATTGGTTATCTTTGCAAGTCTCTTCGAATTATCAGTTTGGTTTGGCCTACTAGATTGGTTTTTCTTGCCATGGGAGAAGTGCTTAGCTTTGGGTTCGATCTTACGGTGTCCTTTCCAGGTGACAGAAGGGGCAGCAAGGGACGTATTGCATCGTTGCCATCAAGGATAACAAGATGGGGTTTATTTCATATTGCATGAATTTATCTCTCTACATCATGTCATCTTGCTTAAAGTGTTTCTCTGTTTTTAACTTAATACTCTAGATGCATGCTGGATAGCGGTCGATGAGTGGAGTAATAGTAGTAGATGCAGACTCATTTCGGTCTACTTGTCACGGACGTGATGCCTATATACATGATCATGCCTAGATATTCTCATAACTATGTTCAATTCCATCAATTGCTCAACAGTAATTTGTTCACCCATCGTAGAATACTTATGCTCTTGAGAGAAGCCACTAGTGAAACCTATGGCCCCCGGGTCTATTCTCATCATATCAATCTCCATCACTTTAATCTTGCTTTGCTTTTTTACTTTGCCTTTTCACTTTGCATCTCTATACCAAAAATACCAAAAATATTATATCTATCAGATCTCACTCTCGTGAGTGATTTGAAGGGATTGACAACCCCTAATCGCGTTGGTTGCGAGTAGCTATCGTTTTGTGCATGTATGAGGGACTTGAGTGTGGCCTCCTACTGGATTGATACCTTGGTTCTCAAAAACTGAGGGAAATACTTACGCTACTCTGCTGCATATCCTTTCCTCTTCGGGGAAATCCAATGCAAGCTCAAGAGGTAGCAAGAAGAATTTCAGGCGCCGTTGCCGGGGAGTCTACGTAAAAAGTCAACATACCAAGTACCCATCACAATCCCTATCTCTCGCATTACATTAGTTGCCATTTGCCTCTCGTTTTCCTCTCCCCCACTTCACCCTTGCCGTTTTATTCGCCCTCTCTTTCCCAATCCCCTTCTCCTTCTCCTTCTCTTTCTCCGTTTGCCTTTTTGTTGCTTGCCTTTTTGTTTGTCCGTGTGTTGGATTGCTTGTTTATCGTGATGGCTCAAGATACTACCAAATTGTGTGACTTCACCAATACCAATAATAATGATTTCCTTAGCACTGCGATTGCTCCTCTTGCCAATACTGAATCTTGTGAAATCAATACTGCTTTGTTGAATCTTGTTATGAAAGATCAATTCGCCGGCCTTCCTAGTGAAGATGCCGCTACTCATCTGAATAGCTTCGTTGATTTATGTGATATGCAAAACAAAAAAGATGTCGATAATGATGTCGTTAAATTGAAGCTATTTCCTTTTTCGCTTAGAGACCATGCTAAAGCTTGGTTTTCGTATTTACCTAAAATAGTATTGATTCTTGGAACAAGTGCAAAGATGCTTTTATCTCTAAGTATTTCCCTCCCGCTAAGATCATCTCTCTTAGAATGATATTATGAATTTTAAGCAACTTGATCATGAACATGTTGCACAAACTTGGGAGACAATGAAATTAATGATACGTAATTGCCCTACTCATAGTTTGAATTTGTGGATGATTATACAAAAAATTTATGCCGGATTGAATTTTGCCTCTAGAAATCTTTTAGATTCGTCCACGGGAGGTACTTTTATGGAAATCATTTTAGGAGATGCTACTAAACTCCTTGATAATATTATGGTTAATTATTCTCAATGGCATACTGAAATATCTTCTAATAAAAAAGTGCATGCGATAGAAGAAATCAATGTGTTGAGTGGAAAGATGGATGAACTTATGAAATTATTTGCTACTAAGAGTGTTTCTTCTGATCCTAATGATATGCCTTTGTCTACTTTGATTGAGAATAACAATGAATCTATGGATGTGAATTTTGTTCGTAGAAATAATTTTGGTAACAACGCTTATAGAGGGAATTTTAATCCTAGGCCATATCCTAGTAATCCTTATAATAATTATGGGAATTCCTACAACAACTCTTATGGAAATTATAATAAGATGCCCTCTGAATTTGAGAATAGTGTTAAAGAGTTTATGAATTCACAAAATAATTTTAGTGCTTTGCTTGAAGAGAATTTGCTTAAAGTTGATGATTTGGCTAGGAACGTTGATAGAATTTCTCTTAAGGTTGATTCTTTAAAGCTTATATCTATTCCTCCTAAGCATGATATCAATGAGTCTCTCATAGCCATGAGAATTTCCATTGATGAGTGCAAGGAAAGAACCGCTAGGATGCGTGCTTCCAAAGATGCCTTTATTAAAGCATGTTCTTCCAATTCCTATGAAAATCAAGATGAAGATCTAAAAGTTATTGATGTGTCTCCTATCAAATATTTGTTTTGCAATATGAATCTAGATTAAACTGAATATGATCTTCCTTTACCTAGAAGGCGTTCTAAAAATTCGGAGTATTTAGATCTTTATGATGAAATTGATGAAAGTGGGATTGAAAGAAATAAAAATCTAGATGTTGCTAAACCCACTATATTGGATTTCAAGGAATTTAATTATGAAAGTTGCTCTTTAATTGATTGTATTTCCTTGTTGCAATCTGTGCTAAATTCTCCACATGCTTATAGTCAAAAGAAAGCCTTCACCGAACATATTGTTGATGCCTTGATGCAATCTTATGAAGAAAAACTTGAGTTGAAAGTTTCTATCACTAGAAAACTCTATGATGAGTGGGAAAAACTATTAAAATTAAAATTAAAAATCATGATTTTTATGCTTTGTGTGATTTGGGTGCTAGTGTCTCCACTATCCCCAAAACTTTGTGTGATTTGCTAGAATTCCGCGATTTTGATGATTGCTCTCTAAACTTGCATCTTGCAGATTCTACTATTAAGAAACCTATGCGAAGGATTAATGATGTTATTATTGTTGCAAATAGGAATTATGTGTCCGTAGATTTCATTGTTCTTGATATAGATTGCAATCCTTCTTGCCCTATTATTCTTGGTAGACCTTTCCTTAGAACGGTTGGTGCTTTTATTGATATGAAGGAAGGGAATATTAGATTTCAATTTCCATTAAAAAAGGGCATGGAACACTTTCCAAAAAACAAAATAAAATTGCCATATGAAACTATCATGAGAGCCACTTATGGATTGCCTACCAAAGATGGCAATACCTAGATCTATCCTCGCTTTTATGCCTAGCTAGGGGCGTTAAACGATAGCGCTTGTTGGGAGGCAACCCAATTTTGTTTTTATTCCTTGCTTTTTGCTCCTGTTTAGTAATAAATAAATTATCTAGACTCTGTTTTGGTTGTGTTTTTTTGTGTTTAATTAGTGTTTGTGCCAAGTAGAACTGTTGGGAAGACTTGGGGAAAGTCTTGTTGAACTTGCTGCAAAAAAACAGAAACTTTAGCGCTCACGAGAACTGCTGTCATTTCTATTTGGAAAGTGCTATTTAGTTAATTCTTTTTTAATATGATTAATAGATAAATTACTCACATCCAGAAATTTATTTTAGAATTTTTGGGGTTCCAGAGCTTGCTCTAGCTACAGATTACTACAGACTGTTCTGTTTTTGACAGATTCTGTTTTTCGTGTGTTCTTTGCTTATTTTGATGAATCTATGGCTAGTAAAATAGTTTATAATCCATAGAGAAGTTGGAATACAGTAGGTTTAACACCAATATAAATAAATAATGAGTTCATTACAGTACCTTGAAGTGGTCTTTTGTTTTCTTTCGCTAACGGAGCTCACGAGTTTTCTACCTTAAGTTTTGTGTTGTGTAGTTTTCAAGTTTTGGGTAAGGATTTGATGGATTATGGAACAAGGAGTGGCAAGAGCCTAAGCTTGGGGATGCCCATGGCACCCCCAGTATAATCTAAGTACACCTAAAAGCCAAAGCTTGGGGATGCCCCGGAAGGCATCCCCTCTTTCGTCTACTTCTATCGGTAACTTTACTTGGAGCTATATTTTTATTCACCACATGATATGTGTTTTTCTTGGAGCGTCTTGTATTATTTGTGTCTTTGTTTGTTAGTGTGACACAATCATCCTTGCTGTACACATATTTTGAGAGAGCCATACATGAATTAGAATTTGATAGAATACTCTATGTGCTTCACTTATATCTTTTTGAGCTAAGTAGTTTTGCTCTATGTGCTTCACTTATATCTTTTGAGCATTATAATTTTGCTCTATGTGCTTAACTTAGATCTTTTTGAGCACGGTGGTGGATTTGTTTTAAAGAAACTATTAATCTCTCATGCTACACTTATATTATTTTGAGAGTCTTAATAGCATGGTAATTTGCTTAATAATAATATGCTTGGTATTCAAGATTTGTGAAACTTTCTTTTGAGTGCGTTGAATACTAAGAAAAGATTGAAGCATGATAATTGTTTTGAGATATGGAGGTGATAATATTAGAGTCATGCTAGTTGAGTAATTGTGAATTTAAAGAATACTTGTGTTAAAGTTTGCCATTCCCGTAGCATGCATGTATGGTGAACTGTTATCCGATGAAGTCGGAGCATGATTTATGTATTGATTGTCTTCCTTATGAGTGGCGGTCGGGGACGAGCGATGGTCTTTTCCTACCAATCTATCCCCCTAGGAGCATGCGCGTAATACTTTGCTTTGATAACTTCTAGATTTTTGCAATAAGTATATGAGTTCGTCATGAGTAATGTTGAGTCCATGGATTATACGCACTTTTTCCCATCCTTCCACCATTGCTAGCCTCTCTAATACCGCGCACTTTTCTCCGGTATCATACACCCACCATATACCTCCCTCAAAACATCCACCATACCTACCTATCATGGCATTTACATAGCCATTCCGAGATATATTGCCATGCAACTTTCCACCGTTCTGTTTATTATGACACGCTCCATCATTGTCATATTGCTAGCATGATCATGTAGTTGACATCGTATTTGTGGCAAAGCCACCGTTCATAATTCTTTCATACATGTCACTCTTGATTCATTACATATCCCGGTACATCGCCGGAGGCATTCATATAGAGTCATATTTTGGTCAAAGTATCGAGTTGTAAGAAAAAAAGTGTGATGATGATCATTTTTAGAACATTGTCCCAAGTGAGGAAAGGATGATGGAGAATATGATTTCCCCATAAGTCGGGATCAGACTCCGGACGAAGAAGAAAAAAGAAAAAAAAAAGAGGCCATAAAAAAAAGAAGGCCCAAATAAAAAAATAAAAAAAATGAGAGAAAAAGAGAGAAGGGACAATGTTACTATCCTTTTACCACACTTGTGCTTCAAAGTAGCACCAAGATCTTCATGATAAAGAGTCTCTCGTTATGTCACTTTCATATACTAGTGGGAATTTTACATTATAGAACATGGCTTGTATATTCCAATGATGGGCTTCCTCAAAATTGCCCTAGGTCTTCATGAGCAAGCGAGTTGGATGCACACCCACTTAGTTTATTTTGTTGAGCTTTCATATGCTTATAGCTCTAGTGCATCCCTTGCATGGCAATCCCTACTCACTCACATTGATATCTGTTTATGGGCATCTCCATAGCCCGTTGATACGCCTAGTTGATGTGAGACTATCTTCCCCTCCTTTTGTCTTCTCCACAACCACCACTCTATTCCACATATAGTGCTATATCCATGGATCACGCTCATGTATTGCATGAGGATTGAAAAAGTTTGAAAAAGTTAGAGTATGAAACAATTGCTTGGCTTGTCATCGGGGTTGTGCATGATTTAAATACTTTGTGTGGTGAAGATAGAGCATAGCCAGACTATATGATTTTGTAGGGATAACTTTATTTGGCCATGTTATTTTGAGAAGACATAATTGCTTTGTTAGTATGATTGAAGTATTATTATTTTTATGTCAACATGGACTTTTGTCTTGAATCTTTCGAATCTGAATATTCATACCACAACTAAGAAAGATTTGCATTGAAATTATGCCAAGTAGCACTCGGCATCAAAAATTCTCTTTTTATCATTTACCTACTCGAGGACGAGCAGGAATTAAGCTTGGGGATGCCTGATACGTCTCCAACGTATCTATAATTTTTGATTGCTCCATGCTATATTATCTACTATTTTGGACTATATTGGGCTTTATTTTCCACTTTTATATTATTTTTGGGACTAACCTATTAACCGGAGGCCCAGCCCAGAATTGCTGTTTTTTGCCTATTTCAGCGTTTCGAAGAAACGGAATATCAAACGGAGTCCAAACAGAATGAAACCTTCGGGAATGTGAATTTCTCACTGAACGTGATCCAGGAGACTTGGACCCTACGCCAAGGCATCAGAGAGGCGGTCACGAGGGTGGGGGGCGCC
>NC_041388.1:175519910-175533938 GCF_002162155.2 Triticum dicoccoides
CTCGGAGCTCCACCGACGTACTTCTTCCTCCTATATATACCTACGTACCCCCAAACAAACAGAGAGGGAGCCAAAAACCTAATTCCACCGCCGAAACTTTCTGTATCCACGAGATCCCATCTTGGGGCCTATTCCGGAGGTCCGCCGGAGAGGGCCGTCATCACGGAGGGCTTCTACATCATCATAGCCCCTCCGATGAAGTGTGAGTAGTTTACCTCAGACCTTCGGGTCCATAGTTAGTAGCTAGATGGCTTCTTCTCTCTTTTTGGATCTCAATACAAAGTTCTCCCTCTCTCTCGTGGAGATCTATTCAATGTAATCTTCTTTTTGCGGTGTGTTTGTTGAGACCGATGAATTGTGGGTTTATGATCAAGTCTATCTATGAATAATATTTGAATCTTCTCTGAATTCTTTTATGTATGATTGGTTATCTTTGCAAGTCTCTTCGAATTATCATTTTGGTTTGGCCTACTATATCGGTTTTTCTTGCCATGGGAGAAGTGCTTAGCTTTGGGTTCGATCTTGCGGTGTCCTTTCCTAGTGACAGAAGGGGCAGCAAGGCACATATTGCATCGTTGCCATCGAGGATAACAAGATGGGGTTTATTTCATATTGCATGAACTTATCTCTCTACATCATGTCATCTTGCTTAAAGCATTACTCTATTTTTAACTTAATACTCTAGATGCATGATGGATAGCGGTCGATGAGTGGAGTAATAGTAGTAGATGCAGAATCGTTTCGGTCTACTTATCACGGACGTGATGCCTATATACATGATCATGCCTAGATATTCTCATAACTATGCTCAATTCTGTCAATTGCTCAACAGTAATTTGTTCACCCACCGTAGAATACTTATGCTCTTGAGAGAAGCCACTAGTGAAACCTATGGCCCCCGGGTCTATTCTCATCATATCAATCTCCATCACTTTAATCTTGCTTTGCTCTTTTACTTTGCCTTTTCACTTTGCATCTCTATACGAAAAATACCAAAAATATTATATCTATCAGATCTCACTCTCGTAAGTGACCATGAAGGGATTGAGAACCCCTAATCGCGTTGGTTGCGAGTAGCTATCGTTTTGTGCATGTATGAGGGACTTGAGCGTGGCCTCCTACTGGATTGATACCTTGGTTCTCAAAAACTGAGGGAAATACTTACGCTACACTGTTGCATCATCCTTTACTCTTCGGGGAAATCCAACGCAAGCTTAAGAGGTAGCAGCCTGCAAGAACCTTCTCAAAATCCATGACCACTACAGGGTCTGGGGCAGCACAAAGAAGGACTCCTAGGTCGAACTCGCCTCGGCCATCATCGACCCCCACTACGAAAAGATGGAGCAGGATGCCCAGAGAACAAGTCCCCTATCCTGGCACAGGGCCTGGATGCGGCAACTGGATGAACCTCACCTTAGGTTCACGGCCAAGAGCATGTAAACATGCTACGAGATGCACGTGCGGATTCTTGACATGAGGAAGTGCCTCGTTACCCAAATCGACGAGTCCAGATCGAGCCACAAGCAGAGCAAGCGTCACAAGAAGTAGATGATGATTAGATGATCATTTATGCTAGTTAATCATGCATGTAATATACAGTTTACTTTATTTGTGTGTGGAAATGTCATGTGTGTAGTAGCCACCTATGTAATTATTCATGTAATAGTTTACTTTGGTGTGTGCAAATGCCATGGTTGTAGTAGCCACCTATGTAAGTGGATGTTTAATTTGGTTATGCAAGCATGTCCTTATAAGTGTGTGTGTATATATATATTGTTGTTCTGTATGCGATCCCATCACACAACACACACATCTTATTAGCAGCAACCATCTGTGTTATTATCGGTCTTCACACACATTTCTGATTACATACCTATTTGCCGCGTATTACACACATCTTGTTAACATGAACCATTTCTGTTCTCATGTCTCAACGCAAACAGTTCATCCGAGTGAACCGCATGTCGTATATCTCACACACCTTCATCTAGCTGACCGTTTCTTTTGTGTTGCCTAATCACAAACAGTTCATCCGAGTGAACTGTATGCTGCATATCGCACACACCTCCATCTGGCTGTCCGTTTCTTTTGCTCCTCCTCATCGCAAACAGTTAATTGAACTGAACCGTATGCCCTGCATCGCACACGCAACTAAAATCTGAACCGTGTTTGATGGCTCCGCCATCGCAAATGTTTTGCACCTTTTTGACGGTTTTTTACACCACCGTTTGCGATTATGGCATCACACACAGTTTCGTCGAAGGGTCTCTGATCGTAGTGTCATGTTAGCAGCATCCTACAGTAGTGTTGCCACATCACCTACACCACATGAGCAGAATGAAAACAGTAACATATGTGATGGTGGTGCTATTGTCCCACTAGTGGAAAAACTTGACATTGATTGCTTGCATGATGTTGATCGCCCTATTAACATGCTTCATTCTAGTATGATTTCCCCATGCAATGATTTACCCATTTATGATGAGTTTGATGATTGCCATGTGGAGTCTATTAGTTGTGATGCCATGTTGCATAGAATTTCTTGCGATAATTCTCTCGGTCACATCATGTTTGACAATCCGCTTGACTTGTCATATGCTCTGAATGAGATCAACCATATGTCATATTTGCAATCTCATCGTAGTGACTATGCATATGCCATTAAAATAAACCCAATTTGCACACATGGCATAGATGACAAGACCATGGTTATTGGCATTTGTTTTTCTTGTGATGATATTGATATGCTCCATTTGCATCACTTATCTCATATGCCATGCCATGACCACCTAGCTTCACATATGCTTTGTTTTGGATGTTGTTCATATTCTCCATATGATGTTTCCACTATTGCTCACGAGGAGAACCCCATAGTTTCCTCATACATGTTAGGAGATTTTGATCAATCCCATCCATTGCATGATTCCCATGATTATGTGCACAATATGCTCCCGATGAATGATAATGCTATTGATGTGTCATATACTTGTATTATCAATTTGCGTCCCCATCGTGTGATACATAACAACTATTCTTTCATGATGGATGACATGTTGTTATACCATGCATCAAATTTCCTTGAGCGATGCTTATCTTGTGCTAACTCACACATGCACATACACATCATGATGGATGATGTGTACATTTACCACGCACACACTTTCTTTGGTTTGTGTCTCTTTTGTGTAGGTACCCATGAATACTTGTCAACCTCACAATCCCTTGAGTTGACAAACGATCTCTATAGAGCAATGATGACTTGGGATCCCGTGGATTGTCTTTACCACCATTCCCATTGCGCAAAAACTTCGGCATTTGTTCTACATGGCCGTCACATGGTTATGGCTTATTGTCCATTATATATCCTTTGCCCATATTGCCATGTTCACTTTGCATGATATGCCCATTCCTATGCCTTTGCCATGCATTTGTGACCCATGCTTTGCTTTACACATGATGATTGATTCTCATACTTGTATGTGTATTTGCAAGCTTAGAGGAGATATCTCTTGTTATTGCCATGTTTGCTTTGTGCCCCATTCCTATAATGATACTATTATCTTGCTTTGTGTTCGTGCTTGCGATATGTCATGTGCATTGCATATGCCTATTAATTTCTCGCATGACATGATTGCCATTATTTCCCCTAGTGTGTTGCATCTTCGCTCCACTATTTTGCACAATATGATTGATAAGTTTGCTTATGTTGCATCACCCATGATTCATACTTTCTCTATTCATGTGGTTGATGACAACCATTGCCATGCTTTGCACATGACTCATATGGCTACTTGTCATATATCTCCATATGTTGTCACTCTGATGCTAGATGATTTGACATGTATTGAGTGCAACAATGCCTTTAGTCTTGATAATGAGTTTCCCCCATAGCATTCTCACATATAATTGGAGATTTTGACATATTCCTTGTGAAGCATGCTTGTCTTACCTCTTTGCACCATATACCTCGTGCCATGAATATTGTCATTATTGCATCATATTATTCATGCACTTGTGCTACTAATGGTTACATGCAAGAGAAGAGAACCATCACGATGGATGATGTGTTTATCTACCATGCGCATATGTTCTTTGCTTCGTTTTGTGCATGTGTAGGATACTTGGACTTCGTGTCGACTTCCACTTCACGTGAGTTGACCATTCGAGCTCTTGGGAGTGAACCACCTTCTACCACCATGATTCTACATCACACTTTCTTGCGCTCTGGCATTGTGAAGGATGCACAAGGGCATGCTTTCAAGGTGATATCCTTCTCTTTCAAGAAACCCAAAACCATGAGCATGAATATTGTGGATCATACTACTTGTGTTGCTTGCACCACGAGACTTATTTGTCATCTTGGACCCCTTGATTGCGCACATGTTAGTGATGTTGCTTTCATTCACGATCGCCACATCGCCATGCCTCATGACATATACACCTTGTGTGTTGCATCCAATTGTTGGATTACTTGCTCCTATCATATGTTTGGTTGCAACAATGTCATTTCTCAACATATGCCATGCATGTCCCATTGATTGCTACATGATTGCCTTGATTGCGTCACACATGATGAAAAATTGCTCTTTCTATTGTGTTGAGTGCCATACTATATTCACTACACCCCATGCACGTTATGCTTGGATTGTCTTGCACTTGACCCATGTGTTTAGACACTTCATTTTATTTGGTATTGTGAATGATTCTTATGCCTAACATAGACCATTTGTAGAGCGTTTTATGCATGTTTGCTACGACCCTGAGGTAGTTGCTTGTTCACTTGTCCAACATATTTGCATCTCTACCTCAAATTTACATGCTTGTCCCCATGACATCTTTGCTTGTACTTAATTTATGCGCTTACTTGCCATGTCACAATCCTTTGTCACGCCATATGCTATGCTTGATAATGACACTTGTTGGGTGAATCACCTCTTGAATGCTTGGTTTTGCAGTAAGGCTAACCACCTTTGTTTTTCCAAGTGTTTGTTGTCCTTACACTTTTTGGAGGAATCACGAGACGGCGCGACATTGGAGAGTGCCCATTCCGAGCTTGAAGATGATGAGTACTTGGTGATCGTCCACTTCTCCATGGCGAAGCCATCTCTTTCCCATGGTGATTTGTTTTTCGATCCGAGGTTGAATCTTTCCCAAGGGGGTAGGGGATATAATGGTGATAATGACAATCCTCACAATATGCATCCTAGTCAATGCCTTTACGAGTTTGAAAATTACATTAGAAAACAAGATCACTTCAATGCAAATGTTATGAAACAATTGAAATAAAATTCTGATATGATTGCTTGCTTGAGTGACTTGTTATTTAGAATCTCAAATGATGTTAGAGGTGTGGGAAAACATGTTTCTATGGTTCAAACCCAGTTAGAACAAATTGCTAGATCTCAAAGAGAGTTGCTAGATGAAATGAACAATAACATACATGACTTTGATATTAGAGTAGCAACTAGAGGAGGTAAAATTACTTAGGAACCACTTTTATCCTGAGGGACACCCAAAAAGAATTGAATAAGACTCTCAAAGAGCTAACACTGATGCACGTAGTCCTCCTAATAAGATAAAGAAAAAGAAAAATGATAGGACTTTGCATGCCTCTAGTGAACCTGAAGTAGAAAAACCTCATGATAATGAAGTTTCTATCTCTGATGCTGAAACTCAACCTCGTAGTGAACACTCACCTTCTTATAATGAAAAAGATAATGGTGAGTTTCATGAAGACAGTCAACCAAATAATGAAGAACCTAATGCGGCTTGAAGCTACGTTGGTATTTCCCTAGAGGAAGGGATGATGCAGCACAACAGCGGTAGGTATTTCCCTCAGATGTGAAACCAAGGTTATCGAACCAATAGGAGAACCAGGCAACACAACGTAAACAACACCTGCACATAGATAACAAATCCACGCAACCCGACGTGTTAAAGGGGTTGTCAATCCCTTGCGGGTATGGTGCCTCAAGATAGGCAAACAGATGTGAGCTAAATCGTGGTAGATTGATAGATCGAACGCCAAATAAAATAAATAAGAATAAATTGCAGAAAGGTATTTTTGTATTTTTAGTTTAATAGATCTGAAAATAAAAGCAAAGGAAAATAGATCCCAAAGGAAAATAATATGAGAAAGAGACCCTGGGGCCGTAGGTTTCACTGGTGTCTTCTCTCAAGAAAAATAGCAAACAATGGGTGAACAAATTACTGTTGGGCAATTGATAGAACTTCAAATAATCATGACGATATCCAGGCGATGATCATTACATAGTCATCACGTCCAAGATTAGTAGACCGACTCCTGCCTACATCTACTACTATTACTCCACACATCGACCGCTATCCAGCATGCATCTAGTGCATTAAGTTCATGGAGAAACAGAGTAATGCAATAAGAATGATGACATGATGTAGACAAGATCTATCTATGTAGAGATAGACCCCATCATTTTATCCTTAGTAGCAATGATACATACATGCCGGTTCCCTTTCTGTCACTAGGATAAAGCACTGTAAGATCGAACCCACTACAAAGCACCTCTTCCCATTGCAAGATAAATAGATCAAGTTGGCCAAACAAAACCCAAATATCGGATAAGAAATGCGAGGCTATAAGAGATCTTGCATAAGAGAGATCAAAGAAACTCAAATACTTCCATGGATATAAAAAGATAGATCTGATCATAAACTTGAAGTTCATCGATCCCAACAAACACACCGCAAAAGAGTTACATCATATGGATCTCCAAGAGACCATTGTATTTAAAATTCAGATAGAGAGAGAGATGAAGCCATCTAGCTACTAACTACGGACCGGAAGGTCTACAAAGAACTAGTCACGCATCATCAGAGAGGCACCAATGGAGGTGGTGAACCCCATCCGAGATGGTGTCTAGATTGGATCTGGTGATTCTGGACTCTGTGGCGGCTGGATGAATATTTCGTCGACTCCCCTAGAGTTTTGGGAATATTGGGGTATTTATAGAGCAAAGAGGCGGTCCGGGGGGCACCCAAGGTGGGCACAACCCACCAGGGCACACCTGGGCCTCCTGGTGCGCCCTGGTGGGTTCTGCTCTCCTTGGAGCACCCCCAGGCACAACCAGGGCCCATTACTTGTCTTCTGGTCCATAAAAAATCTCCATAAAGTTTCATGGCATTTGGACTCCGTTTGGTATTGATTTTCTGTGATGTAAAAAAACAAGTAAAAAACAGCAACTGACACTTGGCACTATGTCAATAGGTTAGTACCAAAAATGATATAAAATGACTATAAAATGATTATAAAACATCCAAGATTGATAATATAACAACATGGAACAATAAAAATATTATAGATACATTGCAGATGTATCAGAACCAAACAATGATGTTGAGATAGAACCTGCAGTTGATCTTGATAACCCACAACCCAAAAATAAAAGATATGATAAAAGAGACTTTGTGGCTAGAAAACACGGTAAGGAAAGAGAACCATGGGTTCAAAAACCTATGCCCTTTCCACCTAAGTCAACTAAAAATAAAGATGATGAAGAATTTGAACGCTTTGCTGAAATGCTGACGCCAGTCTTTTTGCATACTCGCTTGACCAATATCCTTAAAATGCCTCCTTATGCAAAGTACATGAAAGACATCATCACCAATAAGAGAAAAATTCTGGAAGCTGAAATCTCCACCATGCTTGCTAATTATAATTTTAAATATGGAGTACCTAAGAAACTTGGAGATCTAGGAATACCGACTATACCTTGCTCCATCAAAAGAAACTATGTGAAAACCACTTTATGTGATTTGGGAGCTGGTGTTAGTGATATGCATTTCTCTTTATATAAAAGACTTGATTTGAATAAACTCACACCTACTGAAATATCTTTGCAAATGGCTGACAAATCTACTGCCATACCTATCGGTATTTGTGAGGATGTGCCCGTTGTTGTTGCTAATGTTACTATTTTGACTGACTTTGTTATACTTGAGATGCCCGAGGACGACAACATGTCGATTATCCTTGGTAGACCCTTCTTGAATACTGCAGGGGCTGTTATTGATTGCAATAAAATCAAGGTCACTTTTCATAACAATGGTAATGAGCATAGGTGCACTTTCCGAAGAAACAATTCCAAGTGAATGGTATTAATGTTATTGAAAAATCTCCAACAGTCATTATTGGAAGTTTTCAACTACCTCTACCTACTTCCAAAAAGAAATATGAAATGCTTATGGTTGGGGAAACTTAGTGATTTACGAAAGTTCTTCGATTTCATGCTAATCTAAAGTGGTCGTTAATAAGACCTAATCAACCTTATTAATGGATCATTTTTTAGGGGTATGAAGTTGATGAATTTAGTGAGCACTACCTGTCGTGGATCTAAGACTGATAGTAGAATGGGGGTAGGTATGAGGAGGCAAGATCCTAGCTATGGAGTAGTTGTACACAGGAGTTTACGAGTTCAGGCCCTTTGCGGAGGAAGTAACAGCCCTACGTCTCGGTGCCCGGAGGCGGTCGACTGGATTGTATGTGTGTGTGAGTTTACAAAAGATGCAAACCCCTGTCCCGGAGGAGGGGGTGGCTTATATAGAGTGCGCCAGGACCCCAGCTCCCCTGTGTTACGCGGGGTTCAGTGTACATAAAGAAGGAGCGTTACAGGTGACGTCTGTCTTAAGGTGCTAAATATGATAGTTAAGTCTATGAGTAAATGCCCGACCGTTGTTGTGTAGAGTGACTTTAGATCTTTTGTTTGTCGAGTGATTTCTGTGACGATCGAGTGACATTGATTCTTCCGAGTGGAATGTCTCTGGTCGAGTGGATGATGGTACCCTTCGAATGCTTCTGGCTTTAGGGTGATGTCCTTGGGGAGAGCGTCTAGGTCAGGCCTATGACCCTACCCTAGGTACTTAGCTTCATCATTAGCCCCTGAATGGTTCGGGGCTTGAGTGGAGAAGGAGTTGAGAATTCCTCTGATTCAATTTTTGTGCTCTGGGAGTGACTTATTGCGAGCAAGCAAACAACCATGATGATCTCAACTCCTTTTCAGTCGCCTTGATCCATTCTTGAATCTGCCGAGTGAACTTTACTGTGATGTCTTGAGTACTGATATGGAGAAGATATTCTGTCTGACAGATTGCCTTGTTGCGCGTGGATATCGTGGGATTCAGATTTGGGGAAGCGCGCGGGACGGGGGAGGCCGCAGTAATCGGAAGGGATTAGGTGAGGCTGCCTCGATCACCGTGCCACCTTTTTCGCCACGTACCTCGCGCGCGACTATTGTGGGTTTTGATTGGGTCGTCTGGACCCATAGGTCAGCCACTCGGAAGCGGCCCCATATAAGGCGTCGGGCCGGGGTTTTCTTTGAACAGTGCGTCTTCGTTCTTCTCTTTTCCTCTCAGTTTTCTTTGCTGCATCTGCTCCTGCTCCAGCACCGCCGCCCCGTTCGAGCTCGGCTCGCCGCGATGGGGAAGGAGAAGATGGTGGCATTGGAGCACACAAGAAGGCGATGGCAAAGGCAAAGGGGAAGAAGTCCGGCCGGGGCGGATCTTCCTTGAGGTCCGGCCTGCCACCGGGCTGGATCCAGGGCGACTGGATTCGCTCGATGATCCGTCAGGACGACATCGACGACCTGGTCGAGGGGGTACTGATCCCCCACGAATCGGTGCGACTACCGGGGAATGAGACCGAGCCACAGCCACAGGAGGGTGAGTGCGTTCTCCTCTCTACTCACATCGACCGCGGGTTTTCCTTGCCTCCCCACCCTTTCTTCCGAGGTTTCTTGAACTTCTTTGGGGCGCAACTCCACCACTTTTCCCCAAACACCATCGTGTATCTTGCTGCTTTCGTGTCCATGTGTGAGAACTTCATGGGCTGTCGGCCACACTGGGCCTCTTCAAACACATATTCACGTGCCGTTCCCAGTCGGTCAAGAAGGCCAACCCGAGTGACGAGAGGACGCATGTGATCCAGATGTGCGGGGGCCTTGGAATTCAGATGAGGGGTAAAAGCACTTTCCCAGCCATGATCCTTCCTGACTCAGTCCGAGGGTGGCAGTCAACCTGGTTCTACTGCAAGGACCAGCCGACTCTAGGTCAGTCGACTGGACTTCCCCCCTTTTCCATGGCCCAAGTGAAGAAGCCCTCTGCTATGAAAGTGACCCAGAGGAGAAGGCGCAAGTGAAAGTGTTGGTCGAGTGAGTAGTTCAGCTTGTCCGTGCTGGGGTAACCGGTATGGATCTGTTGGAGGTCTTCCTCAGGCGACGCATCCAACCACTTTAAGCTCGTGACCGTCCGATGTGGATGTATTCGGGCACTGACGACACCACTCGGATTCATCCAGAAGAAGTCGACGAAGCTACGTTGGAAGGGTGGTTGAAGGGTATTACTGGCAACAAAGACAACCCCAGGGGATCCCGGAGGATTCCTCCACTCAACAACTCGTACGAAACCGACAAGGTATGACTCCAAATGGTCGAGTGTCTTCTTGATTTATCAAGTAGTTGTTTGTTGTCATCCGACTGACTCCTATATTGGTTGTTGTCTTCCAGGCCCTGACTGAGATGTACTCGATGCCTAACGGGGAGCAGGAGCAGGACCCAGAGGGAGAAGCGAGTGGAGGTGAAAGCGGCGAGTGGCACTCTGACGATAAAGAGGACGAGGATAGCGGTGACCCGAGTGATGAAGAAGAGGTCATCTCTCCTCCTCATAGGGAAAGACGATCCATGCTTTCTCACGATCCAGCAAGCGCCCGTGGCAAAGCGACCGCGCAAACTGGGCAGTCATCGAAGCGCCCTCGGACGTCTTCTCTAGCGATGACTGAAAAGGAGTCGAAGCAACCGAAAGCCACATTGTCCAAACCGCCAAAAGCCTTGCCGAAGATCAAAGTGGCTGTCCCCATTGCTTCTGGGTATTAGCTGGACTTGATCTCTTGTTTTAGTATGAATTTGGATTTGAGTCGATTCACTTCGTCGGACATGACCGACTGAATTCTGAAATCTATAGTGCTGCTACCTCTGGGACTTCCACCCGCCAGTATGAAGACGAGGACATGGAAGATGCGGTCACCTCCAACCTGGGTACAATTCTCGTGAGCTTGTTCTCGATTGTATGGTCGATTAAATTCTGGTGACTCATCTAGAGTCGGTTGATTTCTTTGCAGCCCCTCCCAACGTCATTGAGCTTCCGGATGATGATGATGACGTTCCCCCGAGGCCCAGGAAGAAGAAGGCAATAGCTAGCAAGACATTCCAGTTAGAGCCGGCGGTGGAGCGGGTAATTCAACAGCTCGCAGATGCGAGTAAGGTTTGTGTAACCTTTGCTGACCCAGTGTCGAGTGTGCGTTCCGCATCGTCAACTGCACCAGAGCTTGTTTCAACCATCCAACTTCATGCCTCGGATCTCCAAGCCGCTGCGTCTGGACCGTCCGTCCCCTTCTTTGCCACTCATCATGTTCCAAAAAGCCAGTCGGAGGCCGCTGTGGAGGCCATTCGTCAAGCTGGCATAATGATGGAGCGGGTGAAGGCGGTGCACGAAAGCAGTCAGGCTGCTTATGATGCCAGCGCGGCTCTTCGAGCCAATGTCCAGGTAAGTCAACTTCCGACTGAACTTGCTCTTTTAGGATATGCTACCCGAATGGTTTCCTTCGCGCAATCTTTCATTGCCTTGTACTTCGAGATTGTACACCCACTGGGTGCTTTGTCATCTTTTTTCTACTCGGCCTGGACGGACCGGCAGAGTGGAATCTGCACCAGTGGGGGCACGCTAAGTGAACTCACTAGGTGTAGTCCCCGAGACCGCAGTCGACTGCTGGCAGTCGGTTGGGGTCTGAGTACTTCTTTCTCTCCCTTCTTTTTTGTACTTGGTCTGGGCGGACCAGCCGAGTGGAATTCGAACCAGTGGGGGCACGCTAAGTGCACCCACTAGGTGTAGTCCCTGAGACCGCAGTCGACTGCTGGCAGTTGGTTGGGGTCTGAGTAGTCTTGAAGTTTTATTCACTCAGAAGTAAATATGCTTTGATCTTGTCGATTGATATGTCTTTTACTCACTGTAGAAATCCTGTTCGCTTATCTCCAAGTTTGCCGAATTTGAGGAAAAGCAGAGGCAACTCAACCTTGACCTGGAGTTGGCTCAGCAGAACTTAAAGAAGGCTCAAGATGAAGTCGCTGGTACGGAAGGTAACGGCCTGTCGACTGCTTATCTTGACCATCCTTCAAGTTATCTCTTCATTCTTTTGTTTGATCTAAATGTGTATTTTGCATAGAAAATGAGGCTGGCCCTGGAGAAGGAGGAATTGGACCTTGCAACTGCGCATTAGGAGGCTCAGGAGAAGACTGCCCTTGCTGACCAGAAACTGGCTTCGGTCGAAGCGCTGGAGGAGGAAATCAACAAGTTGAAGTCGTCTCTCACTTAATCCAATCGAGAGGCGACTAGACTGAAAAAAGATAAAGTGGCTCTGAACGACCAGCTGGAAAGCATGACTCGTAGGAGGAACGATTTGGAGGCTTATCTGAAAGCTCTCGCCAAGAAACTCTTTCTTATGCTCAAAGGTACCCCCTTTTTACCCGACTGTTTTACTGTTTGCAAGTTAGTCCTGACCATTCGACTCATTAACTCGTTGACTCTGTAGAATTCTACCAAAACTTTGAAGAAGAGACTGGACGGATCGAGATGGGCTTGGACCCCATCCTTTCTCCAGTCGGCGACGAGGCTGCCATGAATGTGCTTCGACTAGAATCCCGCATCGCCAGTGTTACAAGTTATCTTGCTCATCTGAAGGTGGCCATTTCACGCATCGACTCATCGCTCTAGCCAAGGGCAACTCTTCATAATGATCTCGAGTCTCTGATGACTCAGCTCAATGAGGTCCCCGGTTGAGTGCAAGAATGGAAGAAGTCCTCTGCCCGATGCGGTGCCGACGTGGCTTTGTCACTGGTCAGGGTCCACTACCAAGAGGCTCGAGAAGATAAGTTGGTGGCAATCAAGGTCGCCAACACAAAAAGGCATGACTTCCAGTCCTTCATGGAGACTTTCATTGCTGTTGCCACTCGGATCGTTGACGGGATTGATTTAGACGAGTTCGTCGAGACTGCGAGTCCTCCTTCCGAGTGAACAAACTTGATACTTGAACTTGCTTTAAATTTGCCTCAGAATGTCGAGTGGTTTTTGTAACGATTAAACTCCTTCGGGCCTGACGCCTGAGTAATTTTATCTTCATCCTGAAACTTTTGAGATTTTATCCGATATTGGTTTATCTTCTGCATGTGATTGCATTCGCCTTCGAGTGGAACTTATTCTTCACTCGGAATATTCTTTGAGATGTAACTGTGAGGGAGATATCCCAGTCGATCTGCACCTCGTCATCCTTGCAGATAGGGATGGAGCGCTCATTGTACTTGTGGCGCAGCTCTGAGGAGAGGTTTGCAATCGACCTGCACCTCGTCGTCCTTGCGGATAGGGATGGAGCACACATTGTACTTGTGGCGCAGCTCTGAGGAGAGGTTTGCAATCGACCTGCACCTCGTCGTCCTTGCGGATAGGGATGGAGCACACATTGTACTTGTTGTGCAGCTCTGCGGGGAGGATTGCAGTCGACCTACACCTCGTCGTCCTTGCGGATAGGGATGGAGCACACATTTGTACTTGTGGTGCAGCTCTGCGGGGAGGATTGCAGTCGATGTGCACCTCGTCATCCTTGCGGATAGGGGTGGTTTTTCAAACTTAGGTGAGCACTGGACTGCAGCTAAGCCCCCGAGTGTGAGGTTTTCTCATCACTCGGTAGGATCTTTGAAACTTAGGCGAGCAATGGACTGCAGCTATGCCCCCGAGTGTGAGGTTTGCTCATCACTCGGTAGGATTTTTGAAACTTAGGCGAGCACTGGGCTGCGGCTAAGCCTCCGAGTGTGAGGTTTGCTCATCACTCAGTAGGATTTTTGAAACTTAGGCGAGCACTGGGCTGCAGCTAAGCCTCCGAGTGTGAGGTTTGCTCATCACTCGGTAGGATTTTTGAAAGTTAGGCGAGCACTGGGCTGCAGCTAAGCCTCC
>NC_041388.1:175534641-175578882 GCF_002162155.2 Triticum dicoccoides
AGGCGAGTACTGGACTGCAGCTAAGCCCCCGGGTGAGAGACTTGCTCATCACTCGGTAGGATTTTTTCAACTTAGGCGAGTACTGGAGTGCAGTTAAGCCCCCGAGTGAGAGGCTTGCTCGTCACTCGGTACGACTTTTTTTCAACTTAGGCGAAACGGATTTGCGGCTAAGCCACCGAGTGAGAGGCTTGCTCATCACTCGGTAGGATTTTTTTAAACTTAGGCGAAACGGATTTGCAGCTAAGCCATCGAGTGAGAGGCTTGCTCATCACTCGGTAGGATTTTTTAAACTTAGGCGAAACGGATTCACAGCTAAGCCCCCGAGTGAGAGACTTGCTCGTCACTCGGTAGGATTTTTTTTCAACTTAGGCGAAACGGATTCGCGGCTAAGCCACCGAGTGAGAGGCTTGATCATCACTCGGTAGGATTTTTTAAACTTAAGTGAAACGGATTCGCAGCTAAGCCACCCGAGTGAGAGGCTTGCTCGTCACTCGGTAGGATTGTTTAAACTTAGGCGAAACGGATTCGCAGCTAAGCCACCCACTGGGGGATTTCAGAAACAAACATAAGCAATCGACAATCATTTTAGAAGACTATAAAAAACTTGTCTTTGATAAAGAAACTACAAAGGTGCTTTTTATTACATTCCAATAGACTGGATGCTTATGTATAAAAGGGGCGGAGCAGCTCCGCATTCCAAGCTCGCAGCTCGTCTTTCTTGTGCTCGACGTTGTAGAGGTGGTACGCTCCATTGTGGAGCACTCTGGTGACAACGAAGGGGCCTTCCCAGGCAGGAGCAAGCTTGTGAGGTTTCTGCTGATCCACTCGGAGAACCAAGTCTCCCTCTTGAAATGCTCGACCCCTCACGTTTCTGGCATGGAATCGACGCAGGTCTTGTTGATAGATGGTTGATCGGATCAAGGCCATCTCTCTTTCTTCTTCCAGGAGATCGACTGCATCTTGCTGTGCCTGTTCTGCTTCTTCTTCTGAGAAAAGCTCGACTCGGGGCACATTGTGGAGCAAGTCACTCGGAAGTATAACTTCAACTCCATAAACCAAGAAAAAGGGGGTTATGCCAGTCGACCGATTGGGAGTTGTCCTCAATCCCCCCAATATTAATGGAAGTTCATCGACCCAGGCTGCTGCTGTGTGTTTGAGGTCACGCATCAGTCGGGGTTTCATTCCTTTGAGAATCAATCCATTTGCTCTTTCAGCTTGCCCATTCGACTGGGGGTGGGCGACTGAGGCATAGTCGACTCGAGTACCTTGGGAAGCACAGAAAGTTCTGAACTCATCAGAATCGAAGTTTGACCCGTTGTCAGTGATGATGCTGTGTGGATCAGCATATCTGAATGTTAACTCTCTAATGAAGCTAACAGTAGTACTGGCTTCAAGGTTCTTGATAGACTTGGCTTCAATCCACTTGGTGAAATTTTCGACTGCTACAAGCACATGAGTGAATCCACTCCTACCAGTCCTCAGAGGTACAAATATGTCCAATCCCCAAACAGCAAAGGGCCAGACGAGTGGAATGGTCTTCAGGGGTGACACAGGCTTGTGAGACATGTTGGAGTAAAACTGGCAACCTTCACATTTGCCGACTATTTCTTTTGCCATGTCATTTGCCCATGGCCAGTAAAATTTTGCTCGGTATGCTTTGGCCACAATGGTCCGAGAGGATGCATGGTGACCACAGGTCCCCGAGTGGATGTCATTGAGGATCACTCGACCTTCTTCAGGTGTTATGCATTTCTGGCAAACTCCAGTCACACTTTCTCTGAACAACTGTCATCTTATCACAGTAAAGGCTTTAGATCGACGGACGATCTGTCGAGCCTCTTCTTCATCTTCTGGGAGTTCCTTTCTAAGAATGTACGCGATATATGGTACTGTCCAATCGGGGGTGATGACCAAAACCTCCATAATCAAATCGACCACGGCAGGAACCTCGATTGTAGTCGGATCGGTGGCACTCTTCGGCTATGGCGGCTCTTCAGTGAAGGGATCTTATTGAATTGAAGGTGTATGGATATGCTCCAGGAACACATTACTGGGAATGGCTTCCCTTTGGAGCCTATCTTTGCCAGATCATCGGCTGCTTGATTTTTCAGTCGAGGGATACGATGAAGCTCTAACCCCTCAAACCTCTTTTCTAACTTTCTCACTACATTGCAATAACCAGTCATAGCTGGGCTTCTGACATCCCACTGCTTCATCACCTGATCGACCACTAAATCCGAGTCGCCATAGACCATGAGGCGACGGACGCCGAGTGAAATGGCCATACGCAACCCGTACAGAAGTGATTCATATTTAGCTTCATTGTTGGAGGAGTCAAAGTGAATCTAGAGAACATAGTTGAGTTTGTCACCACGGGGGGATACCAACACCACCCCAGCATCGGAACCATTTAGCATCTTGGACCCATCGAAGAACATGGTCCAATGCTCCGAGTGGATTTGGGCCGAAAGTTGCTGTTCGATCCACTCGGCGAGGAAATCAGCTATTGCTTGGGACTTGATAGCTTTCTTTACCTCAAATTTGATGTCCAGGGGAAGGAGTCCAATCGCCCACTTTGCCACTCGACCAGTTGCATCTCTGTTGTTCAGAATCTCTAATAATGGAGCATCGCTGACGACTGTAATGGAATGATAAGAGAAATAGTGTGCAACCTTCTTCGTGGTCATGTAAATCCCATAAACAAGCTTCTGATGGAGTCAGAACTTCAGAAACATAATATACTGGGCGTTGAACTTTATAGGCTTTTCCTTCTTCCTCCCACTCGACCATGAGTACTGTACTGACAACTTGTCTAGTGGCTGCAATATAAAGCAGTAAAGGCTCTTTGCTGATTGGTGCAACAACCACCAGCTGGGTGGAAAGCAGGGCTTTGAGCTCTGCGAATGCTGCATCAGCTTCGGGAGTCCACTTGAACTTATCGGACTTCTTCATCAGTCGATAAAGAGGCAATGCCTTTTCACCGAGGCGAGAAATGAATCGACTCAAGGCAGCCAGACAACCAGTAAGCTTCTGGACATCGTGCACACGCACAGGGCGTTTCATCCGAAGTATAGCACCAACTTTCTCTGGGTTAGCATCGATCCCTCGTTCGGAAACGAGGAAACCGAGTAACTTTCCGCCAGGAACTCCGAATGTGCACTTTGATGGATTAAGCTTGATATCATATCTTCTGAGATTAGCAAAGGTTTCAGCAAGGTCAGCCAGCAGGTCGAAACCTTTACGTGACTTGACCACAATGTCATCCATGTATGCTTCCACATTCCGACTGATTTGAGTGAGCAAACATTTATGGATCATCCTCATGAATGTGGCTCCGGCGTTCTTCAAGCCAAATGGCATGGTGACATAACAGAAACATCCGAATGGAGTGATGAAAGCTGTTTTTATCTCATCAGGTCCATACAGTCGGATCTGATGGTACCCGGAATAGGCGTCCAAAAAAGACAAACACTCACACCCCGCAGTCGAGTCGACAATTTGGTTGATGCGGGGGAGAGGAAAATGATCTTTTGGGCAGGCCCGATTGATATTCTTGAAGTCAGTGCACATGCGAAGTGAATAATCCTTCATGGGGACCATGACAACATTGGCGAGCCACTCAGAGTGGTAAATCTCTCGGATGAACTCAGCTGCCAGGAGCCGAGCCACTTCTTCGCCAATTGCTTTTCTCTTCTGGACGGCGGACCGTCGGAGATGTTCCTTGACTGGTTTTACTTTTGGGTCGACTCACAAATGATGCTCAGCCAGTCCCCTGGGTACACCCGGCATGTTAGAAGGTTTCCATGCAAGGATGTCCCAGTTCTCACGGAGGAACTGGATGAGCGCTTCTTCCTATTTGCTGCCGAGTGTTGTTGAGATATGGGTCAGAGCAACATTGTGATCGGTCGGGAGAATATGAATCAACTTTGTTTCACCGGACGACTGAAATGCAGAATCTGTGGCAGGCTTCTTGGCTCGCAGCAAATCACTTGGATCTGCATTTTTCTGATATTCTTGCAGTTCTACTACTGCCATTTGTGCATTGGCAATTTTTTAGCCCTTTTGGAAGCACTCTTCTGCCTTCTGCCGATTACTAGTGATAGTGATTACTCCTTTAGGACCAGGCATCTTCAATTTGAGATACACGTAACATGGTCGAGCCATAAAACGTGCATAAGCGGCCCTACCCAGAATAGCATGGTAAGCACTATTGAAATCCACTACCTCAAATGTCAACTTTTCTTTGCGGTAATTCTTGGAATCACCAAAAACCACATCAAGGGCGATCTGGCGGAGTGACTGAGCCTTCTTGCCAGGTATAACGCCGTGGAAACTCATGTTGCTTTCACTAAGCTTGGACATCAGAATGCCCATTCCCTTCAAAGTTTCAGCATAAAGGATATTTAGGCCACTGCCACCATCCATCAGAACTTTAGTTAGTTGAGTGCTCGCCTCCCAGGGGTAGCTATATGTGCTAGATGGTCTGACTGGTCGAATGTGATGGCAGTCTGGGACCACTTCAGATAACTGGGTGTTGCAGGAGCAACCATGTTTACTTCTCTGTTAATAACTTTCAACCAACTTTTGCTTTCAACATCAGCAAAAATCATCAGCTTGGAATTGACATTGGGAAAACCATCATCTTCTTCTTCCCTATCCTCACCTCCGTCCGAATCCTTTTCCGTCTCCTTGGGTTGTTTCTCTCGGAACTGCTGGATCAGGAAATTACACTATCGAGTGGTGTGTTTAGGGTAAATGATGTTCCCCTCTTCATCTTTTTTGGTATGAATATGGCACAGTAAATCCAACACATCATTCCCATCTTTATCCTTAACTTTTTTGGGAGTCCAGGGCCCTTTGGGCTTTCCTTTGAACTTTCCTTGGGCAACAACCAAAGCTTCACAGGTGCAGCTGGTTCGGCCTTTCGCTTCTGTTTCCGACTGGAATTCCCTCCTCCGGTTTCTTGGGCGACTATTTTGTGCTTGCCACTCCGGAGTAGGTCTTCCTCTTCGCCGTTAGCATATTTGGTGGCAATCTCCATCATCCGAGTCAGAGTCATATCTCCTGTCCGACCGAATTTCAGATTCAACTCCGGATACTTAACGCCTTCCTTGAAGGCACAGATTGCTTGGTGATCTGACACATTTTCCACTGTATGGTGTAATGTGATCCATCTCTGGATATAGTCTCTCAAGGTTTCATTCGGTTTCTGAACACAACACTGCAATTCTGTCAACCCTGCCGGCCCTTTGCAGGTACCTTCAAAGGTTCTAACAAACACTCGAGCAAGTTCCTCCCAACTATATATGCTGCCAGGAGCCAACCGATTCAACCACACTCTGGCTGAGCCCTCCAACATCAAGGGAAGGTGCTTCATAGCCACATCATCATTGCCGCCACCAATCTGCACAGCCACTCAGTAGTCCTCAAGACAAGTGTCTGGCTTGGACTCGCCAGTGAACTTGCTGACTCCAGTCGCCAACCTGAAGTTGGGAGGAATCACTGCTGCTCTGATGGATCTACTAAAACACTCGGGTCCTGAAATGTGCACCCTGCTTCCAGTCGGATGGTCTCTATCGTGGCCTTCTCTATGAGCCCTGTTCCTATCAACCAGACCTTGAACGAGGATAGATCTTGCATCAAAGCATGGCTCTCTAGGGTCGACCGGAATTCTTCGTTCGCCACTGTGGGGGCGCCTGTCATCTTACCGCCGAGGCACATATGACCCACTCCTCGGAGGAGGTGTGGGCACTCGACGATGGTCATCGTGGTCGAGTCGATGATCATACTGCTCACGGTTCCTGTACTGATCTTGCCGATGCCCACGTCCATCACGTCGTGGAGGTGATCTTGGGCTGTGAGCAGATTGGACAGTATCTGCCACCACAGATCTGCTATGAATTCTATTTTGCGACTGAGATGCTGCTGTATTCTGCTCTCCTACTACCCGGAGTAAAGCCCGGATCTGCATCAAACCTCGGCCAGCTTATGACTGGGAAGGTTGAATTGACTCTGCTATTGGAGCTGCAGCTGTGAGATTCTGGATCGGAGTTCGGTATACCTGAGTCGGAGGCGGAAAAAGTTGTCATCGACTGGACTCAGGAATCCGCTGCCGAGCACGCTCGCCGAGTGTGTGCTGGAGGTTCTCCAGTCGAGTGCGCTCAGCCAAGTTGGCCAGGTGCGCCTCCTCCAAGGCCTGGGCCTCAGGGGTCTCTCCAATGATAGGAGTGTGAGGTGCATCAATATTACGGCGGCGAAGATCTTCCCTCCGCTGCGAAGAGAGGGGTTCGGGGCGGTACTCCTCATGGACATGTGATGGGTCGCCGACGCCATCACCACCGTCTTCGTGGGGGAAGCCAGGAGGACTGCGTGGTCCATTGACCATCAAGACTTCCGCCGCGGGGTCGCTGCTGTCGCACTCGGATGCAGTCTCGACGAAGCCAGTCGACAGATCGAACAGGCCGTAGAGAGTTTCATCGGGCTCGATCGCCACGATTTGTGGGGTGGCCTATTGGCGGGTCACTGCATGTCTCACCCACCGTTGAAGCCGCGACCGACCGGATCGCTGGCGCCTGCGAACAACGGGAAGCGAGGACGCCGCAGGAGTCGACTGATACTGAGTCGACGACTATCGAAGAAGGACGCCGCGGACACATGCGCGGAAGTGCGTCGCCCCACGGACGGGGAGCGCCTCGATGCCGAGTGGAGCCTCATGGAGCCAAGCGGAGTCGTCGGTGATGAAGACGAGCGCGCCGAGACGGATCTCGCGGCCTTCAGCCAATCCTCCGCCGAAAACCATGATGATGGGAATCGGAAGAATCACAACTTCTCCCACAAACTGCTAAGACACCTGTCCCAAGGTGGGCGCCAATTGTTGTGGATCTAAGATTGAGAGTAGAATGGGGGGTAGGTATGAGGAGGCAAGATCCTAGCTATGGAGTAGTTGTACACACGAGTTTACGAGTTCAGGCCCTTCGCGGAGGAAGTAACAGCCCTACGTCTCGGTGCCCAAAGGCGGTCGACTGGATTGTATGTGTGTGTGTGAGTTTACAAAAGATGTGAACCCCTGTCCCGGAGGAGGGGGTGGCTTATATAGAGTGCGCCAGGACCCCAGCTCCCCTCCGTTATGCGGGGTTCAATGTACATAAAGAAGGAGCGTTACAGGTAACGTCTGTATTAAAGTGCTAAATATGATAGTTAAGTCTATGAGTAAACGCCCGACCGTTGCTATGTAGAGTGACTTTAGATCTTCTGTTTGTCGAGTGATTTCTGTGACGGTCGACTGACATTGATTCTTCCGAGTGGAATGTCTCTGGTCGAGTGGATGATGGTACCCTTCGAATGCTTCTGGCTTTAGGGTGATGTCCTTGGGGAGAGCGTCTAGGTCAGGCCTATGACCCTACCCTAGGTACATAGCTTCATCACTACCTTCTGTCCCTACCTTTTGTTTTTTGTTTTTATTAGTTAAATAAAATAAAAGGCCATGTTTTGTCTGTTTTCTGAATTTTCCGTGCAATAAAAAATGACCCAAAAATAAAAGTTCTCATAATGCTCTGAAAATTTAATACGATTTTTTTGAATATTTATGAATTTTTGGTGCAAATAACATCAGAGGGAGGTGCACCAGGTGGGCACAGCCCACCTGGGCGCGCCAGGACCCCCAGGCGTGCCGTGGTGGGTTGTGGTCCCCACGTGGGCCCCCTCACTCATCTCTTCATGCCACATCATCACCTACCTCCAGAAAAAAATCACCATTGCTCTCTTTCTCTCTCGTGTTCTTGCTCTCAAACACGTGGATTTCGATCTCTTTGCTTGAAGCTTCATTTTCGAAAATGTTTCGGGGGATTGTTGCTTGGTATGTGACTCCTCCATTTGTCCAATTAGTTTTTGCTTTAGTGGTTTATATTTTGAATAATTAGATACTCTTGGTGCTGCTGTAGATGAGCTTGCATGTTGAATTTTTAGAGTTCTAAGTAGTTTGAATGCTTGCTATGGCCTCTATGTATCCCTATGAGTAGTTGCTACCAATCTTGTATAGTTTTGTCGATAAATTTTTCTCACTAAAAAATTTCTTTTTTCAAAAAATTGTACGCATACATGATGAACCTTTTTGGTAGGAGTTCTGCGAGGAGGAGATCCTCGGGGGCATCCTCTAGTGACAGCTTCGCTCGTCGGTCTTATGGTGAACCAAGTGAAAGTTCCATTCGAGATGCCGCCACCAAAACATGCCTATGGCCATGCGATGATTATATGATGAGTGTGGGCATCAAGGAGGAATTTTAGCAATATGTTCAGAATGCCGACCTCGGTCCCTACATTTCAGATAACTGCAATCAACACCACACTCTCATTGAATCATTTGTCAAAGGATTTACATTCCATCCCCGTGAGTCTAGGGTGTCTTTTAAACTGTATGAAAATCCTTTTACCATATCACTAGAAAGATTTGCTCAACATTGCAAAATCCCATTCTGGGGTTCGCTAGAAGAACCACCAAGGTCTGAGTTTCAAGCATCCCTGACTAGTCTTTGCTACTGTGAGACTAGGGGAGTAACGCAATGTAGAATAAAGAGCATTCATTTTCCCACAATTCAGTACTTTGCATTATTTAATGGAAAATGTGTTGTAGGAAAACAAGATTGTAGTACACTTTGTGCTCCCAACTTGAGCCTCATACGCACCGCTCTCACCGGTGACAGAAGTTATAAGCTTGGGGCAATTGTTGCACACAGGTTGCAACACAACGCTAATAGTGGTTATTTCTATGGTGGCATTTATGCCACACGTTTAGCACGAGAGATGGTGTTTCACTTTTGCCCTATGGCCCTATTTTACCCACACAGTATTTAGACTTTGATGCTATGAAACACCATAAGATCCTTAAAGGTGAATCCCATAATTTCACCTATACAAAGTTTTTTCATCCGAATTACGTATTATTTTATATTAATTTTTTAAAGTTTTAACAATATTCTAGAATTATTATATTTAGCTTAAACCGAATTGACCAAGTCAATTTGACTAGTCAAAAAGACAGGTGTGGCCCACATGTCATAGACTCTAAACCTAACTTATTTAAAAAAGAGGGCCTACATGTCATCTACTACTAGAGTAACTTAGCACTAATAAAACTAGCTAAGGAGCAAAAATAATCCTAAAACTAATCCATCTAATTAAATTAGACCTAAACTAATTTTGGGGCAGCCCCACACACATGGGCACACCGGCCACACACGCTGTACACACATCACACACACCTACAGAATAACACACAGAGCACGTAGCTAGGAGTTACTTTTGTTCCCTTTTAATAAAACAAAGCATTTTGCGATTTTGATATGATTTAATTCATGCCTTATTGTAATTTGGTCCAGTGGGGTAACTTGGATCTTGTCAAGTGTATTACCTATCCATATTTTTGTTGGATCTGTTAACAATTATTTAATCACTATTTAGGGGTTGTACACAGGGCTAATCCGTGTAATATTCGTAAAGCTAGCCATAGCTACAGTAGTCATCAGTATTAGTACAAGCGATAGCGGTGGCGGCTAGAAGCAGGAAAGCAACAAAGTAGCAGCAGTCAGCGGCATGGCACGGACGTGGCCAGGCAACGCCGCGCACGGTCGGATGCGGCCCAGGCCGCGTTGCCGGAGCCAGCGGCAGGCAGATGCGGCGGCAAGGCCGAGCGCAGGCGTAAGGCCGCGGAGGCGCGCGCGGTGCCAGGGGGTGGTGCGGGGATGGACATGAGCAAGAGTAGCCACGCACCAGAGCACGAGTGCGGCCACGGCGAGGTCCGGCCACGACGGCCATGGGCGGATGCGCGGCTGGGCTCTTTCGATTGGGCATGACGAGCTGCGGTGAACAGTGGCGGCATCTTGGCCGAAGGCGACCGGAAACGACGCCGACGACGTGCTAAGGCCGAGGCACGGGCTCTGGTTCAATGTTAATCGAGGCCAGACCATGTTGTTGACGAACCAAAGGAGCTACGCGTTTCACTGGAGCCCCAGCATCACGACAGTAGTTTTAGCTCATCCCGAGGTGGACAAGGGTGACGACGGTGAGCTCGACAGCGACGGCGGAGCAGCAGCAATGGCGACGGCAACTAGAGGGCAAGATTGATGGCACTAGCAGAGGGTAAATGTCGGGGTGCTTACGTAGGAGCGCACGGTGGCTCGTTGGAAGGTTAGGAGCGGCAGAGGGCGCCGGGATCGTCGACGAACACCGGCGACAGCTGAGGAGGGGGTCGGCTCGATCCGTCGACTTGGGGCTCCCCTGCTCGATATGCTCCTCGAGGAAGATGTACTGACGGAGAAGGAGCGGCCGGGCATGGCCTCACCGCAGGGGGACAATAGCGGGGGTGAGGATGACGAAGGCCATGGAGGGCAGCGCTCGGGCGCGAACAAAAACGACGATAACGGCGCGAGAGAGGGAGATGATGGGGACTAGGGTTCATGTACGGGGTCAAGGGGGGCCTTATAGACGTTAGGGAGGGGCTAGATGCTCGGCACGTGGCCATCCATGGCCATGGACGTGGGCGCGGCGTCCACGTAGCCTCTGATGAACAGAGAGGTTGGGGACGAGCTCTAGGTGGGTTGGGCCTTGCCTATTCACTTCAAGGCCGAGGCGCATAGTAGGTTAGTTTCTATTTTCTTTTCCTTTTATTGCTCCTGTTTTTCAATTAATTATTGTATAAAATGAATTTTGTTGCCATTAAAACTTGGCCCAAAAATACTTTGTATTATTAGGAGCTATCACACAATGTTTGGTCGCAATTGGAGTTAAATAAATAATTGCTTATTTTGAAAAGGCCATTTTATTTTCTATTAGACCACTTATTAATTTCCTAGGAATTTATTTGCGAGCCCAACAAAGTTGGTTTCAACATCAAGATGATCAGGGGAATTTATAGAATTATTTGAACATTTTAGTTTTACTGTTTGAAGAACTAATTATTTTGACTTGATTTTAAAATTTGAACTTGAACTCGGTTTGGACCAAAGTGCGGTTTAGCAAATTAAGTGCAATGACATGGCACCATTAGGGTTTGATTACTATAGCTTAACTACCGGGGTGTTACAAATCTCCTCCATACAGGAAATCTCGTCCCGAGATTTAAGAGGTGGAGTAAGGGGAAAGTGTTGGTTACGAAATTCTAACGAGTGTTCTCGGTCTTGGTTGCTCTTCTCGAGTAGGTCGACCCACTACGTTGATGTCTTCATTTCCCTACTCCAGGTCATCATGATGAAGTCGTCATCCTATCTTCGGAAAACTCCATCGTACTTACGAAAGAATAAATGGGGGGGTACTCCGGGGGAACAGACCTCTGCACGGTTGACTAACGGGTAAATAACATCAAGGAAGGTGGCAGAAAGTAACTCTCGAATTGAAACTTAAGAAGATATCGAGAGCAAAGTAAGAAGGTACCATGAGAAGTTTCAAGCAGGCAGGCAAGTGTTCGATGCCTGAACAGGGCATGAAAGGGATTCGAATAAACGGGAATTAGTTTTGTGTCTGATACCAGAATTTACAATTTCCCGGGAGGTGGCTCGTGAATTACCTATGAGGACACGCGCGAGGAGTATCTTTGGGAACATGGGTGTACAGGAGAGTCAGGTTTCGATCCTGGGACCTGTGGATTATGGGTCCACCATGTGGGTTAAAAGTAGAAAGAGCGGTGACATCTTGCACGGTTATGATAGCAAGGCACGTCAGAGAATAACATGTCAGTTATGTCGGCAACAACATCGGTACCAAGGCGAGGGATGAAGAGAACGATTTTCCTGCTCGTTGAAATGAGGCAGACCAATAGGCAAAGTTCTCATCCATCGGTGGTTACCGGAATGCCGTCAACAAAAGCAACAGAGTCTTACCGACACGGTTGTACACCAAGGTGTTTACAAAGGCAGGAGAATATTACTGCTTAGATCTTATAGACCACAAGAAGGTTAAACAAAATAATGGAAAGGAAATTGTGATTATCAGATTAAACAGAACAATGGAAAGGAAGATGTGTTTAAACACATATTCAAGGGTATATCCTTTCCAAGGACAAGCAAAGCATGATATCCATGATAGGATATCAGGTAGAAAACTCTTTAGGTACGGGGAGAGAAATTTCCTGACATTACCCATACAACGGTGTTTGGATAATTGAGTAGGAAACATTTAGCATTGGGCTTCAAATGTTCTTGTTGAAAATTGGAGTACCATAGACATGCATCGAGATAGCATTGATATGGTCATCAGGTGAAGATCAGACTTTGGAAACACAAAGGATCCATCAGGAACGGCTTGTAGAATAAGTCTTACAATTTCCTTAAGGAAGAAAGGATAGCCTTGTTGAAAAGGAATCTGTAACAATAGGCCCTCCGGCCAGATGTGCTAGGCATGACATCACCTCACCGGGTCACATAAGAACAATGCTATAACTCTTGGAATTATGTTCCAACCATCATATCTGACCGAGATTCAAATCTAATTGGTGTTAGGATAACTCAAATTCAGGATGCCTGAGTAGAAAGGTGCAACACAAATTGTCGGGATGACATTGTAAGATTCTAGGGAAATGAACTATGGGAGCGAGTTCCAAAACAAGGGTCCATCATTAAAACAAGGAGAGGGTGAGGAGGCAGCTGATGAATTTAGCGACAATTCATCGAGATGTCCAAAAGATGGATTTCCACAATTATGTGAACAGGGAGATAACATTTGTCAGATCAAATGATATAATGAGGTATGCTCGAGGGAAAACATACCCAATTAAACATTGGTTGGAAGGTGCACCCGAAATATGGGCTTAGGTAGCATGACCGATGTAAGAATGGTGATTCTATAACTGATGGTCTAAGAGTGAAATGTCGACCATTAACTTCAAAGCAATATGGTTGCTAGAAGTGCAGAATCCAAGTAGCACCATTCATCTGTTAGTATCCCGGCTAGAATCAATAAGGGAAGCAAGAAAGAATGGTGATGGCGAGAAGTATCACCATACCAATAATTCTTAAGAGGTGGAGCAATTCCCACGACCTTCTCGACATATAAGATAGTAATACTCCAAGGTAAAGAAGAATAATTGCTGCATAGCAAGGATCTCAAAGTATAACACAAAACACGAATAAGTTTGTGTTGGAGGGAAGTCAATAAAGTGGTCGATGATAACACAGATCATCGAGGGCAAGGATGGTATTTCTCATAATGAACTCAATTGACATCCTGGAAGAGCTCAGAATGCCGATGATGATCACGACACCATTGTTGAGAGATTTCATGAAGATGTAATCGGTCGGCGATGACATCAAGCCAAAGGAATGATGAAGCGAAAGGTTATTGAATAAGGAGGACACTGTCGAATAATAATCCAATAAAGGATCTGACGGTCCATAGCGGAGCTGATGTGAGCATCGGCACACAATCAGTTGAAGAAAGGATGCAAGGGCATCAGATTATAGAACACCTGAATGATTCGATGCTTAGATATCAAAGGAATTATGGTTTCCAAATAGAAGGATCAGAAGAAGACGCTCTGATCAAGGGTGGATAAGTTCAATAGACCAAAGGGTACAATTGACGGCAAACAGATTGGTCGAGAACAAGCTCATGTTCAAAAATGACGTCTGAGCCAGAAAGATAATTTAAAAGGATCAACTGATGATTGCGTGCATTCGCACTCATGTTGAATCAATAGGATCAAGATGACGGTTTCTAAGGATACTAACGAATATTGCCAGACATATGGAAAGCATCCATAATGCAAGCAGACAAGTATTGCAGAGCAATAAGCTACTAAGGATTTTTGGAGGATCGAATAGTATTTTGAAGACCATTGTGAAACACATGAAAAACTGGGGGATGAGCGGATACTCGATAAGTGCGAGAATTATCCATAGGGGTATTCAGGTGACAAAGAACATCAAGGTAGCAAGCTCAAAGGATTATCGAAACAACGACGAGTATTTCAGGGTATCTTGTAATAACAAGACCAACTGGGGATGAATGTAAGAATAACAACTGCAAGTAGTTATCCATAAGGGTTGATGGTGGAAGGGGAATTGCAAACGCGATGAACACAATTTCTCGGGTTAACAGCGGAGAGTATCTTCAGGGTCTTCACGTGCAGCAGACGATCATCAGTAATAAGGGGCTCTCCGGGTGAAAGTGATAACGAGATCCTAATGTTAGATTTAGCAAAATTCATTTAACCCGAATAGAAGAGAGATCAGAGTCCCAGAGTATAGACAAGGAGTAAAAGATCCTAATACCACCCAATGGCGACGTGGGCCCGTAAGCCGCACAGCCAAGTTAGTAAAAACTTTTTCAATGACTAGACTCAACTTCGGCCAAAGAGTTTGGAAAGGGGATTTCTACAGGCAGTCGGCTCTGATACCAACTTGTGACGCCCCCGATTCAATTGTACACTAATCATACACGCAAACGTGTACAATCAAGATCAGGGACTCATGGGAAAATATCACAACACAACTCTACAAATAAAATAAGTCATACAAGCATCATATTACAAGCCAGGGGCCTCGAGGGCTCGAATACAAGAGCTCGATCATAGACGAGTCAGCGGAAGCAACAATATCTGAGTACAGACATAAGTTAAACTAGTTTGCCTAAAGAAGGCTAGCACAAACTGGGATACAGATCGAAAGAGGCGCAGGCCTCCTGCCTGGGATCCTCCTAAACTACTTCGTTCATTGTCAGCGTGCTGCATGTAGTAGTAGGAACCTCCCGAGTAGTAGTAGTAGTCGTCATCGACACTGGCATCTGGCTCCTAGGCTCCATCGTCTGGTCGCAGCAATCGGGTATAGAAAATGGGAAAAGAGGGAGCAAAGCAACCGTGAGTACTCATCCAAAGTACTCGCAAGCAAGAAGCTACACTACATATGTATGCATTGGTTTCAAATGGAAAAAGGGTATCATAGGTGGACTGAACTACAGAATGCCGGAATAAGGGGGGATAGCTAGTCCTTTTGAAGACTACGCTTCTGGTAACCTCCATCTTGCAGCAGGAGAAGAGAGTAGATGGTAAGTTCACCAAGTAGCATCGCATAGCATAATCCTAACCGATGGTCATCCCCTCGTCGCCCTGTGAGAGAGCGATCACCAGTTGTATCTGGCACTTGGAAGGGTGTGTTTTATTAAGTATCCGGTTCTAGTTGTCATAAGGTCAAGGTACAACTCCAAGTCGTCCTGTTTCCGAAGATCACGGCTATTCGAATAGATTAACTTCCCTGCAGGGGTGCACCACATTTCCCAACACGCTCGATCCCCTTTGTCCGGACACACTTTCCTTGGTCATGCCCGGCCTCAGAAGATCAACACGTCGCAGCCCTACCTAGGCACAACAGAGAGGTCAGCACGCCGGTCTAAATCCTATGGCGCAGGGGTCTAGGCCCATCGCCCATTGCACACCTGCATGTTGCGAGGGCGGCCGGAAGCAGACCTAGCCTAGCAGGCGTTCCAGTCCAATCCGGAGTGCGCCGCTCAGTCGCTGACGTCATGAAGGCTTCGGCTGATACCACGACGTCGAGTGCACATAACTGTTCCCACGTAGTTGGTTAGTGCGTATAGGCCAGTAGCCAGACTCAGATCAAATACCAAGAGCTTGTTAAGCGTGTTAAGCATCCGCGAACGCCGATCAGGGCCAGGCCCACCTCTCTCCTAGGTGGTCTCAACCTACCCTGTCGCTCCGCCACAAAGTAACAGTCGGGGGCTGTCGGGAACCCAGGCCCACATCTACCGGGATGGAGCCATCTGCCCCTTCAGCCCCCAACTCCGAACAGTATCATAAGTAATGTAACAATATACAGTATATAGCATATGCCCGTGATCACCTCCCGAGTGATCACGGCCCAATAGTATAGCATGGCAGAAGGACAAGAGTGTAGGGCCTCTGATGGAACACTAGCATCCTATACTAAGCAGTAGGATAGCAGGTAAGGTAACAACTGTAGCAACAATGACAGGCTATGCATCAGAATAGGATTAACGGAAAGCAGTAACATGCTACACTACTCTACTGCAGGTAGTAGAGTGAAGAGTAGGCGATATCTGGTGATCAAGGGGGGTGTGACGCCCCAAGACCGATGCTCAAGAAGACTTCCATAGGTTCCGGGTTTCTCCGTGTGTTTCATTTTTGCTTGCTCCTTTTATTTTTGCATTGCATCATGTCATCATGTCATCATGTCATAAATCTTTTGCATCTCAACTAAATAATTTGTGTGGCTCTTCGATCCATTTAAATCGAGGGAAGAGTGACTTCTCTTTATAACATTATCCTCCTAATATTTAGGTAGTTATTATAAATATTCCATTAATTTGGAATCATCATAACACACGTGGAAAATAATTCTCATGTCTATTCCTCTTCGAGTTTGACCTTCAAACCTTGCCAATATCTCTCATCTCTTTTATCGAGGCTCCTCCTAAATTCTCAACATTTATGGACCTTCCTTTTACCGAGTCTTAGTTCAAACCTTTTGTTTAAATTCAAATGAGTTTGGATTTAAACTTTGCAATCTTGGCTTTTTTCTATTTTCTCAGAACAAGCACATTTTTGTGAGCCCGGGAAGTTTATCCGCGTGTCCAACTCCTTCCCCTATCCTCCCTTTCTTTTCTTTCTTATCCATGTGCTGTTTTTTTTCTTGATAAGAGAGTGTAGAGAGGAGAGAACGCAGCCCACCAAATTGGCCTAAGGCCCAGCCGCCGGTCTCCCTAGGCGCGGCCCTCCCTTTCCACTAGGCCCATCTCTCCCTGCTGCCCACCTGGGCCTCACAAACTCCAGCTAAGGCCCGAGCGAACCCTAGACTATCTCCCTCTCGTTCCCGTGCCCGATGCCTATCTCTCCCCTCTCGTTCCCGTGGCCGCCGCCACCACGTCGTCGATGCCATCTATCGCTCTCTCCCCGATCCCTACTCCCTCCTCTCGCTTCCTCCCTCACCTTCTCATCGCGACTAAGGGGGGATCCCAATCCCCATGGATATGCAGCCTCGCGCACCCAGGATCCCGAGTAGGAGCGATGTCCTTGTCTCCTCGCTCGCGCCTCCTCTGGTCCCATGGTGATGCCGTCCGGCCACAGCCACCTGCGTGCCCGACACCGCCCCGCCTCCAAGTTCGCCGCCGCCTCGCTGTCACCATGGCCCGAAGCCGTGCCTCGGTTGCTTCTTGTACCGCAGCCGCCGGCCTCTCCTTCCTCCTGCGCGGTTCCCCCTGCCGCCTTGCCGCCGTCGAGCTGCGCCGCAGCGCTGACCTCGCTCTGCCCTTGCAGTTGCTGCTTCGCCACCACGCGCCCACATTGACTCGGGTGAGTCCAGCACCATGACTCGACGCTGCTCTGGCCGCACCCACCTCGGGCCTTCAACCACGACGCCCGCCATGGCCCTCCTCGCACTGCTGCTCCTTGGTTTCATCCTCTGTCACGACCATCTCCTCCCCCAATGCCCTCGCAGAGGCTGTGGCCGCAGGACCACCATGACACCATCTCCGGAGCCCAAGTCTGAGGACTAACGCGCTCGGGTAACTCGTCAAGTACATCTTCGTCAAGATCGATGCTTGGACAGGCACCGTTTGCGTGGATTACGTCAAGTACCACGACGACTGTCGAGACCGCCAAGTTTTACTACCGATGAACGCTTTGGAATCGCCAAGTCAAACTACAACGTGAAGACCATGTACAACTACTAATCCCGTGGATGTCACCAAGTACCCCATCGGCAAGACCGACGCCCGAACAATCACACCGGCTCTGTGGATTTCAGCAAGACCCTCGACGACCTACTCCATGAACGTGTACCACTACGCCTCCCTAACGTCTACAGAACATGTACCACGACCATCGTTGAAGACCCCGTGGATGTCAAGTTCCATGTGGTGACCCCGAACATCTACGGACATGAACCACTACTTCCCTCGGCGTCCCGATAATGTCTACTTCCCCTACACCGCATCATACTCGAACCCCTCTGATAATGCACGCTTCGAAGGTATAACCTCGAGACGACGTTCGTGAATGAATGCTTGCGATGTTTGAGAGGCTCATGTTGCGCCGTGTCCAAATTGTCACTCGTTTCCTTGTCTCCAACTCGTGGGACACCCGGAATCCGGGAGCGCCCCACCATCTTTTGCATGCTTCCACACACTTCTCCTTTGCATCGATATCTCAATCGAGTTACCAGAACCGGAACATTGTCGTGGCACCATTTCATTATCGTCGCCGTGGCACCCCTTTTGTTTCCGCCACGATGACAAAAATGCTTCTTAATGCTCTTGTCAAGTTTTAATAAAATAATTGCATAAACTTGTTCATGTCATCCGCATCATGATAACAACAATTAAAATGTTTAAATTGTTGTTACAATAAATTACTAAGGCACATGGGGATTTACCGGATTTGTTGTTTGTTATATCCGGCCCCATTTAAAATTGTTTAGATAGATAATTCCTTTATGTTTCACCTCTTGACATGCTTAACAACATTTAATATTGTTGGGTACATAAATGGGAGAGAACTAAACAATTGTTGTGGTGTTTCATCAATATGCAACCCATTGCATATTGAGCTCCACTTAATTTGTAGGATTGCTTGTGTCTTTTGCCATGCCATGCTTCATTAAACCGGACATGCATCATACTTGATTGTGCATCATGCCATGATTATGTGGTGGTTGTTTACTATGTTGTTTGCTTCTTTCCGGTGTTGTTTCTTCGGGTTGGTTCCGATAACGTCGCGTTTGTGAGGACCCGTTCGACTATGTCCGTTTGTCTTCTTCATGGACTCGTTATTCTTCCTTGCGGGATTTCAGGCAAGATGACCATACCCTCGAAATCACTTCTATCTTTGCTTGCTAGTTGCTCGCTCTTTTGCTATGCCTATACTGCGATACCTACCACTTGCTTATCATGCCTCCCATATTGTTGAACCAAGCCTCTAACCCACCTTGTCCTAGCAAACCGTTGTTTGGCTATGTTACCACTTTGCTCAGCCCCTCTTATAGCGTTGTTAGTTGCAGGTGAAGATGAAGTTTGTACCTTGTTGGTACATGGATATGTTGTTCCTTGTTGGAACATGTTTACTTGTTGGGATATCACAATATATCTTATTTAATTAATGCATCTATATACTTGGTAAAGGGTGGAAGGCTCGGCCTTATGCCTGGTGTTTTGTTCCACTCTTGCCGCCCTAGTTTCTGTCATATCGGTGTTATGTTCCCGGATTTTGCGTTCCTTACGCAGTTAGGCTATAATGGGAATCCATTGACAATTCGCCTTGAATAAAACTCCTCCTGCAATGCCCAACATTGGTTTTACCATTCGCCACCTAGCCTTTTCTTTCCCTTGGGTTCTGCAGACTCAAGGGTCATCATTATTTTAACCCCCCGGGCCAGTGCTCCTTTGAGTGTTGGTCCAACCTGCCAGCCGCCGGTGGCCACCAGGGGCAACTCTGGGCTGGCCTACCAGAAGTTTAGACAATCTGAGCGTGCCCTGAGAACGAGATATGTGCAGCTCCTATCGGGATTTGTCGGCACATTCGGGCGGTGTTGCTGGATTTGTTTTAACTTGTCGAAGTTGTCTTGTAGAACCGGGATGCCGAGTCTGATCGGAATGTCTCGGGAGAAGATATATCCTTCGTTGACCGTGAGAGCTTGTGATGGGCTAAGTTGGGACTCCCCTGCAGGGATTTGAACTTTCGAAAGCCGTGCCCGCGGTTATGGGCAGATGGGAATTTGTTAATGTCCGGTTATAAAAAACCTAAAGTTGACCTTAATTAAAATACATCAACCGCGTGTGTAACCGTGATGGTCTCTTCTCGGCGGGGTCCGGGAACTGAACACGGTGTTGGAGTTATGCTTGACGTAGGTTGTTCTAGGATCACTTCTTGATCATAGTTTCTCGACCGTGCTTTGCCTTCTCTTCTCGCTCTCTTTTGCGTATGTTAGCCACCATATATGCTAGTCGCTTGCTGCAGCTCCACCTCATACCTTTACCTTGCCCATAAGCTTAAATAGTCTTGATCGCGAGGGTGTGAGATTCCTGAGTCCCCGTGACTCACAGATACTTCTAAAACCAGCTTGCAGGTGCCATTGAACCGTGCAGATGACGCAACCAAGCTCAAGGAGGAGCTCGAGGAAGACCTTGTCCTTTGTGTTGTTTCATTTCCAGTTGATCAGTAGTGGAGCCCAGTTGGGGTCGATCGGGGATCTGTGTAGCATTTGGGGTAGTCTTCTTTTATTTTGGTTCCATAGTCGGACCTTGATTGTATCTGGTTGATGTAATGCTTTATTCATGTATTTGTGTGAAGTGGCGATTGTAAGCCAACGATGTATCTTTTTCCTTATTGTATTACATGGGTTGTGTGAAGATTACCTCACTTGCGACATTGCTTTCAATGCAGTTATGCCTCTAAGTCGTGCTTCGACACGTGGGAGATATAGCCGCATCGAGGGCGTTACAAGTTGGTAATCAGAGCCTTCCCCGACCTTAGGAGCCCCCACTGCTTGATCAAATTAGCAGCCGTTGTTGAGTCTAGAAAAATGTTTTGAGTCATTTAGGAATTATATATCGGAGAGTTAGGAATTCTTTTTACTCCTCAGTCCCTTCGTCGCTCTGGTGAGGTATCTTGACGTAGAGTTTTGACTCTTCTCTTCTCAAATTTTCGCAAAAAAATTTTAGGATCACGCGGGTATCTTGGAATCGTTCCGATCGATTTGTGACGAGAACATTGTTCTTGGTGCCTCCTGTCATTTAGGGGTTGTGGCAGTGTCCCGGGGAGTTGAGCTCCGAGGTGTTGTCGTCACAATTTTATCGTTGCAGTTCTGGAATACCTGAGTTTAGTTTCGTCGACATCGAAAATCTCCTTTATGCAGTTGTTGGTGAGATAACCTCGAGGCCACCCAGTACTGGGGCGGGAGTTCGGGAGTATTGCCATAACTCATATAACGGATGCTTTTCGAAGGTTGAGGTAGATGATTTCGGATGATTTCTTGGTTATGTGTTGAAGGATGGATACAACTGGATGTAGGATTTGTTAGTTTTGGGTGAGATATTATGCTTCCCCTGTATCCCCAACACCTAATTGCATAATCGGAAAATTTCGGGAGTTTATAAGTGGGAATTCAAGTAGCTCTTAGGATATCTTTCCGACAGATGTATGATATGAAGTTGGGGTTCGATGTCTAGTGGTCCGCCTATCCACGGTTGGTTTTACAGTGGTCTCGTTGTGTCTTAAAGAGTCCTTGGCTATGTCAACTCGGGGACGCTTCGTATGTCATGTGCACTGCCTTGTACATGATGGTGATGTACGATCGAGCCCGTGTAGGCCCCACCATGAAAACTTCGGACGAAATCTCTATCATATGTTTGTTCTGGCTTATTCCACAAGCCAATCCTTTGTTTTGTTTTGAGTTGTGGTATTCGAGTTGCTTCGAAGTCAAATGTTGATTCCATCCCTTTTCTAAGTGGTGTTCTCATACTCCGATGTGGATACTAATCCTTCTTGATAATCGAGATTGTCATGTCAAACCTTTTCAACCGGTGTGCTTCTCTTCAAGCGGATCCGTCCATTTTCAACATCCGCAAGATCTAGTATCAGTTCTTCTCAACGGTGTTTGTTTCATCCGTTTCCAAGTTGCCTTTCTTTTTCCCGCCCTCCCACCCTTTTTCTTCAAGGAATCCGATGTGTTTATCAAGTATCCTTTTATTCTTGTGAAGTCTCTCCATCATTTTCCGTCAATATTCTTATCCGGTGATTCTCATGAAGATCCTAACGGAGCTTCAAGTTCATCATTCTCCATTCTTTCCTTTTCCGGTGGATCCAATTCAAGCTTTCGGTGTTGATCATATTCTTTTATGTATTTCAAATGCTTTTCTCGTGCCGGTGCACCTCATAACCATTCATTTCTCGCTATTCATATGTTCCAGAGTACTCAAGATATCTCGAAGATACGTGTTTTCCACTCTGCATTCGTTCAAGATCTTTCGAGGTTCTTATCTCATTCTAGCCATTAAAGTCAACCGGTGCAATCTCAATTTCTAGCAATCGTTCTACGGTGTATCTTTTGAGTGGGCCCTAACCCACAGGTCTTTTCCCAGGATCTTACCTGACTCTTCTAATTTTCCCGGAGCTATCCTCAAATTTCTTTTCGAAGTTTGACGTAAGTATGAATTGTCATCAGTCAAATGTCTTTCTCTAAGATCTGTCAAATTCTTTCATCGTTGTTTCAACATTTCTAATTTTTCATCCCGGAGTGTCTCAACGTTTCATGGTGGTGTTTCTCGTCGCCGTTCTCTGAACTTGAAGACCGAAGAAGATTTTCTCTCAATCTTGTTTCTTGTCTCTTCAAGATTCATGATTCTAGCTTGTTGCCATCCTCTCATAATTATTTTTTGATTGTGAGAATTTTTTTCACCCATCCGGAGCATTTCATGAGTTGTTTTCCATTTCTTTTCCCCGAAGCCCATCATTTAAGAAGACTTATTCATCCTCAACTTTCAGCTATCATTCTCCAATTTTATCGGTGCTTCGTTCAAGTGATCCTTAATCGGCTCGTGATCTCTTCGTCCTCATGTATCTACATTCTCTCAAGCATCTTCGTTTATTTGCTAATCCTTCCCGGTGTTTCTTCATGTTTTATTCATTCTTTTTCAATTCTTACGGTGGTTCATTCAAGTTTCTCTTCTTTCGTTTATCTTATCAATTTATTTGTTATTTCTATCCTACCGGTGGCTCGTTGAAGACGTTCTCAAGTCATGCTATATCTATATTAATCCTTTCGACAAGAATAAGTAATATGCCAAATCCGCTTCTTGTCATCAATTTAAACTGGTGAAGGATACGCATAACATAATTCTTATTCTTGTTTCGTCCAAGTGATTAATTCCTTATTCCGGAGCCTCATCAAAAGTCTTGATCTCAATTATTCATCTTTCTTTTCCAGGGTTCCAAGCTCTCTCAATTTATTTCATCCGTAGATCCATCTAATCATTGCAAGGATTCACCTTGGGTTTTCAACTTCTCTTTCTTTTCATTCCTTTGTTTACCGGAGTTCTTCATGGAGGCTCTACATGATGGTTCATCAAGGATTCAATTTCTTCTCGAAGTGTTCATTGAGATTCCTTTCATAGGAGTTCAAGCATTCTTCATCTTGTAATCTGGAGTGCAGTTCTTCCTATCTAATCTTTTGAGGTGGTGTTATGTCATTCTTGTCAATTTGAGTTCGTGTTTCATGATTCACATCTTGTCAAGAATGAGATATTTTGGATCCATCAATCTCTTCATTGGAATTATCTTGGGTTATATTTCACCAAAGCCTTCCCTAAGGATTGTTGCTATTTATGGTGCTTATAAATGACCCAAGTTCTTCAATTTATCCTACTGGTGAAATAAGTTTGTCATCTCCTTGTCCATATCAATCCAATTCTTTTCCCGTGAGTGGCAGGTTGTCACCTCATATATTTGAGATATATTCCATAAGACCATATCAAGCTTATTCCTTTCGTTGTTGGTTTTCCAACAACTCCATTCGACCCTTCTCCTAAAGATGCCTTTTCAAACTCTTTTGTGGCAGAAGTTGGCATTTTCTTCTCCATTCTTTTATTTCAATTACCTATCTTCTATTCTTTTGTTCCGGAGGCATTGTGATGTTGCTCTCTTCAACCCATCTTTTCGTTTTGTTAGGATCGTGTTCTTTTCTTGATTTATCCATTTAACCGGAGAATTGTGCCCTTTGCTGAAGCTCTTTCATTTTATCAAGTCTTTCACCTCTTTTCAACTAGAGTGCTACCTGAATCGGTTCTTTCTTTTCCTCTTTCTTAACGGAGTGCTTTCAACTTCGTTCATCTCCGTTGCATTATTTTCTCGAAATGGCTTAACCTCTCAAGGTTCTTTGGTTTCACTCATTGGTCTAAGAAGCAACTTAGTTTTACCTCTCATCTTCCTCTTCCGTTTTCCCTCCGGTGCCATCCTAGATCACGGGACGAGATCCTCTTGTAGTGGTGGAGTGTTGCGACGCCCCAAGACCGATGCTCGAGATGACTTCCATAGGTTCCAGGTTTCTCTGTGTGTTTCATTTTTGCTTGCTCCTTTTATTTTGTTGCATCATGTCATCATGTCATAAATCTTTTGCATCTTAACTAAATAATTTGTGTGGATCTTCGATCCATTTAAATCGAGGGAAGAGTGACTTCTCTTTATAACATTATCCTCCTAATATTTAGGGAGTTATTATAAATATTCCATTAATTTGGAATCATCATAACACACGTGGAAAATAATTCTCATGTTTATTCCTCTTCGAGTTTGACCTTCAAACCTTGCCAATATCTCTCATCTCTTTTATCGAGGCTCCTCCTAAATTCTCAACATTTATGGACCTTCCTTTTACCGAGTCTTAGTTCAAACCTTTTGTTTAAATTCAAATGAGTTTGGATTTAAACTTTGCAATCTTGGCCTTTTTCTATTTTCTTGGAACAAGCACATTTTTGTGAGCCCGGGAAGTTTATCCGCGTGTCCAACTCCTTCCCCTATCCTCCCTTTCTTTTCTTTCTTATCCATGTGCTGTTTTTTTTTCTTGAGAAGAGAGTGTAGAGAGGAGATAACGCAGCCCACCAAATTGGCCTAAGGCCCAGCCGCTGGTCTCCCTAGGCGTGGCCCTCCCTCTCCACTAGGCCCATATCTCCCCGCTGCCCACCTGGGCCTCACAAACTCCAGCTAAGGCCCGAGCGAACCCTAGACTATCTCCCTCTTGTTCCCGTGCCCGATCCCTATCTCTCCCCTCTCGTTCCCGTGGCCGCCGCCACCACGTCCTTGATGCCATCTCTCGCTCTCTCCCTGATCCCTACTCCCTCCTCTCACTTCCTCCCTCACCTTCTCAGCGCGACCAAGGGGGGATCCCAATCCCCATGGCCATGCAGCCTCGCACGCCCAGGATCCTGAGTAGGAGTGATGTCCTTGTCTCCTCGCTCGCGCCTCCTCCGGTCCCATGGTGATGCCGTCCGGCCACAGCCACCTGCGTGCCCGACACCGCCCCACCTCCAAGTTCGCCGCCGCCTCGCTGTCGCCATGGCCCGAAGCCGCGCCTGGGTTGCTTCTTGTACCGCAGCCGCCGGCCTCTCCTTCCTCCTGCGCGGTTCCCCCTGCCGCCTTGCCGCCGTCGAGCTGCGCCGCAGCGCCGACCTCGCTCTGCCCTTGCAGTTGCTACTTCGCCACCACGCGCCCACGTTGACTCGGGTGAGTCCAGCACCATGACTCGACGCTGCTCTGGCCGCACCCACCTCGGGCCTTCAACCATGACGCCCGCCATGGCCCTCCTCGCACTGCTGCTCCTTGGTTTCGTCCTCTGTCATGACCATCTCCTCCCCCAACGCCCTTGCGGAGGCTGTGGCTGCAGGACCACCATGACACCATCTCCGGAGCCCAAGTCCGAGGACTAACGCGCTCGGGTAACTCGTCAAGTACATCTTCATCAAGATCGATGCTTGGACAGGCACCGTTTGTGTGGATTACATCAAGTACCACGACGACCGTCGAGACCGCCAAGTTCTACTACCAATGAATGCTTTGGAATCGCCAAGTCAAACTACAACGCGAAGACCATGTACAACTACTAATCCCATGGATGTCACCAAGTACCCCATCGGCAAGACCGACGCCCGAACAATCACACCGGCTCTGTGGATTTCAGTAAGACCCTCGACGACCAACTCCGTGAACGTGTACCACTACACCGCCCTAACATCTACAGAACATGTACCACGACCATCGTTGAAGACTCCGTGGACGTCAAGTTCCATGTCGTGACCCCAAACATCTATGGACATGAACCACTACTTCCCTCAGCGTCCCGAGAATGTCTACTTCCCCTACACCGCATCATACTTGAACCCCTCTGATAACGCACGCTTCGAAGGTATAACCTCGAGACGACGTCCGTGAATGAATGCTTGCGATGTTTGAGAGGCTCGTGTTGCGCCGTGTCCAAATTGTCACTCGTTTCCTTGTCGCAAACTCGTGGGACACCCAGAATCCGGGAGCGCCCCACCATCTTTTGCACGCTTCCGCACACTTCTCCTTTGCATCGGTATCTCAATCGAGTTACCGGAACCGGAACATTGCTGTGGCACCGTTTCATTATCGTCGCCGTGGCACCCCTTTTGTTTCCGCCACGATGACAAAAATGCTTCTTAATGCTCTTGTCAAGTTTTAATAAAAAAATTGCATAAACTTGTTCATGTCATCCGCATCATGATAACAATAATTAAAATGTTTAAATTGTTGTTGCAACAAATTACTAAGGCATATGGGGATTTACCGGATTTGTTGTTTGTTATATCCGGCCCCATTTAAAATTGTTTAGATAGATAATTCCTTTATGTTTCACCTCTTGACATGCTTAACAACATTTAATATTGTTGGGTACATAAACGGGAGAGAACTAAACAATTGTTGTGGTGTTTCGTCAATATGCAACCCGTTGCATATTGAGCTCCACTTAATTTGTAGGATTCCTTGTGTCTTTTGCCATGCCATGCTTCATTAAACCGGACATGCATCATACTTGATTGTGCATCATGCCATGATTATGTGGTGGTTGTTTACTATGTTGTTTGCTTCTTTCCGGTGTTGTTTCTTCGGGTTGGTTCCGATAACGTCGCGTTTGTGAGGACCCGTTCGACTACGTCCGTTTGTCTTCTTCATGGACTCGTTATTCTTCCTTGTGGGATTTCAGGCAAGATGACCATACCCTCGAAATCACTTCTATCTTTGCTTGCTAGTTGCTCGCTCTTTTGCTATGCCTATACTGCGATACCTATCACTTGCTTATCATGCCTCCCATATTGTTGAACCAAGCCTCTAACCCACCTTGTCCTAGCAAACCGTTGTTTGGCTATGTTACCGCTTTGCTCAGCCCCTCTTATAGCGTTGTTAGTTGCAGATGAAGATGAAGTTTGTACCTTGTTGGTACATGGATATGTTGTTCCTTGTTGGAACATGTTTACTTGTTGGGATATCACAATATATCTTATTTAATTAATGCATCTATATACTTGGTAAAGGGTGGAAGGCTCGGCCTTATGCCTGGTGTTTTGTTCCACTCTTGCCGCCCTAGTTTCCATCATATCGGTGTTATGTTCCCGGATTTTGCGTTCCTTACGCGGTTGGGCTATAATGGGAACCCCTTGACAGTTTGCCTTAAATAAAACTCCTCCAACAATGCCCAACATTGGTTTTACCATTCGCCACCTAGCCTTTTCTTTCCCTTGGGTTCTGCAGACTCAAGGGTCATCATTATTTTAATGCCCCCCGGGCCAGTGCTCCTCTGAGTGTTGGTCCAACCTGTCAGCCGCCGGTGGCCACCAGGGGCAACTCTGGGCTGACCTACCGGAAGTTTAGACAATCTGAGCGTGCCCTAAGAACGAGATATGTGCAGCTCCTATCGGGATTTGTCGGCACATTCGGGTGGTGTTGCTGGATTTGTTTTAACTTGTCGAAGTTGTCTTGTAGAACCGGGATGCCGAGTCTGATCGGAATGTCTCGGGAGAATGTATATCCTTCATTGACCGTGAGAGCTTGTGATGGGCTAAGTTGGGACTCCCCTGCAGGGATTTGAACTTTCAAAAGCCGTGCCCGCGGTTATGGGCAGATGGGAATTTGTTAATGTCCGGTTGTAGAAAACCTAAAGTTGACCTTAATTAAAATACATCAACCGCGTGTGTAACCATGATGGTCTCTTCTCGGCGGGGTCCGGGAACTGAACACGGTGTTGGAGTTATGCTTGACGTAGGTTGTTCTAGGATCACTTCTTGATCATAGTTTCTCGACCGTGCTTTGCCTTCTCTTCTCGCTCTCTTTTGCGTATGTTAGCCACCATATATGCTAGTCGCTTGCTGCAGCTCCACCTCATACCTTTACCTTACCCATAAGCTTAAATAGTCTTGATCGCGAGGGTGTGAGATTCCTGAGTCCCCGTGACTCACAGATACTTCTAAAACCAGCTTGCAGGTGCCATTGAACCGTGCAGATGACGCAACCAAGCTCAAGGAGGAGCTCGAGGAAGACCTTGTCCTTTGTGTTGTTTCGTTTCCAGTTGATCAGTAGTGGAGCCCAGTTGGGGTCGATCGGGGATCTGTGTAGCATTTGGGGTAGTCTTCTTTTATTTTGGTTCCGTAGTCGGACCTTGATTGTATCTGGTTGATGTAATGCTTTATTCATGTATTTGTGTGAAGTGGCGATTGTAAGCCAACTATGTATCTTTCCCCTTATTGTATTACATGGGTTGTGTGAAGATTACCTCACTTGCGACATTGCTTTCAATGCGGTTATGCCTCTAAGTCGTGCTTCGACACGTGGGAGATATAGCCGCATCGAGGGCGTTACAGGGGGGCTTTCCTGGTTGCTCTGGCAAGAAGGAGGGGTCGTCAACACCGTAGTCGAACTGGGGGTCGCCGGTAATCTCGGGGTCTACCGGAAAGAAGTAACGAAGGGGGAACACAATAAATAATAGAGCAATCAAAGCATCACAAAGCGTAACATGGCAATACGTGGTGCTAGAGGTGACCTAACGCAGTAAGAGGTGATACCGGCGAAGGGAGGAAACATCCGGGAAAGTATCACCGGTGTTTCGCGTTTTCGGACAGGCGGACCAGAGGGAAAAGTTGCGTGTTCGATATACTAGCGATGTGTGGCGGACGAACGGGTTGCGTATTCGGATTCGTCTCACCGTTCTGAGCAACTTTCATGTACAAAGTTTTTTCATCCGAGTAACGTATTATTTTATATTAATTTTCTAAAGTTCTAACAATATTCTAGAATTATTATATTTAGCTTAAACCGAATTGACCAAGTCAATTTGACTAGTCAAAAAGACAGGTGTGGCCTACATGTCATAGACTCTAAACCTAACTTATTTAAAAAAGAGGGCCTACATGTCATCTACTACTAGAGTAACTTAGCACTAATAAAACTAGCTAAGGAGCAAAAATAATCCTAAAACTAATTCATCTAATTAAATTAGACCTAAACTAATTTTGGGGCAGCCCCACACACATGGGCACACCGGCCACACACAGTGTACACACATCACACAGACCTACAGAATACACACACAGAGCATGTAGCTAGGAGTTACTTTTGTTCCCTTTTAATAAAACAAAGCATTTTATGATTTTGATATGATTTAATTCATGCCTTATTTGAATTTGGTCCAATGGGGTAACTTGGAGCTTGTCAAGTGTATTACCTATCCATATTTTTGTTGGATCTATTAACAATTATTTAATCACTATTTAGGGGTTGTACATAGGGCTAATCCGTGTAATATTCATAAAGCTAGCCATAGCTATAGTTGTCATCAGTATTAGTACAAGCGATAGCGGTGGCAGCTAGAAGCAGGCAAGCAACAAAGTAGCAGCAGTCAGCGGCATGGCGCGGACATGGCCAGGCAACGCCGCACACGGGCGGATGCGGCCCAGGCCGCGTTGCCGGCGCCAGCGGCAGGCGGACGCGGCGGCAAGGCCGAGCGCAGGCGGAAGGCCGCGGAGGCGTGCGCGTGGCCAGGGGGTGGCGCGGGGATGGACATGAGCAGGAGCAGACGCGCACTGGAGCACGAGTGCGGCCATGGCGAGGTCCGGCCACGACGGCCATGGGCGGATGCACGGCTGGGCTCTTTGGATCAGGCATGACGAGCTGCGGCGAACAGTGGTGGCATCTTGGCCGAAGGCGACCGGAAACGACGGCGACGACGTGCTAAGGCAGAGGCACGGGCTCCGGTTCAATGGAAATCGAGGCCAGACCATGTTGTTGACGAACCAAAGGAGCTAAGCGTTTCACTGGAGCCCCAGCAGCACGGCAGTAGTTTCAGCTCATCCCGAGGTGGACAAGGGTGACGACTGTGAGCTCGACAGCGGCGGCGGAGCAGCAGCAATGGCGACGGCAACTAGAGGGCAAGATTGATGGCGCTAGCAGAGGGGAAATGTCGGGGTGCTTACGTAGGAGCGCACGGTGGCTCGTTGGAAGGTTAGGAGCGGCAGAGGGCGCCGGGATCGTCGACGAACGCCGGCGACAGCAGAGGAGGGGATCGGCTCGATCCGTCAACTTGGGGCTCCCCTGCTCGATCTGCTCCTCGAGGAATACGTACTGGAAGGCGAAGGAGCGGCCGAGCATGGCCTCACCGCACGGGGACGATAGCGGGGGTGAGGATGACGAAGGCCATGGAGGGCAGCGCTCGGGCGCGAACAAAAACGACGATAACGGCGCGAGAGAGGGAGATGATGGGGACTAGGGTTCGCATACGGGGTCAAGGGGGGCCTTATAGACGTCAGGGAGGGGCTGGATGCTCGGCACGTGGCCATCCATGGCCATGGACGTGGGCGCGGCGTCCATGCAGCCCCTGATGAACAGAGAGGTTGGGGACCAGCTCTAGGTGGGTTGGGCCTTGCCTGTTCACTTCAAGGCCCAGGCGCACAGTAGGATAGTTTCTATTTTCTTTTCCTTTTATTGCTCATGTTTTTCAATTAATTTTTGTATCAAATGAATATTGTTGCCATTAAAACTTTGCCCAAAAATACTTTGTATTATTAGGAGCTATCACACAATGTTTGGTTGCAATTGGAGTCAAATAGATAATTGCTTATTTCAAAAAGGCCATTTTATTTTCTATTAGACCACTTATTAATTTCCTAGGAATTTATTTGTGATCCCAACAAAGTTGGTTTCAACATCAGGATGATCAGGGGAATTTATAGAATTATTTGAACATTTTAGTTTTACTGTTTGAAGAACTAATTATTTTTACTTGATTTTAAAATTTGAACTTGAACTCGGTTTGGACCAAAGTGCGGTTTAGCAAATTAAGTGCAATGACATGGCACCGTTAGGGTTTGATTACTATAGCTTAACTACCGGGGTGTTACGCAATAGTCGGGACCACTCCCGGTGATGACCGTAGTTTGAGGAGTTCATGTATTCACCGTGTGTTAATGATTTGTTCTGGTTCTCTATTAAAAGGAGGCCTTAATATCCTATAGTTTCCAATTGGACCCCGCTGCCACGGGAGGGTAGGACAAAAGATGTCATGCAAGTTCTTTCCATAAGCATGTATGACTATTTACGGAATACATGCCTACATTATATTTATAAACTGGAGCTAGTGTCGTATCGTCCTAGGTTATGACTGTCACATGATGAATATCATTCAATAAATCGCCGATCCAATGCCTACGAATTTCTATTATATTGTTTCTCCTAAGTACTACTACTATCGTTACTGTTGCACTTGCTACAAAATTACTGCTATCACTGTTATCGTTGCTATTGCTATTGCTATTGCTACTACTATCAAAACTATCATATTACTATGCTACTGATCACTTTGCTGCAGATAATAAATCTCTAGGTGTGACTAAATTGACAACTCAGTTGCTAATACTTACAAATATTCTTTGGCTCCCCTTGTGTCGAATCTACAAATTTGGGTTGAATACTCTACCCTCGAAAACTGTTGTGATCCCCTATACTTGTAGGTTATCAGTATACTACTTGACACTCCACTCATGTGCATACATAAGTATTGTCAGAACGCCATGGACGAGGAGGAGGAGTGCGAGCGCAAGTGTACAACTACACCATCCGCGAGGGAAGCATGGAAGCGAAGATGGGAGAAGATGGAGCTGCAGAGTCTACAACGTCCGGACGACCGGAAGCCACCGGATGTCCGACACTCTACAATGCTTGGACGACCGACGTCCACCGGATGTCCAACACACCCTTGACCAGCAGCAGACCAAGTCTACAGCGCCCGGACGACCGTCGAATACCAGACACCCGACAACCTCCAGCCACCGGACGTCTGACGCCTACCGAAAATCTGGTGCCACCTGTCCAGAGCCAAAACGTCGAAAGTCCGACGCCCTCCGGAGAAACAAGTCCACATCACCCCCGGAGTTTCAGAAACAGACTAATCCACCCCCTCACCTCTAAAACTGGTTAATTAACCCCCTGAGAGCTCTAATACCAGCCAAATTACCCCTAATCCCAATTCAAGTGGTATTCGCCGGTGATTTTGCTTGCGTGGCTCTCCAAGATTGCCATGTGGGCTTGGTAGGGTGGTCTCGGACTTAATTTTTCCATGTGTTTGTTTGGTCCTTGTTCCTTCTTTCCTTTCAATGAGATGGCGGGCGGGCAAGACGTGATGATCACTGCTTGAGGAGAGCAGCGCGACTACTCCAGGTGAGGTGGTTAGCTCCTCCATGCCCAACACACACGTCCTTCTCTTTGTGAACCACACATTGAATCTGGCGCCTACAATGATGCTTTCTGAAATCAACCTTACCTTTCCCTTAATGTTTGTAACGTAGGCATATGTTAAGCAAATGGATTTCTGTTCTGTTTCAGTACTTGCTTACTACCTTTCTAGTTGACAGGGACATGCCTTCGTGGGAGAGTAGAAATAAGAAAAGAATGAAGGCCAGAATAAGGAGTTATAGATAACCCTGTCGTGGGAGTTAATGAGTTAAGCCAAGGTAGGTAAGTAACGATTGGAGTGATGGGAAAGACTATCTGTTTCCTGGAGATGAGCTAGGCAAAGAACATTCTCAAGGATAGAGGGGGCCGTTGCTTGAATTCGTATTGTTGTGTCACATGTCACACGCCTTCCTAGATAGTCCTCGACCAGTCTGGTGATTAGTATTAACGCACCACACTTGCACTGGACCAGTGCGTGTTTAGTTAATGTGTGTATATATTGATTATCTCTATGCACCTCGACAGTCTAGGTTCTGAAGATTTTAAAGCAGTATTTTCAAATTCAGAAGATACAGCTTGGCTCCCTTTAGGCCACTGCCATTTTCCAAGTTTTGTTATTTTTGCCCCATGACTAATCTGGACTGACATCTTAGTATTCTTTTCATGGTACTTGTGTGATCATAATTAAACAACTAGCCGGCCGGTGAGCTACAGTTCACATTGAAACAGCTGCTCTGTAATCAACAGTTTTCTTTCAGACACTTGCTAGAATTAACAATCGATAACATAGGTTGATGCCTGTTTGCAGGTATTCAAGAAGTAATCAACTTTTGCTAAATGCACTTATCAACAGAAAACACAACCACTGTTGTTCTCTTATCCTTTTGAGGAAAATCTATGTCGTTAGTATTATACATGATTCATGTAAGCTAAAGCACTCCTCGCCTTTTGCTTTTGCAGTTTGTATCCAAAATCGATGGGGAACACCTAGTCCTTGTCTCCCTTGAGAAGTAAATACAAAGAGAAAATGAGCCAAGTACGCATTCTACTTTTAAAAGAAGATTCTCAAAGAAAGTAACATATTGCATTCAGATTACATATATGTGTCCATAGGCAACAGGTTGCAGACTCAGAAGTACATCCACTAAAAATTGCTTTCTCTGAGTTCTCTCTTCTCAACTAAACAGGGACAATGGTACCAGCAAGAAAAGCTAACACTTTGTACACCTACTAATTCTCAACTTAACTGAATTATCTCTTCTTAGAGCGTCAATACATGCCTACAAAGAGTATAATGTACACCATTTGGGCCCCTGTGATGATTTCATGTGTTGTTTTCCTGCAAGTACTAATGCTCTAAGCATGCTTTAGTTTTGGGCTGTGCCAAATCCTGCTCTTGAGTAGTTCTCGCAATAGCTCTGTCGTCTCCTTCCTTCGGTCCATGAACATCTGTTGCAGCAAAACAGGGTGTGTACTTCAGAAAATGGCATAAAGTTCAGTGCATATGCATATTTTCCTTACAAAGTTAATGCACATGATGTACATCAAACAAGAACTCCAAGACGAGCTTGCGTCGCTATTACACTGAGCCATGACAAGGTGGTTCCTGTCCATGGTGTTTCCATGTCCCGGGAGATGGGTTGGAGGAGGAGAGAAACTAGGGAGGTGGGGTGACCATGGAGACAAACAGAGGAGGATAGGAACTAGAGAACAAGGATGGACAAGCTTCAGCTGGTGTCCATGGTGACGAATAGGGGAGGAGGAAGAAAGGAACTAGGGATTGGGTGAAACTTCAGACTTCTCGCCTCCTCATATCTCTTTGCGCCTTCCCCCAAGCCAAGCTGCCAACCATCCGGAGCCACATAGGCAAAATCCACCATAATCAGCGACAGGGGGTGCTTTGCCTAGTTTTGGAGAGTCTAGGGGGTCAAATAACCGGCATTAGAGCTGGGGGTGTGGGTTAGCCCGTTTCTGAAACCCCTGGGGGTGACGTGGACTTCTTTCCCCTCTGGACGTCTGGACCCCCAAGAGCCACCGGACGACCGACATCCCTTGGACATCCGGCACCTACGCATGCACAGCCGGCCAGATGCCCATGTATCCCATCCTCACTTACCCCTTCGTGGCTTAGACTATAAGTAGACCTTCCCCTTCTCCTTTCTAGGGTTAGCATAGGTTTAGCTCATTTTAGAGATAGAGCTTTGATCATCCTTGTGGTTCTTCTTGATCGAGAGACCGTGACCTCTACGGAGAAGATCCATGCTTGGATTCAAGACCCCTCACGGAGATGAACTAGCTACCGTTTGTATCGTCCTTTGTTGAATTTGGATCGTGTATCTCTCTTTGTGTTCATGGATCTAGCATATGTGTGATTGTTTCTTGTTGATTTGAGTGTATCCTCTCGTTCCACTCGTGTTTCCCCTCGTGTTTTCGTGTTATTCGCGGGATCCCCTCCAAATCGTGAAAGATCGGCCCTAGGGTTTCCACCCTACATCACGGTTGCTCCTAAGGGCGCAATTGGCGACTATGGGAGGCAGCAACATTTGCTCCTGAGGGCAGGCCTTCTCGTCCTCGGCAAGCCGCTATTCCTAAGGGAGCGTCGACAATTTCTCCTAGTGTCGATGGCCATGTACGTGAGGCGGAGGCGCGAGGGAGGCGATGGCAATAGGGGAGGTTGCGGCTCCGTCATCCTACACGAGAGGCGGGGCTTGGTGGCGCGGGATGCGGTGGCACATGCGCCGCTAATGACCCACAAGTATAGGGGATCGCAACAGTTTTCGAGGGTAGAGTATTCAACCCAAATTTGTAGATTCGACACAAGGGGAGCCAAAGAATATTTGTAACTATTAGCAACCGAGTTGTCAATTCAGTCACACCTGGAGATTACATATCTGCAGCAAAGTGATCAGTAGCATAGTAATATGGTAGTTTTGATAGTAGTGGCAATAGCAATAGCAACGGTAACAGTGATAGCAGTAATTTTGTAGCAAGTGCAACAGTAACGATAACAGTAGTAACTTAGCAGAAACAATATGATAGAAATTCGTAGGCATTGGATCGGTGATTCGTTGGATGATATTCATCATGCGACAGTCATAACCTAGGGCAATACGGCACTAGCTCCAGTTCATAAATATAATGTAGGCATGTATTCCATAAATAGTCATACGTGCTCATGGAAAGAACTTGCATGACATCTTTTGTCCTACCCTCCCGTGGCAGCGGGGTCCTATTGGATACTAAGGGATATTAAGGCCTCCTTTTAATACAGAACCGAAACAAAGCATTAACACACGGTGGATACATGAACTCCTCAAACTACGGTCATTACCAGGAGTGGTCCCGACTATTGTCACTCCGGGGTTGTCGGATCATGATACGTCTCCAACGTATCTATAATTTTGATTGCTCCATGCTATATTATCTACTATTTTTGAAATTATTGGGCTTTATTATCCACTTTCATATTATTTTTGGAACTAACCTATTAACCGGAGGCCCAGCCCAGAATTGCTGTTTTTGCCTGTTTTAGGGTTTCAAAGAAAAGGAATATCAAACGGAGTCCAAACGGAATGAAACCTTCGGGAATGTGGTTTTCTCAACGAACAAGACCCGGGAGACTTGGACCCTACGTCAAGAAATAAAAGAGGAGGCCACGAGGTAGGGGGCGCGCCCACCCCCACTAGGCGCGCCCTCCACCCTCGTGGGCCCCCTGTTGCTCCACCAACGTACTCCTTCCTCCTATATATATATCCACGTACCCCCAAATGATCAGAAACGGAGCCAAAACCCTAATTCCACCACCATAACTTTTTGTATCCACGAGATCCCATCTTGGGGCCTGTTCCGGAGCTCTGTCGAAGGGGGCATCGATCATGGAGGGCTTCTACATCAAGACCATAGCCCCTCTGATGAAGTGGGAGTAGTTCACCTCAGACCTATGGGTCCATAGTTGGCTTCTTCTCTCTTTTTGGATCTCAATACAATGTTCTCCCCCTCTCTTGTGGAAAACTATTTGATGTAATCTTCTTTTTGCGGTGTGTTTGTTGAGACTAATGAATTGTGGGTTTATGATCAAGTCTATCTATGAAAAAATATTTGAATCTTCTCTGAATTCTTTTATGTATGATTGGTTCTCTTTGCAAGTATCTTCGAATTATCAGTTTGGTTTGGCCTACTAGATTGATCTTTCTTGCAATGGGAGAAGTGCTTAGCTTTGGGTTCAATCTTGCGGTGTCCTTTCCCAGTGACAGTAGGGGCAGCAAGGCACGTATTGTATTGTTGCCATCGAGGATAACAAGATGGGGTTTGCTTCATATTGCATGAGTTTATCCCTCGAAATCATGTCATCTTGCTTAAGGCGTTACTCTGTTTCTAACTTAATACTCTAGATGCATGCTGGATAGTGGTCGATGAATGGAGTAATAGTAGTAGATGCAGGTAGGAGTCGGTCTACTTGTCTCGGACGTGATGCCTATATACATGATCATACCTAGATATTCTCATAAAAATACCAAAAATATTATCTTATCATATCTATCAGATCTCACTCTCATAAGTGGCCTTATAGGGATAGACAACCCCTATTTGCGTTGGTTGCGAGGATTTATTTGTTTTGTGCAGGTACGAGGGACTCGCGCGTAGCCTCCTACTGGATTGATACCTTGGTTCTCAAAAACTGAGGAAAATACTTACACTACTTTAATGCATCATCCCTTCCTCTTCGGGGAAAACCAACGCAGTGCTCAAGAGGTAGAAAGAAGGATTTCTGGTGCCGTTGTCGAGGAGGTCTACGCAAAAGTCAACATACCAAGTACCCATCACATGCCCTTATCTCCCGCATTACATTATTTGCCATTTGCCTCTAGTTTTCCTCTCCCCCACTTCACCCTTGTCTTTTTATTCGCCCTCTCTCTCTCTCTATCCTCCCTCTCTTTCTCTATTTGCCTCTTTTTGCCCGCTTGCTTTTTGTTTGCTTGTGTGTTAGTTTGCTTGCTCGTCACGATGGCTCAAGATAATACTAAATTGTGTGACTTCACCAATACCAACAAAAATGATTTTATTAGCACTCCGATTGCTCCTCTTACCGATGCTGAATCTTGTGAAATTAATACTGCTTTGCTGAATCTTGTCATGAAAGATCCGTTTCCCGGCCTTCCTAGTGAAGATGCCGCTACCCATCTAAATAGATTCGTTGATTTGTGTGACATGCAAACGAAGAAAGATGTGGATAATGATATTGTTAAATTGAAGCTATTTCTTTTTTCGCTTAGAGATCATGCTAAAGCTTGGTTTTCGTCTTTGCCTAAAAATAGTATTGATTCATGGAACAAGTGCAGAGATGCTTTTATCTCTAAGTATTTTCCTCCCACTAAGATCATCTCTCTTAGAAACGACATTATGAATTTTAAAAAACTTGATCATGAACATGTTGCACAAGCTTGGGAGAGAATGAAATTAATGATACGTAATTGCCCTATTCATGGTTTAAATTTGTGGATGATTATACAAAAAATTTATGCCGGATTGAATTTTGCTTCTAGAAATCTTTTAGATTCGGCCACGGGAGGCACTTTTATGGAAATCACTTTAGGAGAAGCTACTAAACTCCTAGATAATATTATGGTTAATTATTCTCAACGGGACACTAAAAGATCTACTAGTAAAAAGGTGCATGCGATAGAAGAAATTAATGTTTTGAGTGGAAAGATGGATGAACTTATGAAATTATTTGCTAATAGGAGTGTTTCTTCTGATCCTAATGATATTCCCTTGTCTACTTTGATTGAGAATAATAATGAATCTATGGATGTGAATTTTGTTGGTAGGAACAATTTTGGTAACAACATGTATAGAGGAAATTTTAATCCTAGGCCTTATCCTAGTAATTCCTCTAATAATTATGGTAATTCCTACAACAATTCTTATGGAAATTATAATAAGATTCCCTCTGATTTTTAATCTAATATTAAAGAATTTATTACTTCACAAAAGAATTTTAATGCTATGATTGAAGAAAAATTGCTTAAGATTGATGATTTGGCTAGGAACGTGATAGAATTGCTCTTGATGTTGATTCTTTGAAACTTAGATTTATTCCACCTAAGCATGATATCAATGAGTCTCTCAAAGCCATGAGAATTTCCATTGATGAGTGCAAAGAAAGAACCGCTAGGATGCGTGCTAAGAAAGATGCCTTTATAAGAGCATGTTCTTCTAGTTCCTATGAAAATCAAAATAACGATGAAGATCTAAAATTTATTGATGTGTCCCCTATTAAATCTTTGTTTTGCAATATGAATCTTGATAATGATGGGACTGAATATGATCCACCTTTACCTATAAGGCGTTCCAAGAATTCGGAATTTGTTGATCTTGATGCTAAATTTGATAAAAGTGGGATTGAAGAAATTAAAACCCTAGATGTTGCTAAACCCACCATTATGGATTTCAAGGAATTTAACTATGAAAATTGCTCTTTGATTGACTGTATTTCCTTGTTGCAATCCGTGCTAAATTCTCCTCACGCTTATAGTCAAAATAAAGCGTTTACTAAACATATCATTGATGCTTTGATGCAACCTTATGAAGAAAAACTTGAATTGGAAGTTTCTATCCCTAGAAAACTTTATGATGAGTGGGAACCAACTATTAAAATTAAAATTAAAGATCATGAATGCTATGCTTTATTTGATTTGGGTGCTAATATTTCCACGATTCCAAAGACTTTGTGTGATTTGTTAGGTTTCCGTGATTTTGATGATTGCTCTCTAAACTTGCACCTTGCGGATTCCACTATTAATAAACCTATGGGAAGAATTAATTATGTTCTTATTGTTGCAAATAGAAATTATGTGCCCGTATATTTTATTGTTCTTGACATAGATTGCAATCCTTCATGTCCTATTATTCTTGGTAGACCTTTCCTTAGAACGATTGGTGCAATTATTGATATGAAGGGAGGAAATATTAGATTCCAATTTCCATTGAGGAAAGGCATGGAACACTTTCCTAGGAAGAAAATTAAATTACATTATGAATCTACTATGAGAGCCACTTATGGATTGCCTACCAAAGATGGCAATACCTAGATCTATTCTTACTTGTTATGCCTAGCTAGGGGCGTTAAACGATAGCGCTTGTTGGGAGGCAACCCAATTTTATTTTTATTCCTTGCTTTTTTCTCCTGTTTAGTAATAAATAATTTTTCTAGCCTCTGTTTTGGTTATGTTTTTTGTGTTTAATTAGTGTTTGTGCCAAGTAGAACCGTTGGGAAGACTTGGGGAAAGTCTTGTTGAACTTGCTGTAAAAAAACAGAAACTTTAGCGCTCACGAGAACTACTGCCATTTTTATTTGGAAAGTGATATTTAGTTAATTATTTTTTAAGGTTATTAACAGATAAATTCCCCACTTCCAGAATTTTATTTTAGAATTTTTGGGGTTCCAGATCTTGCGCTAGCTACAGATTACTACAGACTATTCTGTTTTTGACAGATTCTGTTTTTCGAGTGTTGTTTGCTTATTTTGATGAATCTATGGGTAGTAAAATAGTTTATAAACCATAGAGAAGTTGTAATACAGTAGGTATAACACCAATATAAACAAATAATGATTTCATTACAGTACCTTGAATTGGTATTTTACTTTCTTTCGCTAACGGAGCTCACGAGATTTTCTACTTTAAGTTTTGTGTTGTGAAGTTTTCAAGTTTTGGGTAAAGATTTGATGGATTATGGAAAAAGGAGTGGCAAGATCCTAAGCTTGGGGATGCCTATGGAACCCCCAAGATAATCTAAGGACACCTAAAAGCCAAAGCTTGTGGATGCCCCGGAAGGCATCCCCTCTTTCGTCTACTTCTATCGGTAACTTTACTTGGAGCTATATTTTTATTCGCCACATGATATGTGTTTTGCTTGGAGCGTCATGTATTATTTGAGTCTTTATTTGTTAGTTTACCACAATCATCCTTGATGTACAAACCTTTTGAGAGAGCCATACATTATTTGGAATTTGTTAGAATACTCTATGTGCTTCCTTATATCTTTTGAATTATATAGTTTTGCTCTAGTACTTCACTTATATCTTTTAGAGCACGGTGGTGGATTTGTTTTATAGAAACTATTGATCTCTCATGCTTCACTTAGATTATTTTGAGAGTCTTAAATAGCATGGTAATTTGCTTAAAATCCTAATATGCTAGGTTTTCAAGATTAGTAAAATTTTCTTAAGAGTGTTTTGAATACTAAGAGAAGTTTGATGCTGATGATTGTTTTGAGATATGGAGGAAATAATATCAAAGTCGTGCTAGTTGAGTAGTTGTGAAACTGAGAAATACTTGTGTTGAAGTTTGAAAGTCCCGTAGCATGCACGTATGGTAAACGTTATGCAACAAATTTGAAACATGAGGTGTTATTTAATTGTCCTCATGAGTGGCGGTCGAGGACGAGCGATGGTCTTTTCCTACCAATCAATCCCCCTAGGAGCATGCGCGTAGTACCGAGGTTTTTGATGACTTGTAGATTTTTGCAATAAGTATGTGAGTTCTTTATGACTAATTTTGAGTCCATGGATTATACGCACTCTCACCCTTCCACCCTTGCTAGCCTCTTCGGTACCGTGCATTGCCCTTTCTCACATTGAGAGTTGGCGCAAACTTCGCCGATGCATCCAAACCCTGTGATATGATACGCTCTTTCACACATAAACCTCCTTATATCTTCCTCAAAACAGCCACCATAGCTACCTATTATGGCATTTCCATAGCCATTCCGAGATATATTGCCATGCAACTTTCCATCATTCCGTTCATCATGACACATTCATTATTGACATATTGTTTAGCATGATCATGTAGTTGGCATAGTATTTGTGGCAAAGCCACCGTTCATAATTCTTTCATACATGTCACTCTTGGTCCATTGCATATCCCGGTACACCGCCGGAGGCATTCATATAGAGTCATCTTTTGTTCTAGTATCGAGTTGTAATCATTGAGTTGTAAATAAATAGAAGTGTGATGATCATCATTTTCTAGAGCATTGTCCCATGTCAGGAATAAATAAAAAAAGAGAAAGGGCATAAAAAAGGAGAAGGCCAAAAAATGAGAGAAAAAGAGAGAAGGGACAATGTTACTATCCTTTGCCACACTTGTGATTCAAAAGTAGCACCTTAATCTTCATGTTAGAGAGTCTCTTGTTTTGTCACTTTCATATACTAGTGGGAATTTTTCATTATAGAACTTGGCTTGTATATTCCAGCAATGGGCCTCCTCAAGTGCCCTAGGTCTTCGTGAGCAAGCAAGTTGGATGCACACCCACTAGTTTCTTTTGTTGAGCTTTCATACATTTATAGCTCTAGTGCATCCGTTGCATGGCAATCCCTACTCCATGCATTAACATCAATAGGTGGGCATCTCCATAGCCCATTGATTAGCCTCGTTGATGTGAGACTTTCTCCTTTTTGTCTTCTCCACATAACCCCCTCATTATATTCTATTCCACCTATAATGCTATGTCCATGGCTCGCGCTCATATATTGCGTGAAAGTTTATAGGTTTGAGATTACTAAAGTATGAAACAATTTCTTGGCTTGTCATTGGGGTTGTGCATGATGAGAGCATTCTTGTGTGACGAAAATGAAACATGACTAAACTATATGATTTTGTAGGGATGAACTTTCTTTGGCCATGTTATTTTGAGAAGACATAATTGCTTAGCTAGTATGCTTGAAGTATTATTATTTTTATGTCAATATGAACTTTTGTCTTGAATCTTTTGGATCTGAATATTCATACCACAATTAAGAAGAATTACATTAAAATTATGCCAAGTAGCACTCCGCATCAAAAGTTCTGTTTTTATCATTTACCTACTCGAGGACGAGCAGGAATTAAGCTTGGGGGTGCTTGATACGTCTCCAACGTATCTCTAATTTTTGATTGCTCCATGCTACATTATCTACTGTTTTGGACATTATTGGGCTTTATTATCCACTTTTATATTATTTTTGGGACTAACCTATTAACCGGAGGCCCAGCCCAGAATTGCTGTTTTTTTTGCCTATTTTAGGATTTTGAAGAAAAGGAATATCAAACGGAGTCCAAACGGAATGAAACCTTCGGGAACGTGATTTTCTCAACGAACAAGACCCGGGAGACTTGGACCCTACGTCAAGAAAGAAAAGAGGAGGCCATGAGGTAGGGGGGCGCGCCCACCCCCACCAAGTGCGCCCTCCACCCTTGTGGGCCCCCTGTTGCTCCACCGACGTACTCCTTCCTCCTATATATATCCATGTACCCCCAAACGATCAGAAACGGAGCCAAAACCCTAATTACACTGCCGTAACTTTCTGTATCCACGAGATCCCATCTTGGGGCCTGTTCCGGAGCTCCGCCGGAGGGGGCATCGATCACGGAGGGCTTCTACATCAACACCATAACCCCTCCGATGAAGTGTGAGTAGTTCACCTCAGACCTACGGGTCCATAGTTAGTAGCTAGATGGCTTCTTCTCTCTTTTTGGATCTCAATACAATGTTCTCCCCTCTCTTGTGGAGAACTATTCGATGTAATCTTCTTTTTGTGGTGTGTTTGTTGAGACCGATGAATTGTGGGTTTATGATCAAGTCTATCTATGAAGAATATTTGAATCTTCTCTGAATTCTTTTATGTATGATTGGTTATCTTTGCAAGTCTCTTCGAATTATCAGTTTGGTTTGGCCTACTAGATTGATCTTTCTTGCAATGGGAGAAGTGCTTAGCTTTGGGTTCAATCTTGCGGTGTCCTTTCCCAGTGACAGTAGGGGCAGCAAGGCACATATTGTATTGTTGCCATCGAGGATAACAAGATGGGGTTTTCTTCATATTGCATGAGTTTATCCCTCTACATCATGTCATCTTGCTTAAGGCGTTACTCTGTTTCTAACTTAATACTCTAGATGTATGCTGGATAGCGGTCGATGAGTGGAGTAATAGTAGTAGATGCAGGCAGGAGTCGGTCTACTTGTCTCGGACGTGATGCCTATATACATGATCATACCTAGATATTCTCATAACTATTCACAATTCTGTCAATTTGCTCAACAGTAATTTTGCAGCTCTTGAGAGAAGCCACTAGTGAAACCTATGGCCCCGGGTCTATCTTTATCATACTGATCTCCTACTACTTAGTTATTTCCTTTGTTATTTACTTTGCCTTTATTTTACTTTGCATCTTTATCATAAAAATACCAAAAATATTATCTTATCATATCTATCAGATCTCACTCTCGTAAGTGGCCTTATAGGGATTGACAACCCCTATTTGCGTTGGTTGCGAGGATTTTTTTTGTTTTGTGCAGGTACGAGGGACTCGCGCGTAGCCTCCTACTGGATTGATACCTTGGTTCTCAAAAACTGAGGGAAATACTTATGCTACTTTGCTGCATCATCCCTTCCTCTTCGGGGAAAACCAACGCAGTGCTCAAGAGGTAGCAGATCATAACACGTAATGGGTGACTATAACTTGCAAGATCAGATCTAGAACATGTACATAATGGTGATAACATAAATGGTTCAGATCTGAAATCATGGCACCTAGGCCCAAAGTGACAAGCATTAAGCATGGCAAAGTCATAGCAACATCAATCTCAGAACATAGTGGATACTATGGATCAAGCCCTAACAAAACTAACTAGATTACATGATGAATCTCATCCAACTCCTCACCGACCAACGAGCGTATGAAGGAATTACTCACTCCCAGTGGAGAGCATCATGGAATTGGCGATGGAGAAGGGTTGGTGATGATGAAGATCGAAGATCCCCCTCTCCGGAGCCCCAAACGAACTCCAAATCTGGCCTCCCAATGAGGAACATGAGGTGACGGTGGCTCCATCTTGTGGAACGCAATAATTCTTTCTCCCTCAATTTTTTTCTAGAAAAATAGGATTTTATAGAATCGGTTTCAAGGTCTGCGGGGCCACTAGGTGGGGACAACCCACCTGGGCGCGCCTGGGGGGCGGGG
>NC_041388.1:175579214-175583106 GCF_002162155.2 Triticum dicoccoides
GGTGGGTTGTGCCCACCCAGGTGCCCCCCTTCGGTGGTTCTTGACTCCAGAAATTCTCTTTTATTGTATATAAATTCCTCGCAAAGTTTGGTTCCACTTCCAGAACTTTTATTTCTGCACAAAAACAACACCATGGTAGTTCTACTGAAAATAACGTCAGTCCGGGATTAGTTTGATTCAAATCATGCAAATTAGAGTCCAAAACAAGAGGAAAAGCGTTAGGAAAAGTAGATACGTTGGAGACGTATCAACTCCCCCAAGCTTAAACCTTTACTTGTCCTCAAGCAATTCAGTTGAGAAACTGAAAGTGAAAAAGAAAAATATTACGAACTCTTTTGCTCTTGTTTGCATAAATAAGCTTAATCAGCACCCAGGTTTTCATCCAACATTACAACCAACCATGCCGACAATAACTCTTAAGAATTATATTAACTCATATCAATGACATAATCAGCTAGCGAACAATAATAAGATATCTCAAACAGCAACACGTTGTCAAAATAACCATGATATAATATGACAATAGTGGTATCTCGCTAGCCCTTTCTGAGACTGCAAAACATAAATGCAGAGCACCTCCAAAGTTCAAGCAGCGACTGAACATTGTAATTCATGGTAGAAAAGATCCAGTCATGATGCACCCAACATTAGCTACACACAATGCATCAGCATGACAGCAGTGCTCTCAGGGTCTGGCACTTATTTTAGAAGGTGATGATACAACATAAAAGTAAATAGATAGTCCCTTCGCAGAGGGAAGCAGTGATTTGCAGAGGTGCCAGAGCTCAAGTTTTTAAAACAAAGGTAAATGGTATTTTGAGACATGCACCCTTCTTGTTTACTTCACGACCATCAGTTATCAATATCTTCCATGCTAAGCACACTAGTGGCGGTTCCCAAGCGATAAAAGTAAAGGTTTACTCCCCTCCACCAACAATCACACTCCACGGCTTCTCCGAAACAACGGGTGTCGTCCATACCAACAATAGTCCCGGGGGAGTTTTGTTTAATTATTTGCAATTTGAGTTCGGGACTGGGAATCCCTATTATATACCGCCTTTTTTCTCGTGCAGTGGCAAGTGAACAAACACTCGGTCCTGAGAATAACCCGCTTAGCATGGAAGATACCGACCACCTCCTGTCGTTCCATGAACGATCCAGGCACACAAAAAGGATATTTATTTGAAGTTCGTAGAGGTGGCACATGCAAATTTACTTAGGACGGCAGGGTAATACCGCATATAGGTAGGTATGGTGGACTCATCTGGAATTTTGCCATGAATGTGAAATAATACAAAAAAATTATCAAAATTTTGCTGATGAAGAACAGGAGGTGACGGAGGCTCTGTCTCGTGGAACGAGATAATTCTTTCTTCCTGATTTTTTCTGGAAATATGTGATTTTATAGCATCAGTTTCAGGGTCTGCGGGGCCACCAGGTGGGGACAACTCACCTGGGAGCGCCTGGGGGGCAGACGCGCCCTAGTGGGTTGTGCCCACCCAGGTGCCCCCTTCTGATGGTTTTTGGCTCCAGAAATTCTCTTTTATTGTAATAAAAATCCTCGCAAAGTTTCCTTCCATTCCAAGAACTCTTATTTCTGCACAAAAACAACACCATGGTAGTTCTGCTGAAGACATCGTCAGTCCATGGTTAGTTTCATTTAAATCATGCAAATTAGAGTCCAAAACAAGAGGAAAACATTAGGAAAAGTAGATACGTTGGATGCGCATCAGCCGCCGGTTGCTGGCCCCGACCGCTGCTGTTACTTGGGTTGGTCGAGAAGATCCCGAGTCGACGCGCACAAGCAGGAGCTCCAGCGCCTCTTCCTCATGCCCGTTATCCCCACCATTACGACAAGCATCGCCTCCATCTGTGGTGTCCTCCATGCAGGTCGCCTCCTGCACCCATGCTTTTTTTGCATAGGAGGGGAAATGCTTCATTAGCAACTAGCGGTAGGAACTCGTCGGGTTCACCCATGGATGCTCCCCCTGGATTTTTTGATGCATTTTACACATCACAATAACTTTTTTCCTACTGCAAATTATGCAATGTGATGCTAGCTTGACCCAAATTTGATGTATTTGTGCACATAGTTCATGGCAAACTAGTTCAGAACTAGTCAAGTGCGTTCTGTTCATGGAAAACTAGTCTAGAACTCCTTTGTTTTGATTGGATTTTTCTAGCTAGCTGATTATGCTTTGGTGTACTAATTAACTTTATAGACATGGCCATTTGATTTCACAGCCCATGGTAAATTTAATTTGTACTCCATGAAAAAATAACTCTACAGCCCCACGATATTTTTTACCTTACATCCATGATATTTATAATATAAAAATCATGGCAATTTTTATTAATTAACCATGACAATTTGAACATGCATTTGCCATGGCAATTTTCATTCAATTTTTTGTATTATCTCACATTCATGGCAACATTCTTTTATAAAGCATGGCAATTTTGATAAAACATCCACGGAAAATTTGAATATGCATTTTTGCACGACAATTTTTGAGTATTTATTTGTGTTTTTCACATACATGGCAATTTTATTACGCAAAAGATGGCAACTTTGGTAAATATACCATTACAATTTTGAATGCATATTGCCATGGAAATTTTTGATAATTTTTTCGTATTATTTCACATTCATGGCAAAATTCTTTTATAAAGCATGGCACATTTGATAAAAATACCATGGAAAATTTGAATATTATTTTGCATGGCAATTTTGATCATTCGTTTGTGTTTTTCACATACATGGCAATTTTATTACGCAAAAGATGGCAACTTTGGTAAATATACCATGGCAAATTTGAATGCATTTTGCCATGGCAATTTTGATCATTTGTTTGTGTTTTTCCCATACACGGCAATTTTTATTACAAAAAGATGGCAACTTTGGTAAATATACCATGGAAAATTTGAATGCATTTTGCCATGGCAATTTCTGATCAATGTTTTGTATTTCATTACATTCATGGCAAATTTCTTTTAAAAAAGCATGGCAATTTTTCTTATACAAAGCATGACAATTATGACTAAAACACCATGGCAATTTCAAATATGCATATGCCATGGCATTTTGTTTTCATAAATTGTAATTTTTACACAACAAATTTATCATAAAGAACATGGAAATTTTAATTTATATATGATGGCAAATTTTACATTTTTAGAACATGGTAAATTTTACTATGTAGTATGGTATTTTGTACTTCTATAACCATGAAAAATTTTCAACTATTATTACATGACAAAAGAACTATTTCTCACATGGTAAATTTTATGTTTTTTTGCCATGGCAAATTTTACTCTTTTTTGCCATGGCAAATTTTCCACGCCATGTCATTTGCATAGAGCATGGCAACTTAATTGTATGGAGTATACATCCATGTATGAATAGATTCATGTCAACTTAATTCTGTATGGCAACTCTAGTTTATAGGTCATGGCATTGATAACCCACAAGTATAGGGGATCGCAATAGTTTTCGAGGGTAGAGTATTCAACCCAAATTTATTGATTCGACACAAGGGGAGCCAAAGAATATTCTCAAGTATTAGCAGCTGAGTTGTCAATTCAACCACACATGGAAACTTAATATCTGCAGCAAAGTGTTTAGTAGCGAATTAATATGATATTAGTGGTAACGGTAGCAAAAGTAATATTTTTGGTATTTTGTAGTGATGATAACAATAGCAACGGAAAAGTAAATAAGCGAAGAACAATATATGGAAAGCTCATAGGCATTGGATCGGTGATAGATAATTATGCCGGATGTGGTTCATCATCTAACAGTCATAACATAGGGTGACACAGAACTAGCTCCAATTCATCAATGTAATGTAGGCATGTATTCCGAATATAGTCATACATGCTTATGGAAAAG
>NC_041388.1:175583734-175595597 GCF_002162155.2 Triticum dicoccoides
TCACTTCGGGGTTGCCGGATCATAACACACAGTAGGTGACTATAGACTTGCAAGATAGGATCAAGAACTCACATATATTCATGAAAACATAATAGGTTCAGATCTGAAATCATGGCACTCGGGCCCTAGTGACAAGCATTAAGCATAGCAAAGTCATAGCAACATCAATCTCAGAACATAGTGGATACTAGGGATCAAACCCTAACAAAACTAACTTGATTACATGATAAACGTCATCCAACCCATCACCGTCCAGCAAGCCTACGATGGAATTACTCACGCACGGCGGTGAGCATCATGAAATTGGTGATGGAGGATGGTTGATGATGACGACGGCGACGGATTCCCCTCTTCGAAGCCCCGAACGAACTCTAGATCAGCCCTGCCGAGAGAGTTTAGGGCTTGGCGGCGGCCCCGTATCGTAAAACACGATGAATCCTTCTCGTCTATTTTTTCTCCCCTAACACGAATATATGGAGTTGGAGTTGAGGTCGGTGGAGCTCCAGGGGGCCACGAGGCAGGGGGCGCGCCCAGGGGGGCAGGCGCGCCCCCACCCTTGTGGCTAGGGTGTGGGCCCCCTGGCCTTGATTCTCTGACAGTATTTTTTATTATTTCCAAAAATAATCTCCGTGGAGTTTCAGGTCATTCCGAGAACTTTTGTTTCTGCACATAAATAACACCATGGCAATTCTGCTGAAAACAACGTTAGTCCGGGGTAGTTCCATTTAAATCATGCAAGTTAGAGTCCAAAATGAGGGCAAAAGTGTTTGGAAAAGTAGATACGATGGAGACGTATACATTCCCCCAAGCTTAAACCTTTGCTTGTCCTCAAGCAATTTAGTTGACAAACTGAAAGTGATAAAGAAAAACTTTTACAAACTCTGTTTGCTCTTGTTGTTGTAAATATGTAAAGCCAGCATTCAAGTTTTCAGCAAAGGTTATGAACTAACCATATTCACAATAACTCTTAGGTCTCATGTTTACTCATATCAATGGCATAATCAACTAGCGAGCAATAATAATAAATCTCGGATGACAACACTTTCTCAAAACAATCATAATATGATATAACAAGATGGTATCTCGCTAGCCCTTTCTGAGACCGCAAAACATAAATGCAGAGCACCTTTAAAGATCAAGGACTGACTAGACATTGTAATTCATGGTAAAAGAGATCTAGTCAAGTCATACTCAATGTAAACTAACAGTAATGAATGCAAATGACAGCGGTGCTCTCCAACTGGTGCTTTTTAATAAGAGGATGATGACTCAACATAAAATTAAATAGATAGGCCCTTCGCAGAGGGAAGCAGGGATTTGTAGAGGTGCTAGAGCTCGATTTTGAAATAGAGGTGAATAATATTTTTAGCGGTATACTTTCATTGTCAACATAACAACCAAGAGATGGTGATATCTTCCATGCTACACACATTATAGGAGGTTCCCAAACAGAATGGTAAAGTTTATACTCCCCCTCCACCAACAAGCATCAATCCATGGCTTGCTCGAAACAACGAGTGCCTCCAACTAACAATAGTCCCTGGGGAGTTTTGTTTGCAATTATTTTGATTTGATTTGCATAAAGCATGGGACTGGGCATCCCGGTGACCAGTCATTTTCTCATGAGTGAGGAGCGGAGTCCACTCCTCTTGAGAATAACCTGCCTAACATGGAAGATACGGACAACCCTAGTTGATACATGAGCTATTCGAGCATACAAAATAGAATGTTTATTTGAAGGTTTAGAGTTTGGCACATACAAATTTACTTGGAACGGCAGGTAGATACCGTATATAGGTAGGTATGGTGGACTCATATGGAACAACTTTGGGGTTTATGGGATTGGATGCACAAGCAGTACTCCTGCTTAATACAGGTGAAGGCTACAAATAGACTGGCAAGCGACAACATTCATGAACATGCATTAAAATTAATCAGCACCGAATGCAAGCATGAGTAGGATATAATGCACCATGAACATAAATATCGTAGAGGCTATATTGATTTTATTTCAACTACATGCGTGAACATGTGCCAACTCAAGCCACTCGAATCGTTCAAAAGAGGATACCACCCTATCATACCACATCACAACCATTTTAATAGCATGTTGGCATGCAAGGTAAACCATTATAAGCTCCTAGCTAATTAAGCATGGCATAAGCAACTATAATCTCTAATTGTCATTGCAAACATGTTTATTCATAATAGGCTGAATCAGGAACGATGAATTAATCATATTTACAAAAACAAGAGAGGTCGAGTTCATACCAGCTTTTCTCATCTCAATAAGTTCATCATATAATCATCATTATTGCCTTTCACTTGCACGACGGAATAGTGTGGATAATAATAATAGTGCACGTGCATTGGACTAAGATGGAATCTGCAAGCATTCAATTCAAGAGAGAAGACAAGGTAATATGGGCTCTTTGTTAGATCAATAATAATGCATATAAGAGCCACTTTAACATTTTCATTATGGTCTTCTGCTCTCGACCCCCAAAGGAAATAAAGAAATAAAACTATTTACACGAGAAATCTCCCAACAAGCAAAAGAAGAGCGAGAAATCTTTTTGGGTTTTCTTTTTAATTACTACCACAAGCATGGAAAGTAAACTAATTAAAAGCTACAACTATTTTTTTTGTTTTTCGTAAGGTTTATTAAACAAACAAGAAGAAAGCATAAAAAGGAAAATAAACTAGCATGGATGATACAATGAAAAAGTATGAGCACCGACAACTAGCAATGAGTGTGTGAACATGAATGTAATGTCGGTGAGAAATATGTACTCCCCCAAGCTTAGGCTTTGGCCTAAGTTGGTCTATGGCCACAGCTGGCCTGGCGGATATCCAAAGTTGTTACTGGGGTCGTACTGTGATGGGTACTCAGATTTCCACTGGCTGGCAATCACCTCCGGATCCCACTGGTAATCAGACTATCGTGGAGGCTCAAATTGTGGTTCTGGCTCTGGCTCTGCAGCTGATGTAGGGTTCCGGTAGGCGTGAATGGCCTCAAACGGAACAAGGTACTTGCCTATAGATAAATCAAACAAGGAAGGAGCAGGCAGGGTAATAGTCTCAGGATGATGTTTATCAAAGAACAATTTGTATTTAAGCTCATTTTCCCTATTCTTAACAATAAAATCATGTGCTACCATACTATTATAATCTAAATAAACAATAGACAGGAATTTTTCTTCCTTTTCGTAGTGCCTAATAGGTATGTTGTAGTATGCAGAAAGGCGTGAAGCATAGACACCTCCAAAGATGGGGCCCTTTGTACGGTTCAGACTTAACCGTTTGGCAATAATACCGCCCATACTTACAGAGTCGTCACGGAATAAACTATGGAACAAAATAATAATATCAGGAATACTAAGGTTTCCATAGTTTTGGCGGCCAATTAAGCAATGACTAGCAAATATTGCAAAGTAGCGTAAAACAGGAAAATGTATGCTAGTGATTGTTGCATCGGAAACTTTCCTAGTTTCCCCTACAGTGATAGTGTCAATAAACCCGTCCACATCTCTACGATGTGGTTCCTCTAGGCTACCCTCGATAGGTATTTTGCAAACCCTGCAAAATTCATATAGTGACATCTTCTTAACCACATCATATAAATGAAACTCTACTGAAGGAGGTGATTCCCTAGGATAATACTAGAAGTTTTGCACAAAAGTATTGGTGAGTAAGAGATACTGTTCGCGTTGGTCGCAGAGGAAGTCGGTGAGGCCTGCATTCTTAGCCAATTCATAAAAATCATCATAAATCCCGACTGCTCTCAAGAAATCATCGGAAGGCCATTCACACGCCCGAACCTCCTCGGTGCGAGGCAGATTATATTTGGGCCTCTCTGCTTCTTCATTTCGCTTTTTCTTCGAGCTTCGGCTTGATGAGCCCCTCAAAAATCTCTTCATTATTTCCTGAAAAATTCTGAAATTTTTAGTAACTTCAAATAAAAGTAAACCAAACTCAAGAAAATTGATAGCAACTACTCCTACAAGTGCCTAGGGCCTATATCATGCATTAGAACTACTTGGAACCATATAATTTTGACATGCAAGCTCAAGAACTTGGTCATCTAGGCAGCACAAATTTGCAATGAATAAAGCACTAGAACAAAAACTAATTGGACCAATGGAGGAGTCACATACCAAGGAACAATCCCCCAAAGCAGTTTTGTGAGAGGTGCTTTGAGCAAGGAGATCGAAAATCGCAGCAAAATGAGCTAGAACTCGTGCTTGAGCTGGATGGTGATTTTTTTTGGGAGGAAGAAGAAGTGTGTGGGCGCAGGAATAAGTGGAGGGGAGCCACCATGGGCCCACGGGGCAGGGGGGCGCGCCTAGGGGGGTGGGCACGCCGTGGACCCTCGTGGCCAGTGTAACGCCCCAAGAATCTTGCTACAGTAATCCCCTCTAATGATGCCTTGTCGTCATGCTTTCCTAAGCCAAAATGCCACTTGTCCAAAAATCAAGTCCAGTTCAATTCAAATTGCAAGTCAATTATTTGCATCTTCAAATGAGCCAGAAAAATAGTTCACAATGTGGCAAATATTCCCTAAGTATTTGTCATGATGAAACCTACCTCTGTTCGATTCCAAAAATGCTCCTGGAAATTATTTGAGTGGTCTAGCAACAATTAAATTGGCCTTCTCTATTCCTAAAAGTGTGTAATCATTTCCAAATGCTCAAAACAATTTTGTGCAAATTCACAATATTGCACATTATTTATTGTGGCATGTGGCACATTTTACAAGAGACATTTGGTGCTCGGAATAATTGCAAAGCAGTAGCTTTTGATTTCCAGATAAGAAAAACTAAAAGAAAAAGGCAAAGGAAAGAAGAAGGGGTGGGAGAGCCCTGGCCTCCCCTTGGGCCTCGGCCCACCTCGGCCAGCCGGACGGCCCACAGCCCCCTCCTCCTCGCTGCCCTGGGGATCTGCCCAGCAACCCAACCCCCACCCTCGGTCGTCTTCTACTGCTCGACCGACCGCTCGGTCGCGGTCGCCACCGGACCGGCTCACCGGCGTCATCGACGAGGGGATAAGATCCCCCGACGCCTCGGGCTTCCCCGTCTCCCCTCCCCACTTGCCTCCTCGCCTCCCAGATCCACGCGCTCCTCCCCCTCTCTGTCTCGCTCGCCCGCCTCACCCGAGCGCCATCGCCGCCGTCCCCCGTCGTCACTGCGGCCACCGTCGACCCCGAGCTTAGGCTGCACGTCCACGAGCTCCGCCGGGGTCGACTCCTTCGAGCGGTGGCCTCAGCTGGGGCTCGGAGGTGCTGCAGCACCGGATCCCCTTCGTCCTCTTCTCCGGCCGCCGCGGAACTCCGTCGACCTCCCCCGACTGCTTCTGCTACTAAATTAAGCACCGGCCTTCGTGAGCCCCTACGTGAGCGTCTCTCCCTCTCCTCTTCCCCCTCTGTTTGCGAGCTGCTGCCCGTAGCTACCCGACACCGACGCCACGCGCTGCCGTCCGCCATTGCCGGCGTGCAGCTCGAAGCGCAGCCGCCCGAGCCCTTCCGTCTTGACCGTCATGCTTCTGGCGCGCCCAGGAAACCGCCCAGCCACCTAGCTCTCTCAAAACACCCCAGGAGCCGCGTTCTGTTCACACCCAAGGACCGCCGCCGCAAACCTCGTCGCCGGCGCCGTTTCCGGCCAAGTCCGGCCGTGCCTCTGCCACCGTTCGACGCGGCGTCGTTCGCCCGTACGAACGCACCCTCGCGCGCGCGAAACGACCCCCTGTGGACGAATCCCGCCGCCCTCCCGTTCGCTCGGCCGTCGGAATGGTCACCGGAGTTAGCTCCGGCGCGTCTCCGGCCGGTGCCGAGCTGGCACCCACGTGGCACCTTCCCGTGCCACTGACTGGGGGCCCCCAGTGGACCCGCTGACCCCGTTGACTGGTTTGACCAGTCAACCGTGCTAACGGGGCAGCCCCGAGGCACTGACATGTGGGCCCCCCTCTGTTATATTAGTCTAATAACATTTTATAAATAAAAATGATTAGTTAACCTAAAACACTCGCTGACGCCCAGGGCCCACGCCCCTAATTAACCCTGTTAGTTTAGTTAATCCACTATTAAGCCAGCAGAGGCTGACATGTGGGTCCTAGTGGCCCCATTGGTCAGCTTTGACCAGTCAACCGGTCTGTTGACTTGCTGATGTCAGCATGGCGTCATGCTGACGTCATATTCCTTTTCTGTTAATTTAAATAATTTCCGAATATTAATAAAACTTTAAAAATTGATAGAAAATAAACCGTAACTCCGATGAAAATGTTTTCTATATGAAAGTTGCTCAGAAAAATTCAACGAATCCGAATACGTGGTCTGTTCATCCGTCACATGCCCCTAGCATGCTGAACATGGAACTTTCCCCCTCTTTTCCTTTGTCCGGAATCCACCTAACGTCGGGAATTCACCCTCGGATGTTTCCCCCCTTCGTCTGCAACGTGTAGTACCGCGTTAGAGCACGCTTAGCGCTACGTATCGTCATGTCATGCTTAGTGTTACCTCTGTTTACTATGTATTTACTATTTCTTCCCCCTCTTCTCTCCGGTAGACCCCGAGGCCGCTGATGCCCCGGTGATCGACTACGTCGTCGACAACGACCCCTCCTTGCCAGAGCAACCAGGCAAGCCCCCCCCTTTGATCATCCCGATATCGCCCATTCCATTCTCTCATGCTTGCATTAGATTTTACTACTGTTATTGTTTGCTCCTATTCTGATGCATAGCCTGCTTTTGTATCTACTGTTGTACCTTACCTGCTTATCCTAAACTGCTTAGTATAGGTTGGTTAGTGATCCATCAGTGACCCCCACCTTGTCCTTGTTGCCCCTGCTTCATCATTGAAGACCCGATCAACGGGATTGAAGACCAGGCCCCGGCACCGCACATCACTTTCCCCTTAGTTGTTCGACACTGCTGGGTTACTATCGAGTGCCGAGGGTGAGACCTCTACAGCACTTCTGATGTTAACCCTGTAGTGTAGCTATTCGGTCGTGGTCATCGAGGGTGATTCCACCTTAACCACTTCCGATATGACTCTGTCATGCAACCCCTCAAGTGTGAACCTCGGGGGTGATTCCTCTTACGTTCACCTTGATGATTACATTGAGTGGAATTCACCGGGGGTGATTCCTCGGGTTTTCCCCTTGATGTTTAAACACACAGTTACTATGGTTACTATGACTTTACACTGAACCATGTTACTAAAGACGGGTCGACCCTGAGGGGTGCCCGCGCGAGCATAATTGCGAGTGATGAGGAGTCGGGTTGACCTGGAAGGTGCCTGTGAGATAATTACGAGGCGTGGCTGGGCATTCTTAGCCCTTGCCGCAAGTCCTCGAGACGGGGCAATGGGTCACATCTTTCGTGAGTCTCTGCTTGTTACCGCGCGTTCCTAATCCACTATGATTTGGATATTTAATCCGAGGGGCCTCTGGCCTGATAGCACTAACCATCACGTGGGCATAGTATGGGCGTTCTGCGTCGTATGCATCAGCCGAAGCTTAATAGACGTCAGCGACTGAGCGGCGCGTGCCGGGTTGGACTGGTAAGCACCTACCTTTTTAAGGAGGTAGCTAGGTCTGCTCACCGGCCGCGTTCGCAACGTGCAGGAGTTTCCGGGGAGATGGCCCATGACCCCTGGGGGCATAGGTTTAGTCCGGCGTGCTGACCTCTCTGTTAGGTCTAGGTCGGGTTGCGGCGTATTGTTTGGCCGAGGCCGGGCATGACCCTGGAAAGTGTGTCCGGCCGGAGTTAAGCGAGCGTGGTGGGTAAGTTGGTGCACCCCTGCAGGGAAGAAAACATCTATCGATAGCCTGTCCTACGGTAACGGACACTTGGAGTTGTATCCCGATCGATACAACTAGAACTGGATACTCATGATGAGAAATGGATTGAGATGAGAAATGGATTGAGATGAGAAATGGATGGTGATGAGAATTGGATTGTGATGATAACTGGATAGTATGGCTCTGGGATTGCTTTCTTGCGGGGAGTCGAGAAAGGATCTCTGGCCGAGGTTGATAACACTACTACCACTTTACTTTATGCTACTCTACTCCCTCTTGTTTGCTGCAAGATGGTGGTTTCCAGAAGATGCTAGTCTTCGATAGGACTAGGCCTTCTCTCTATTCTGGCATTTCTGCAGCCCAGTCCACATATACAACCTTCCTTTGATAATGTTGCATCTGTAGTGTAGATCCTTGCTTGCGAGTACTTTGGATGAGTACTCACGGTTGCTTTGCTCCCCCTTTTCCCCCTTCTTTCTTCTTTCTGGTTGTTGCAACCAGATGGTGGAGTCCAGGAGCCAGATGCCACCTTTGACGACTGCTGCTACCCCGAGGGTGCCTACTACCACGTGACAGACGGCGACGACCAAGAGTAGTTAGGAGGCTCCCAGGCAGGAGGCCTTGCCTTTTCGATCGTAGATGCTTTTGTGCTAGCCTTCTTAAGGCAAACTTGTTTAACTTATGTCTGTACTTAGATATTGTTGCTTCCGCTGACTCGTTTGTATTCAAGCTGATGTAAGGCCCCTGGCTTGTAATATAAAGCTTGTATTATTTTAATTTGTGTCTAGAGTTGTGTTGTGATATCTTCCCGTGAGTCCTTGATCTTGATCGTACACATTTGCGTGTATGATTAGTGTACGATTGAATCGAGGGCGTCACAAGTTGGTATCAGAGCCGACTGCCTGTAGGTAGCTCCCTTTCCAACTCCTTGGTTGAAGTTGAGTCTAGTCACTGAAAAACTCTTACTAATATTGGCTGTGTGGCTTACGGGCCCACGTCGCTATTGGGTGGTATTAGGATCTTTTATTCCTCGTCTATACTCTGGGACTCTGAACTCTCTTCTACTCGGGTTAAACGAATTTACTAACTCTGACTTTAGGTTCTCGTAACCACTTCCTACTAAAGAGCCCCTTCATTCCAGATGATCGCTTGCTTCATCAGAAGATTCCGAAGATACTCCTTGATGTTTTCTCGAGACCCTTGTGCCCACCGCCTTTGCAATTCCCTGCCACCGATAAATCCCCATGGATAGCTACATACACTTGCCGTCCATACAATCATTCCTCGATGCTCTTGTTATTACAAGATGCCCCGAAATTCTCTTTTGTTTCAAGAATCCTTTGAGCTTACTGCCTCGCAGTTCTTTGCCCCATGAATACACCCCCTTCGGATAATTCCTCGCACTCACCGAGGATCCGTTCATCCTCAGTTGTTTGTGTGATTCAAAAAATTCTTCGAAATACTATGTGATCTTCCGAAAATCCTCTGCAGCCTATTGCTCTTGATTCTCCTTGCCTGCTTGCACTACGATTAGTTCCGTATGTCGAGAAATATCCTTTAAAATTCTTTGTGGTTGTACTTCTGTTCCTATGGATTCAACGTGTGAGCGAATACTGGCAATCACCAATTAATCCTTGGAAATTTTCTTTCCGTCTCCGACATCGCTCCGGTTATGAGCTGGTTCTTGCCCAATCAAGATTTGATCAGGTGCACCTGTAAGTCTTTTCAACTTATCATCTTTTGATCAGAGCCTCTGCTTCCGATCCTTCGTATTGAAATCATAATTCCTTTGTACCCAAGCATCGAATCATTCAGACGTTTCTATAAGCCAATGCCTTTGCATCCCCTTCTTCATCTGATTGATTACCGATAATCACATCAACTCTGTCGTGAATCGCCAGATCCATTGCGGGGTTCTTATCCGACTGTGTCCTTCACATCCAAAGTCTTGTGAGTTTTTCCCTGATACATAACACCTTCGGTAAATTGTAGCATCTGCTTTGACTCCGATACTCTGCTTTTGAACTCGTATCTTTGCTTGGTTGATGGTTGTATAGATTCGTAAAAATGCCCCAATGGGTTGAACTTATGCCTTCCATAATCCGTGTGAACCCGAGAGTTCTCACGAGTCTTACTCTACTGGTACTTCGGCAGATAAATCCTCTGCACTACAATTTCTTCGAAAAACGAGGAGTGAATGAAAGGTTATGCATTGAAGAAGTGGGAGTCGACCTTGAACTTTGTGTTCATGCCCATGGACCCGATGTGAAACTTATCATGGAAGCTTCTTGTGATAATAATAATCCCCTTGTTATAAGTTCATATGGTATCTATGTTTGGTCCTTTGCAACCGTGGTTCTGAACATGGTTGTTCCCCTTTGATTCCATTTCTCGGACAAGTTAAAGCACTTGTCTTCTACAGACCAATGCATCTCCGCAACCTCTATTTTGATCTTCCTTCGAGTATTACCCTTCGGTACCTCGAGAATAACAAAGAACCGTGTTGCTTCCTATGAGTCTTCATTTGGTATTGCTTCTCATCGATTTCATATTTCCCCGGGTTTTGAGTTGTTAGTCACTCGAGAACGCCGATAAGTGAATCGATTCCACACTCCGATTCTATAACTCTTAAGTAATTTTTGTTGCTTACGAGTTTAATAATCCTTCAAGTCATTCCTAGCCTGATCAGCTGTATTATTACCGTGCTAAATTTCAACTGTGCTACCAGGTCCTTTCCGGAGCACAATCTTCGACGACGAGCTAAGCTTATGTCGATCTTCCTCATTATACCATTTTGCCATGAACAACAAGCTTGCTATCGAGTTTGTGTCGTACTCGTGGTTTCAATAACCTTTCGCTTCATCCTTCCTGTTGCTTGATGGCATCGCTCCTCAATGGCATCTTCATAGAGCCTTTCGACAAATGCGTCGTGATCAGCATCAACATTTTGACTTCCATTGAAATGACAATTGAATTCATGGTGAGGAATACCATCCTTGACCTTCGATGATTTGAGTTATCATCGACAACCCCTTTGTCTTCTTTCCAACGCATGTTTGATCATGTCTTGGTTATACCTTGGACTCCTTGCTAATCCCGCAACTGTTCCTTGGGTATTTCTTGTGATTTTCAACTACAACCCCTACTTGTAGCACCATGTTAATGCTACCTCGAAGCATGACTGAGGTATTCCGAATATCAACAAGAACATTGGAAGCACATTGCCGAATGTTTCTTGATCTATTATCCAAACACCGTTGTATGGGTAATATCATGATTCTTCCCTTGCCCCCTTTATCTAAATGCTTTTGAACTTGTTGTCATATCATTGTCACGATCGGGTTTTTCGGGTAATAATTTCCAGAAAAGACCGTCGTGCTCATCAGCCCCAGGATTACTGTTAGCTGATGAGGCTCCAACTTGATACAGAAATTCCAAGCAAAATACAAAAAAAAGTATGCAGTACAAGACCATTCTGGCCTGTGAGTACAACAAATGGTTTCTAGTGATTGATGGCGGAAGCGGGTTGTGAAGCATCAGTGTCTATGGGACTCCATTTCCCACGGGAACAGCTGACCAGGTTAATTCCTATCTTCGCGAGGCTGCTATCTCCATTGAGTGGGTTCCGGGGCTGGCATCGCGTCGCTCCTCTCCGTGCAAGAAAATCTGGCCAAGACAATAGCCAGGGACAAGCCAGTGAGTACTTTGAATGTACTCGCAAACATTATGAACACATGTATAATATAACAATGATGTACTGAAAATATTTTATGCTCATGACGTCAGTCACAATAGATAAATGAAACTCTGATGCGTGCAAGCAAGTCATTTATAAAACTGCAATAACATGGTAGTATAAAAACTTATGAAACAAATAACAAGTAATGCCACAGTCGGGCGTCTGAACGACGCCACATAAAGGGCTTTAAAAGAAATGCCACAGTCGGGCGTCTGAGCGACACCACATAAAGGGCTTTAAAAGAAATGCCACAGTCGGGCGTCTGAGCGACACCACAAAAAGGGCTTTAAAAGAAATGCCACAGTCGGGCGTCTGAGCGACACCACAT
>NC_041388.1:175596443-175603140 GCF_002162155.2 Triticum dicoccoides
CTGGAATCACCCACGACACCTGTTAAGCAAACTCTAAGTGGGGAGGCTACAACCTCGCGTAGCATGGGATCAAATTTATATCGCGCGCTCTAAGGGGTGGCCTCCCCTCTCGGTCCCAACCGGAAACACCCATGCTCCCGGACCAGGTGGCCTGCCTACCAGTTACAACCAGTATCTTCCACCATGGCCTCTCTGTACGGTGTGTGCTAGAAAGAGGTTGACAACTTACTGAACCGTACTCTACTTGCTGTAGAGACGAGTGGTAGTACGAAACAAGTATGGGGGTTACTGGCACAAGACTCGATCTACGGTCGACTCAGGAGGTTCAAGTATTCCCTGCATGATTAGTATAACAAATATGTTTCATCAAACAGAGTCACCATTCATATCACCTTACTATGCCATACTAGACAGAACCGTGCCGACGGAGACCGGCGACAAACTCATACATACCCAAGGCAGAGGTTTTCCCGGGTTCCTGCCGGTATGCATGTAAAGCTCATGAGGGTGATTATCATCACAGGTGTGTCCATTACCAACAGCATGGAAATCAGTAACATGCACCCATGCATATGATCATATCACATGAAATAACAAGTCCTTCGAAATGCGGTGGAGTTCTAAATGCATCAATGATCACTCCTAAATTATTATGCCGGGGTTCAGAATGCTTGCCTTCAATGTGTGGAAAGGCAAGGTGCTCTCCAAACTTTTGAAAGTTTCTTCTCTCTCCCAAAATCCTATTTAAAAATATATTTGAATTAACACACATTTCAAAAACAGAACCAAAAAGTTGTTTGAAAATTTTTCAAATAAATCTTAAAATAAACTAGACCAAATTTGAGGAAGGTAGGAAAAAGAATCAACTCATCTGGACTTATATTTAAAAAGTTATAGCCAGTCAAAGATTTGGTCAAATCTGTTATTTAAAATAAAGCAGAAAAGAAAACGGTTCAGATAGAAATATGCCTTCGGTACAGAGGAGGCGTACTTGAGGCTTTACGCTTCCACTTAACCACGCGGACGGTGCGGGGTGTCACTGACAGTGGGCCTGCCTGGCCCACTGGTCAGGTTTGACCAGTCACCGCGCGTCGTCTCCCTCCTTTGCCCGAGCGGAGCGGGGCTCCGGCGATCGTCGCCGGCGTTTGGCTGCTCCTCGCGGGCCCCCGAGGGTGGGGATGGATCCGCAAGGTTGAGGCGGTCCTCCTGGTAGTCGCTGGGTCGGCGGGGATGGCGTGAGCTGTCGGCGGCGAGCTCCTCGGCGGAGGGAAGCTTCGGGAAAAAGTGGTTTCGGGGCAGCGGTGGTTCTCGATCGAAATGGAGTAGGGGGAAGTGTTCGGGGGAGGCAGAGAAGGCTTCTGGTGAAGAGATTGGAGAGGGGGAAGCTCTCGTTGCGCCGAACGGAGCCGGGAGGCGGCGGTGGCCGAACTGACCGGAGAGGTTGACGAAGACCTGCTCCCCTCCAATTGGTGGCGATGGGGGCGCTAGTGAGAAGGCGTGAGGCTACCTGAGGGATCGGAGACGCTCGGGGCTTCCTTAAATAGGCGATGGAGGTCGGTTCCGCGGCGGCCGGATAAGCTCTCCGGCGAACCGCCTCGCTGTAGCTTGCAGGGCAACGTGGCGTGATTGGGGATGACGGCAAGAGCTAGTGGACGAGAGAGCACTGCTCCAGGGGCCAGGTGGCGAGCCGGGGTGGCTTGGGCGGCGCTGCACGGCGCAGGGCTGTCGGGCGGTGGCGGCGGCTAGTGTTTGGCCTGCCGGGCGCGGCGGGGCTGCTTGGCGTGTTGCGGTGAGAAGGGGAGTGCGTGGCGAGGTGCTTCAGAGCGAGCCAAAGTCGTGGGGCCAGCGTGTCGGCTCGGGCGCGCGGCTGCAATACGCGCGCTCTGGGCGCGTCCAGTGCACGCACACCAGGTGTTCGACACAATGCCGAGGCAAGCTACAGGTCGCAGGTGAGGATGGGATTTACCAGATCGAGGTTAGGAGCAACGGGGAGTCTAGTGGACATGCTGGTTTGATCAGAGGTGCAAGTTCACAGTGCGATGCCACACTCATGCCAGAACTGGTCATGCTCTCCAGGTGTTTGGCAAAATGCCACATGCACTTAGGCAGGTCTTGGGGTGGCCAAAAACTCCAGATGGGGGTCTCTTTAGATGCAAAAGAGAGTGGTGAGGTTAGTTGGACAAAAGGGGAAACTTGCTAGTGCAAGTTTTACAAAACTACATTTCTGGACAGGAAATAAATAGCATTATTTCATGAACCAAAAATGATCTGAAAGGTGCATGCTCCTGGACTTAAGGGTTTAACATGGGGGACTACAAGTAGGAGAAATAATTAAGGGTATAGAAGCAAATAAAATGGTGGTTGCTGTACAAATCCTCAAGTTGGTCCAGAATGGAAATGAGGTTGATTCACTCAATAATTTCAAAAAACAACCTTGGATTTTTGCACAAAGTGGAATAACAGGCTCCTACTGACCTCCCTTAATTTTGGTAGAAATTTTAAATGAATATTTAAATAGGTTGTAGTGAAAAATGCACTCTGGACCAGAGAAGAAAAATTGAGAGTAGGGCTCAAAATATTTAGTGAATGAAATATATTTTTGCATAAAAGTGATTTAAAAACATCACTTGATATCTCCAAATTTTTATGGGAATTTTAAGTGAATCTATCAAATGTTTGTAGTCCAAATATGGCCATTTAACCTAGAAAACCCTTTTAAAGATCAAGCAACTTAATTATTTAATTAGTTACACTGATAACAGCAAAGTTTTTCTTGAGAGGTTAAACAAGTCCAACAACATTTTTGAAAAGTTTTCTTTTTGGGAAAACTCATCATAACATGGAAGGAAATGATTTAAACAAAAAATCAAAATGGAGCTCAAAAATTCAAAGTTTTAAATCCTGGCAAAATTTTATTCCCTTAAAACAAGGCCAAAATTTTTGGGGTGTCACAATACTATCCCCCTTAAGAAAAATCTCGTCCTCGAGATATGCTAAAAGCGGTGATAAGAGAATAAAGACGTGGCTACAGTGAGAGGGCAATAAGTGGTGAAAAACCACAGTGTGAAAACTGGTGCTGCGCGGAAAAGTCTACGGTCCGAGACAAAAACGAGCGATTTCTACGCTGGATATAGATTTAGGATAACTCCTAAATTTAGATATACGCTGATCGCACCCGAGAGCATAGTGCTCTCTCTGGCTGACAGGTGGACCCGGGGTCCACTGTCAGTCTCCTCTTCTTCTCCCTCTGGACCTTTCTTCCTCCTCTCTCCCGCGCGCTTTCTCCACCGGCGACGCCTAGTGTGTAGGGCATCTAGGCTGTACCGTGGTAGTGCATGGCGTGCTAGCTGCCGGTGCAGCGCGCACTCACCTCGCGGGCCAGCGCGCTGTCGGCACTGCTCGCGGATTCGACTCCGAACATCGGCGATCGGCGACGAGCGGCGTTGGTGGACTTCGCCCACCGTACACCGAGCTCGAGCTATAAAAACGGCCGGGGTGACTCTCTCTTCTTCCTCACATCTGGCCTCACTTCTCCTCCTCCTTCTTTCTTCATTACTGCTACGGAAACTCGAGTGAGGCTCTAATGGCGGAGGCGATGCCGGACTAGTTTGTGATCCTGATATGTGGAGGGCTGGCGACACTGCTGGGGCTCTCTGTGCTCCTGTGCGTGATGATCTTCGACGAGTATCGCGACGCTGCGGCTCGGGTGTTGGCTCTCCGCGGTGGTGGTGATCATGAAGAGTAGATGGAGTGTGCCGGGTGCTAACTGTTGTTAGGGGGTGATTAGCTGGATGTAACACCGTTGCAAAGTTTTGCAAACAGTGTATGAGTCCGTATGTTTATGGTTGTGAGTCTGCTCATGGTGCTGAGTGAAATTAAATAATCCACGTCGTGAGAAAATGTAGATGTAGCAACTCAGGGTAAAGAAAATCGCACCCTAGGGTTTCGCAAGGGGAACACAGTTACTTTAAAGGAGCATAAACCACAACAAAAACTACACACATTAGCAGAAGCCAAATAATTGACTTGTCGTACAAACTCAGGGTATTACGCATTAGTCACACACATAAATAAATGCAGCAAAGAACAAATACATTAGTGACGTCTAAAAAGAAAACGGTAACTGGACGGGGTCCTGATAAAATGTCTTTGGTAAAGGAATACATTCTTCTTCTATTGGAGGAAGTGGATTGACCAGTCGATGTATGCATCTCTCCGTGTCGGGTCTCAGTGGTCTGCCGATGGCAACCTGAGGATTTAAATCTGCAAGGCTCTGGAGATAATCCATCACTCACTGGTTCAAATGCTCTTGAGCAATGATGTACTAGATAAGGTTGGCCAGAACTGGGTCTCTCTCAATACGTCCACCGGGAAAAGATGTTACTTCTCCGGGTGCTGCACGACTCGGAAAGTAATAATATCCTCGTTCGCGGGCATAGGGTACTGCGGATCGAAGACGAGCAATTGCTTCTTTCGCAGCAGCTTCTATGGCCAAGTGTGGGGTTGGCATAGATTTCCCCACGAAGGAAACTTCTATTGGATCTTGGTTGGGGTCTACAGGAGGAATGTGTACTGCTGCCCAATATTCCGAGGTGGAGGGGGTGATCCTTGATTTGAACAGCTCGTACTGGGGTGGCTGGGTAGAACCCATGGTACTGCGGGTAAAATCCCACAATATTTTGACAAAGCTACCTGGGGTTGCATCTGGGGTTCTCAGATGAATGCTGGGGTTCGGCATGACAGGAAAAAGTGCGAGTGTGGTGCACAAGGTGGGGGTTGCTGGGTAAGGTCACAAGGTGGCCTTTATATAGCAATGGAGCTGGATCATTTTTACCGTGGTGAAAGGTAATAAATTTGCCAGCTTGGATCCAAAGGTCAGGTCAGTGTCAGAGATACACATATCTCATAAAGAGACGTGTTACTGTGGTTTCGTCGGGTTGGTTTTGGTAGTTGTGCCCAGAAAAATTTGCAGCTATGTGCTGACTAAATATGCGAGGCTACTGTTAGAATAGAGGCACAAAGACAGGCTGCGTTAATATACGCGGTCGCATGATTACAAAGCGAGGATACATTGAAACTTGGTACTACTTATACGGCTCAGTCTACCTCGTTTATGTCTAAACGGGCGTGCCTGGCGGATGTCGAGGCTTCTCCACGTGTCTCTCTGCCGGGATTAGTCGGAGATGGCGGAGGAACTGCAGGGTCGGGGTAGTGAGAATGACCATTGCGGGGATTGTTGGCCACAACCCCGTTGGAGTGTGCTCCCAAAATGCGACGAAGCACCTCAGGGGTTATCGCAGCACCTTGGCCGATGGCTGGGGCAGATCTCGGGGTCTCGATCGGTTGTCCAAACAGCACGACCGGGTTGTTGGTGTTGGGCTCGTTTTCTTCTCTCGCCGGGGCTCGACGAACCAGCTCTCCACGAGCTGCTATTAGATCAATAGTGATCTGGTCGAACAGTGCCTCTAGTGCACTTACATAGCGCACTAGGTGCAACAATGCGGGGTCCGTCTCGTGGTCTCCATTGGCGACTTGGGGTGGTCTACCATACCCTTCTCGTCTGGGGTAGTAGTGGAACGAGCGACACTTAACTCTGGGCGACAAGTGCCTGAGATGAACTATAGCCTCTCGAGCGGCTAGCTGGATGGCTTGTGGCTCAAAGGAAGTTGTTCTTCTGGTGAACCGGTAGGGATGCTCGGGTGCTAGACTCCTACCGTAAATGTGCACAGTGGCCCAGAATTGGCGGTCTTCACCGCTCATGGGTCCTTGATACACAACATATTCTGGTGGCTCCTCTAACGCGTAGGCACGACGGGTGAGGTTTGCGAGGATGGTCACAAAACCTCCAAGGTTGGTTGCTGTGGTTTCGTTGTGCACTATAGGTCCAGGCATTGTGGCTCGGTTTGGGGGTAGCGGCTGTGCTGTGCTGGGTTGAGGCTAGCGTGCCCCTTTTTATAAGAAAAAGGGGACGGAGTCTTCCTTCGAACGCTTGCGTGAAAGGACTATTTACGGGCCGGTCACTGGCACATGAGTGACAGGTTAGGTTGATAGGTTGGGCACCGACTGCCAAAAGGTGTTGGGTCACTGTGTGGCTATCTTGCACGAGAAGCTTGGCTGGGGTTTGGCTAAGGTCTAGTGGTTTGGTTTGCCTAAGTTTATTCACCTGGCTAAGATAGGATTAGCCAATGGTCAGCCTGGCTCTGATACCAAGCTTGTCACGGCCGGGTTTTTCGGGTAATAATTTCCAGAAAAGACCGTCGTGCTCATCAGCCCCAGGATTACTGTTAGCTGATGAGGCTCCAACTTGATACAGAAATTCCAAGCAAAATACAAAAAAAAGTATGCAGTACAAGACCATTCTGGCCTGTGAGTACAACAAATGGTTTCTAGTGATTGATGGCGGAAGCGGGTTGTGAAGCATCAGTGTCTATGGGACTCCATTTCCCACGGGAACAGCTGACCAGGTTAATTCCTATCTTCGCGAGGCTGCTATCTCCATTGAGTGGGTTCCGGGGCTGGCATCGCGTCGCTCCTCTCCGTGCAAGAAAATCTGGCCAAGACAATAGCCAGGGACAAGCCAGTGAGTACTTTGAATGTACTCGCAAACATTATGAACACAGGTATAATATAACAATGATGTACTGAAAATATTTTATGCTCATGACGTCAGTCACAATAGATAAATGAAACTCTGATG
>NC_041388.1:175603259-175611916 GCF_002162155.2 Triticum dicoccoides
GTCTGAGCGACACCACATAAAGGGCTTTAAAAGAAATGCCACAGTCGGGCGTCTGAGCGACACCACAAAAAGGGCTTTAAAAGAAATGCCACAGTCGGGCGTCTGAGCGACACCACATAAAGGGCTTTAAAAAAAATGCCACAGTCAGGCGTCTGAGGGACACCACATAAAGGGCTTTAAAAGAAATGCCACAGTCGGGCGTCTGAGCGACACCACATAAAGGGCTTTGAAAGAAATAATCATAATGAATATCCCGGAGGTAGAACCATCCCAGAGATACTCGATAATAACAATAATATCACGGGTTAGTCAACAATAATAATAATCATAGTTATCACAAGTCACAAGTAGTAATTCCATTTCTGTTTAACGGTTTCACCTCCGAAGACCGACACTAAGACCGACACTTGACCCATCCCAGACTGTAATCCTTAACCATGGACATGGCTATTCGAATAGGTTTATTCTCTGCAGAGGGTGTACTCTTTACCCACGAGTAACGGATTTCTTTAGTCCATCGGGACTAATTCCGTCTACGGTCTTTTTGTTGAAAACACACCTAACTTGCACACACCAGCTTATCACACACGTGTCTGGAATCACCCACGACACCTGTTAAGCAAACTCTAAGTGGGGAGGCTACAACCTCACGTAGCATGGGATCAAATTTATATCGCGCGCTCTAAGGGGTGGCCTCCCCTCTCGGTCCCAACCGGAAACACCCATGCTCCCGGACCAGGTGGCCTGCCTACCAGTTACAACCAGTATCTTCCACCATGGCCTCTCTGTATGGTGTGTGCTAGAAAGAGGTTGACAACTTACTGAACCGTACTCTACTTGCTGTAGAGACGAGTGGTAGTACGAAACAAGTATGGGGGTTACTGGCACAAGACTTGATCTACAGTCGACTCAGGAGGTTCAAGTATTCCCTGCATGATTTGTATAACAAATATGTTTCATCAAACAGAGTCACCATTCATATCACCTTACTATGCCATACTAGACAGAACCGTGCCGACGGAGACCGGCGACAAACTCATACCTACCCAAGGCAGAGGTTTTCCCGGGTTCCTGCCGGTATGCATGTAAAGCTCATGAGGGTGATTATCATCATAGGTGTGTCCATTACCAACAGCATGGAAATCAGTAACATGCACCCATGCATATGATCATATCACATGAAATAACAAGTCCTTCGAAATGCGGTGGAGTTCTAAATGCATCAATGATCACTCCAAAATTATTATGCCGGGGTTCAGAATGCTTGCCTTCAATGTGTGGAAAGGCAAGGTGCTCTCCAAACTTTTGAAAGTTTCTTCTCTCTCCCAAAATCCTATTTAAAAATATATTTGAATTAACACACATTTCAAAAACAGAACCAAAAAGTTGTTTGAAATTTTTTCAAATAAATCTTAAAATAAACTAGACCAAATTTGAGGAAGGTAGGAAAAAGAATCAACTCATTTGGACTTATATTTAAAAAGTTATAGCCAGTCAAAGATTTGGTCAAATCTGTTATTTAAAATAAAGCAGAAAAGAAAACGGTTCAGATAGAAATACGCCTTCGGTACAGAGGAGGCATACTTGAGGCTTTACGCTTCCACTTAACCACGCGGACGGTGCGGGGTGTCACTGACAGTGGGCCTGCCTGGCCCACTGGTCAGGTTTGACCAGTCACCGCGCGTCGTCTCCCTCCTTTGCCCGAGCGGAGCGGGGCTCCGGCGATCGTCGCCGGCGTTTGGCTGCTCCTCGCGGGCCCCCGAGGGTGGGGATGGATCCGCAAGGTTGAGGCGGTCCTCCCGGTAGTCGCTGGGTCGGCGGGGATGGCGTGAGCTGTCGGCGGCGAGCTCCTCGGCGGAGGGAAGCTTCGGGAAAAAGTGGTTTCGGGGCAGCGGTGGTTCTCGATCGAAATGGAGTAGGGGGAAGTGTTCGGGGGAGGCAGAGAAGGCTTCTGGTGAAGAGATTGGAGAGGGGGAAGCTCTGGTTGCGCCGAACGGAGCCGGGAGGCGGCGGTGGCCGAACTGACCGGAGAGGTTGACGAAGACCTGCTCCCCTCCAATTGGTGGCGATGGGGGCGCTAGTGAGACGGTGTGAGGCTACCTGAGGGCTCGGAGACGCTCGGGGCTTCCTTAAATAGGCGATGGAGGTCGGTTCCGCGGCGGCCGGATAAGCTCTCCGGCGAACCGCCTCGCTGTAGCTTGCAGGGCAACGTGGCGCGACTGGGGATGACGGCAAGAGCTAGTGGACGAGAGGGCACTGCTCCAGGGGCCAGGTGGCGAGCCGGGGTGGCTTGGGCGGCACTGCACGGCGCAGGGCTGTCGGGCGGCGGCGGCGGCTAGTGTTTGGCCTGCCGGGCGCGGCGGGGCTGCTTGGCATGTTGCGGTGAGAAGGGGAGTGCGTGGCGAGGTGCTTCAGAGCGAGCCAAAGTCGTGGGGCCAGCGTGTCGGCTCGGGCGCGCGGCTGCAATACGCGCGCTCTGGGCGCGTCCAGTGCACGCACACCAGGTGTTCGACACAATGCCGAGGCAAGCTACAGGTCGCAGGTGAGGATGGGATTTACCAGATCGAGGTTAGGAGCAATGGAGAGTCTAGTGGACATGCTGGTTTGATCAGAGGTGCAAGTTCACAGTGCGATGCCACACTCATGCCAGAACTGGTCATGCTCTCCAGGTGTTTGGCAAAATGCCACATGCACTTAGGCAGGTCTTGGGGTGGCCAAAAACTCCAGATGGGGGTCTCTTTAGATGCAAAAGAGAGTGGTGAGGTTAGTTGGACAAAAGGGGAAACTTGCTAGTGCAAGTTTTACAAAACTACATTTCTGCACAGGAAATAAATAGCATTATTTCATGAACCAAAAATGATCTGAAAGGTGCATGCTCCTGGACTTAAGGGTTTAACATGGGGGACTACAAGTAGGAGAAATAATTAAGGGTATAGGAGCAAATAAAATGGTGGTTGCTGTACAAATCCTCAAGTTGGTCCAGAATGGAAATGAGGTTGATTCACTCAATAATTTCAAAGAACAACCTTGGATTTTTGCACAAAGTGGAATAACAGGCTCCTACTGACCTCCCTTAATTTTGGCAGAAGTTTTAAATGAATATTTAAATAGGTTGTAGTGAAAAATGCACTCTGGACCAGAGAAGAAAAATTGAGAGTAGGGCTCAAAATATTTAGTGAATGAAATATATTTTTGCATAAAAGTGATTTAAAAACATCACATGATATCTCCAAATTTTTATGGGAATTTTAGGTGAATCTATCAAATGTTTCTAGTCCAAATATGGCCATTTAACCTAGAAAACCCTTTTAAAGATCAAGCAACTTAATTATTTAATTAGTTACACTGATAACAGCAAAGTTTTTCTTGAGAGGTTAAACAAGTCCAACAACATTTTTGAAAAGTTTTCTTTCTGGGAAAAACTCATCATAACAGGGAAGGAAATGATTTAAACAAAAAATCAAAATGGAGCTCAAAAATTCAAAGTTTTAAATCCTGGCAAAATTTTATTCCCTTGAAACAAGGCCAAAATTTTTGGGGTGTCACAATCATGTATATCCTGCTCCGCTTCCCCTTGGGAAGGATATACTCCCAATTCTTGTGTGTAAACACATTTTCCTTTCCAATGTTCTGATTAATCTAATGATCACCTTTTCTTTTCCATTGTTTTATTTAAACTTTCTTGTGGTTTATGAGATCTAAGTAGTAATAGTTCCCTGCTTAGGAAAACACCTCGGTGTAAAATTTGTTTGTAAGACCTTGTTGTTATTGCTGTTGACATTCCGGTAACCACCGATGGACGAGAACTTTGCCTATGGGTCCGCCTCGTTCAACGAGCAGGAAAATGGTTCTCTTTGTCCCTCGCCCTTGGTACCAGCGTTGTTGCCAACGTAACTGACAGGCTATACTCTGACCTGCATTGCTATCATGATCATGCAAATTGATTAGTGCCTTCCTGCTGTTAACCCACATGGTGGGCCCATAACCCACAGTTCCACAGGATCGGAACCTGACTCTTATGTATATCTTTGGTTCCGAAATATTCTTGCAATTGGCTTCGTATCATGTCATGAGCCACCATCAGAGGGATGATCTATTCCCGATGCTCTGGACCCCCTTCTCACACTCTGTTCAGGTATCGATTGTTTGTCCATTCGCTTGAAACTTCCTATTGTACCTTCATATCTTGCTCTCGATGTTTTCTTAAGTTTCAACTCGAGGGGTACATCTGCCACTTTCCTTGAATTGTTCACCAGATAATTAACCCTATAAGGGTCAGTTCTCCCAAAGTTACTCTTTACTTCCGCACTTAAATCTCGGGACGAGATTTCTTGTAGTGGAGGAGATTTGTAATGCCCCGAGAATCTTGCTACAGTAATCCCCTCTAATGATGCCTTGTCGTCATGCTTTCCTAAGCCAAAATGCCACTTGTCCAAAAATCAAGTCCAATTCAATTCAAATTGCAAGTCAATTATTTGCATCTTCAAATGAGCCAGAAAAATAGTTCACAATGTGGCAAATATTCCCTAAGTATTTGTCATGATGAAACCTACCTCTGTTCGATTCCAAAAATGCTCCTGGAAATTATTTGAGTGGTCCAGCAACAATTAAATTGGCCTTTTCTATTCCTAAAAGTGTGTAATCATTTCCAGATGCTCAAAACAATTTTGTGCAAATTCACAATATTGCACATTATTTATTGTGGCATGTGGCACATTTTACAAGAGACATTTGGTGCTCGGAATAATTGCAAAGCAGTAGCTTTTGATTTCCAGATAAGAAAAACTAAAAGAAAAAGGCAAAGGAAAGAAGAAGGGGTGGGAGAGCCCTGGCCTCCCCTTGGGCTTCGGCCCACCTCGGCCAGCCGGACGGCCCACAGCCCCCTCCTCCTCGCTGCCCTGGGGATCTGCCCAGCAGCCCAACCCCCACCCTCGGTCGTCTTCTACTGCTCGACCGACCGCTCGGTCGCGGTCGCCACCGGACCGGCTCACCGGCGTCATCGACGAGGGGATAAGATCCCCCGACGCCTCGGGCTTCCCCGTCTCCCCTCCCCACTTGCCTCCTCGCCTCCCAGATCCACGCGCTCCTCCCCCTCTCTGTCTCGCTCGCCCGCCTCACCCGAGCGCCATCGCCGCCGTCCCCCGTCGTCACTGCGGCCACCGTCGACCCCGAGCTTAGGCTGCACGTCCACGAGCTCCGCCAGGGTCGACTCCTTCGAGCGGTGGCCTCAGCTGGGGCTCAGAGGCGCTGCAGCACTGGATCCCCTTCGTCCTCTTCTCCGGCCGCCGCGGAACTCCGTCGACCTCCCCCGACTGCTTCTGCTACTAAACTGAGCACCGGCCTTCGTGAGCCCCTACGTGAGCGTCTCTCCCTCTCCTCTTCCCCCTCTGTTTGCGAGCTGCTGCCCGTAGCTACCCGACACCGACGCCACGCGCTGCCGTCCGCCATTGTCGGCGTGCAGCTCGAAGCGCAGCCGCCCGAGCCCTTTCGTCTTGACCGTCATGCTTCCTTTGCGCCCAGGAAACCGCCCAGCCACCTAGCTCTCTCAAAACACCCCAGGAGCCGCGTTCTGTTCACACCCAAGGACCGCCGCCGCAAACCTCGTCGCCGGCGCCGTTTCCAGCCAAGTCCGGCCGTGCCTCTGCCACCGTTCGACGCGGCATCGTTCGCCCGTTCGAACGCACCCTCGCGCGCGCGAAACGACCCCCTGTGGACGAATCCCGCCGCCCTCCCGTTTGCTCGGCCGTCGGAATGGTCGCCGGAGTTAGCTCCGGCGCGTCTCCGGCCGGTGCCGAGCTGGCACCCACGTGGCACCTCCCCGTGCCACTGACTGGTGGCCCCCAGTGGACCCGCTGACCCCGTTGACTGGTTTGACCAGTCAACCGTGCTAACGGGGCAGCCCCGAGGCACTGACATGTGGGCCCCCCTCTGTTATATTAGTCTAATAACATTTTATAAATAAAAAAGATTAGTTAACCTAAAACACTCGCTGACGCCCAGGGCCCACGCCCCTAATTAACCCTGTTAGTTTAGTTAATCCACTATTAAGCCAGCAGAGGCTGACATGTGGGTCCCAGTGGCCCCATTGGTCAGCTTTGACCAGTCAACCGGTCTGTTGACTTGCTGATGTCAGCATGGCGTCATGCTGACATCATATTCCTTTTCTGTTAATTTAAATAATTTCCGAATATTAATAAAACTTTAAAAATTCATAGAAAATAAACCGTAACTCCGATGAAAGTGTTTTCTATATGAAAGTTGCTCAGAAAAATTCAACGAATCCGAATACGTGGTCCGTTCATCCGTCACATGCCCCAAGCATGCTGAACATGGAACTTTCCCCCTCTTTTCCTTTGTCCGGAATCCACCTAACGTCGGGAATTCACCCTCGGATGTTTCCCCCCTTCGTCTGCAACGTGTAGTACCGCGTTAGAGCACGCTTAGCGCTACGTATCGTCATGTCATGCTTAGTGTTACCTCTGTTTACTATGTATTTACTGTTTCTTCCCCCTCTTCTCTCCGGTAGACCCCGAGGCCGCTGATGCCCCGGTGATCGACTACGTCGTCGACAACGACCCCTCCTTGCCAGAGCAACCAGGCAAGCCCCCCCTTTGATCATCCCGATATCGCCCATTCCATTCTCTCATGCTTGCATTAGATTTTACTACTGTTATTGTTTGCTCCTATTCTGATGCATAGCCTGCTTTTGTATCTACTGTTGTACCTTACCTGCTTATCCTAAACTGCTTAGTATAGGTTGGTTAGTGATCCATCAGTGACCCCCACCTTGTCCTTGTTGCCCCTGCTTCATCATTGAAGACCCGATCAACGGGATTGAAGACCAGGCCCCAGCACCGCACATCACTTTCCCCTTAGTTGTTCGACACTGCTGGGTTACTATCGAGTGCCGAGGGTGAGACCTCTACAGCACTTCTGATGTTAACCCTGTAGTGTAGCTATTCGGTCGTGGTCATCGAGGGTGATTCCACCTTAACCACTTCCGATATGACTCTGTCGTGCAACCCCTCAAGTGTGAACCTCGGGGGTGATTCCTCTTACGTTCACCTTGATGATTACATTGAGTGGAATTCACCGGGGGTGATTCCTCGGGTTTTCCCCTTGATGTTTAAACACACAGTTACTATGGTTACTATGACTTTACACTGAACCATGTTACTAAAGACGGGTCGACCCTGAGGGGTGCCCGCGCGAGCATAATTGCGAGTGATGAGGAGTCGGGTTGACCTGGAAGGTGCCCGTGAGATAATTACGAGGCGTGGCCGGGCATTCTTAGCCCTTGCCGCAAGTCCTCGAGACGGGGCAACGGGGTCACATCTTTCGTGAGTCTCTGCTTGTTACCGCGCGTTCCTAATCCACTACGATTTGGATATTTGATCCGAGGGGCCTCTGGCCTGATAGCACTTACCATCACGTGGGCATAGTATGGGCGTTCTGCGTCGTATGCATCAGCCGAAGCTTAATAGACGTCAGCGACTGAGCGGCGCGCGCCGGGTTGGACTGGTAAGCACCTACCTTTTTAAGGAGGTAGCTAGGTCTGCTCACCGGCCGCGTTCGCAACATGCAGGAGTTTCCGGGGAGATGGCCCATGACCCCTGGGGGCATAGGTTTAGTCCGGCGTGCTGACCTCTCTGTTAGGTCTAGGTCGGGTTGCGGCGTATTGTTTGGCCGAGGCCGGGCATGACCCTAGAAAGTGTGTCCGGCCGGAGTTAAGCGAGTGTGGTGGGTAAGTTGGTGCACCCCTGCAGGGAAGAAAACATCTATCGATAGCCTGTCCTACAGTAACGGACACTTGGAGTTGTATCCCGATCGATACAACTAGAACTGGATACTCATGATGAGAAATGGATTGAGATGAGAAATGGATTGAGATGAGAAATGGATTGAGATGAGAAATGGATGGTGATGAGAATTGGATTGTGATGATAACTGGATAGTATGGCTCTGGGATTGCTTTCTCGCGGGGAGTCGAGAAAGGATCTCTGGCCGAGGTTGATAACACTACTACCACTTTACTTTATGCTACTCTACTCCCTCTTGTTTGCTGCAAGATGGTGGTTTCCAGAAGATTCTAGTCTTCGATAGGACTAGGCCTTCTCTCTATTCTGGCATTTCTGCAGCCCAGTCCACATATATAGCCTTCCTTTGATAATGTTGCATCTGTAGTGTAGATCCTTGCTTGCGAGTACTTTGGATGAGTACTCACGGTTGCTTTGCTCCCCCTTTTCCCCCTTCTTTCTTCTTTCTGGTTGTTGCAACCAGATGGTGGAGTCCAGGAGCCAGATGCCACCTTTGACGACTGCTGCTACCCCGAGGGTGCCTACTACCACGTGACGGACGCCGACGACCAAGAGTAGTTAGGAGGCTCCCAGGCAGGAGGCCTTGCCTTTTCGATTAGATGCTTTTGTGCTAGCCTTCTTAAGGCAAACTTGTTTAACTTATGTCTGTACTCAGATATTGTTGCTTCCGCTGACTCGTTTGTATTCAAGCTGATGTATTCGAGCCCTCGAGGCCCCTGGCTTGTAATATAAAGCTTGTATTATTTTAATTTGTGTCTAGAGTTGTGTTGTGATATCTTCCCATGAGTCCTTGATCTTGATCGTACACATTTGCGTGTATGATTAGTGTACGATTGAATC
>NC_041388.1:175613244-175616076 GCF_002162155.2 Triticum dicoccoides
TCCAAGATCACATAAAGAAGTTTTAACATAGTTTCTTTTAATGGAGCATGGTATAGTTGGTACTCCTGGATCTCCTAGATTCTTAGGTATTCCACCCTTAAAAGTATAATTAGCAAGCATGGTGGAAATTTCATCTTCCGGTATCTTTCTTTTATTAGTAACAATATCTTTCATGTACTTAGCATAAGGATTCATTTTAAGCATATCGGTCAAACGCATACGCAAAAAGATAGGTCTAGTCATTTCAGAAAAGCGCTCAAAATCCTCATCATCATTTTTCTTGGATGGCTTAGGAGGAAAAGGCATGGGTTTCTAAACCCATGGTTCTATTTCTTTACCATGTTTCCTAGCAACAAAGTCTCTCTTATCATAACGTTGATTCTTTGATTGTGGGTTATCAAGATCAACAGCAGGTTCAATTTCTATATCATTATCATTACTGGGTTGAGCATCAACATGAACATCATTATTAACATTATCACTAGGTTCATGCTCATTACCAGATTGTGTTTCAGCATCAAAAATAGATATATCATTGGGATTCTCAGGGATGTCAATAACAGGTTCACTAGAAGCATGCAAAGTCCTATCATTTTTCTTTTTCTTCCTCTTAGAAGGACTAGGTGCATCAATATCATTTCTCTGAGAATCTTGCTCAATTCTCTTAGGATGGCCCTCAGGATACAAAGGTTCCTGGGTCATTTTACCACCTGTAGTCATCACTCTAATAGCATTATCATTTTTCTTACTATTTAATTCATTGAGCAAATCATTCTGAGCTTTAAGTACTTGTTCTACTTGAGTGGTAACCATAGAAGCATGTTTACTAATGAGTTTAAGTTCTGCGTCGTATGCATCAGCCGAAGCTTAATAGACGTCAGCGACTGAGCGGCGCGCGCCGGGTTGGACTGGTAAGCACCGACCTTTTTAAGGAGGTAGCTAGGTCTGCTCACCGGCCGCGTTCGCAACATGCAGGAGTTTCCGGGGAGATGGCCCATGACCCCTGGGGGCATAGGTTTAGTCCGGCGTGCTGACCTCTCTGTTAGGTCTAGGTCGGGTTGCGGCGTATTGTTTGGCCGAGGCCGGGCATGACCCTAGAAAGTGTGTCCGGCCGGAGTTAAGCGAGTGTGGTGGGTAAGTTGGTGCACCCCTGCAGGGAAGAAAACATCTATCGATAGCCTGTCCTACAGTAACAGACACTTGGAGTTGTATCCCGATCGATACAACTAGAACTGGATACTCATGATGAGAAATGGATTGAGATGAGAAATGGATTGAGATGAGAAATGGATGGTGATGAGAATTGGATTGTGATGATAACTGGATAGTATGGCTCTGGGATTGCTTTCTCGCGGGGAGTCGAGAAAGGATCTCTGGCCGAGGTTGATAACACTACTACCACTTTACTTTATGCTACTCTACTCCCTCTTGTTTGCTGCAAGATGGTGGTTTCCAGAAGATTCTAGTCTTCGATAGGACTAGGCCTTCTCTCTATTCTGGCATTTCTGCAGCCCAGTCCACATATATAGCCTTCCTTTGATAATGTTGCATCTGTAGTGTAGATCCTTGCTTGCGAGTACTTTGGATGAGTACTCACGGTTGCTTTGCTCCCCCTTTTCCCCCTTCTTTCTTCTTTCTGGTTGTTGCAACCAGATGGTGGAGTCCAGGAGCCAGATGCCACCTTTGACGACTGCTGCTACCCCGAGGGTGCCTACTACCACGTGACGGACGCCGACGACCAAGAGTAGTTAGGAGGCTCCCAGGCAGGAGGCCTTGCCTTTTCGATTAGATGCTTTTGTGCTAGCCTTCTTAAGGCAAACTTGTTTAACTTATGTCTGTACTCAGATATTGTTGCTTCCGCTGACTCGTTTGTATTCAAGCTGATGTATTCGAGCCCTCGAGGCCCCTGGCTTGTAATATAAAGCTTGTATTATTTTAATTTGTGTCTAGAGTTGTGTTGTGATATCTTCCCATGAGTCCTTGATCTTGATCGTACACATTTGCGTGTATGATTAGTGTACGATTGAATCTAGGGCGTCACAGCCAGGTGCTTGCTCCCCCTGCTGTGTTCTTAGTGCCAGATATTCTCAAATATTCCAGAAAAAATCATATTAAATTGGCACGGCATTTTGAGACCTTTTATTTTCGGGGTATTTTTATATTGCACGGATAATTCAAAAAACAGACAGAAATTACTATTTTTGCTTTATTTAATATAAATAAAAGAAAGTAAAAAGAGGGTACAGAGAGTTGTGTTTTCTAAATTCATCCATCTCATGCTCATCAAAAGGAATCCACTAACAAGGTTGATCAAGTCTTGTTAACAAACTCATTCCGAGTAACATGGAACCGAAGAATTTTCGAATAACACTAGGTTACCTCAATGGGGATATGCACATCCCCAACAATAAGAATATCATATTTCTTCTTGACAGTAGGAAGAGGAAATTCAAAACCTCCAAAAAATAATCGATGGAATTTTTCCAATAGAGTTTATACTATGAACTTGAGGTTGTTTCCTCGGAAAGTGTATCGTATGCTCATTACCATTAACATGAAAAGTGACATTGCCCTTGTTGCAATCAATAACAGTCCCTGCAGTATTCAAAAAAGGTCTTCCAAGAATAATAGACATACTATCGTCCTTGGGAATATCAAGAATAACAAAGTTCATTAAAATAGTAACGTTCGCAACCACAACAGGCACATCCTCACAAATACCGACAGGTATAGCAGTTGATTTATCAGCCATTTGCAAAGATATTTCAGTAGGTGTCAACTTATTCAAATCAAGTCTACGATATAAAGAGAGAGGCATAACACTAACACCGG
>NC_041388.1:175616177-175617469 GCF_002162155.2 Triticum dicoccoides
TCCAAGATCACATAAAGAAGTTTTAACATAGTTTCTTTTAATGGAGCATGGTATAGTTGGTACTCCTGGATCTCCTAGATTCTTAGGTATTCCACCCTTAAAAGTATAATTAGCAAGCATGGTGGAAATTTCATCTTCCGGTATCTTTCTTTTATTAGTAACAATATCTTTCATGTACTTAGCATAAGGATTCATTTTAAGCATATCGGTCAAACGCATACGCAAAAAGATAGGTCTAGTCATTTCAGAAAAGCGCTCAAAATCCTCATCATCATTTTTCTTGGATGGCTTAGGAGGAAAAGGCATGGGTTTCTAAACCCATGGTTCTATTTCTTTACCATGTTTCCTAGCAACAAAGTCTCTCTTATCATAACGTTGATTCTTTGATTGTGGGTTATCAAGATCAACAGCAGGTTCAATTTCTATATCATTATCATTACTGGGTTGAGCATCAACATGAACATCATTATTAACATTATCACTAGGTTCATGCTCATTACCAGATTGTGTTTCAGCATCAAAAATAGATATATCATTGGGATTCTCAGGGATGTCAATAACAGGTTCACTAGAAGCATGCAAAGTCCTATCATTTTTCTTTTTCTTCCTCTTAGAAGGACTAGGTGCATCAATATCATTTCTCTGAGAATCTTGCTCAATTCTCTTAGGATGGCCCTCAGGATACAAAGGTTCCTGGGTCATTTTACCACCTGTAGTCATCACTCTAATAGCATTATCATTTTTCTTACTATTTAATTCATTGAGCAAATCATTCTGAGCTTTAAGTACTTGTTCTACTTGAGTGGTAACCATAGAAGCATGTTTACTAATGAGTTTAAGTTCTGCGTCGTATGCATCAGCCGAAGCTTAATAGACGTCAGCGACTGAGCGGCGCGCGCCGGGTTGGACTGGTAAGCACCGACCTTTTTAAGGAGGTAGCTAGGTCTGCTCACCGGCCGCGTTCGCAACATGCAGGAGTTTCCGGGGAGATGGCCCATGACCCCTGGGGGCATAGGTTTAGTCCGGCGTGCTGACCTCTCTGTTAGGTCTAGGTCGGGTTGCGGCGTATTGTTTGGCCGAGGCCGGGCATGACCCTAGAAAGTGTGTCCGGCCGGAGTTAAGCGAGTGTGGTGGGTAAGTTGGTGCACCCCTGCAGGGAAGAAAACATCTATCGATAGCCTGTCCTACAGTAACAGACACTTGGAGTTGTATCCCGATCGATACAACTAGAACTGGATACTCATGATGAGAAATGGATTGAGATGAGAAATGGATTGAGATGAGAAATGGAT
>NC_041388.1:175620349-175626954 GCF_002162155.2 Triticum dicoccoides
GATGAGAAATGGATTGAGATGAGAAATGGATTGAGATGAGAAATGGATGGTGATGAGAATTGGATTGTGATGATAACTGGATAGTATGGCTCTGGGATTGCTTTCTCGCGGGGAGTCGAGAAAGGATCTCTGGCCGAGGTTGATAACACTACTACCACTTTACTTTATGCTACTCTACTCCCTCTTGTTTGCTGCAAGATGGTGGTTTCCAGAAGATTCTAGTCTTCGATAGGACTAGGCCTTCTCTCTATTCTGGCATTTCTGCAGCCCAGTCCACATATATAGCCTTCCTTTGATAATGTTGCATCTGTAGTGTAGATCCTTGCTTGCGAGTACTTTGGATGAGTACTCACGGTTGCTTTGCTCCCCCTTTTCCCCCTTCTTTCTTCTTTCTGGTTGTTGCAACCAGATGGTGGAGTCCAGGAGCCAGATGCCACCTTTGACGACTGCTGCTACCCCGAGGGTGCCTACTACCACGTGACGGACGCCGACGACCAAGAGTAGTTAGGAGGCTCCCAGGCAGGAGGCCTTGCCTTTTCGATTAGATGCTTTTGTGCTAGCCTTCTTAAGGCAAACTTGTTTAACTTATGTCTGTACTCAGATATTGTTGCTTCCGCTGACTCGTTTGTATTCAAGCTGATGTATTCGAGCCCTCGAGGCCCCTGGCTTGTAATATAAAGCTTGTATTATTTTAATTTGTGTCTAGAGTTGTGTTGTGATATCTTCCCATGAGTTCTTCATAGTGACCAGTAGATATAAATCCCAAGTGACTCAAAAAATAGAGCTATGCTCCCCGGCAACGGCGCCAGAAAATAGTCTTGATAACCCACAAGTATAGGGGAATGCAACAGTTTTAGAGGGTAGAGTATTCAACCCAAATTTGTTTATTCGACACAAGGGGAGCCAAAGAATATTCTCAAGTATTAGCAGCTGAGTTGTCAATTCAACCACACCTGGAAACTTAATATCTGCAGCAAAGTGTTTAGTGGCAAAGTAATATGATAGTAGTGGTAACGGTAGCAAAAGGTAACGGTAGCAAAAGTAATATTTTTGGTATTTTGTAGTGATGATAACAATAGCAACGGAAAAGTAAATAAGCGAAGAACAATATATGGAAAGCTCGTAGGCATTGGATCGGTGATAGATAATTATGTCGGATGTGGTTCATCATGTAACAGTCATAACATAGGGTGAAACAGAACTAGCTCCAATTCATCAATGTAATGTAGGCATGTATTCCGAATATAGTCATACGTGCTTATGGAAAAGAACTTGCATGACATCTTTTGTCCTACCCTCCCGTGGCATCGGGGTCCTAATGGAAACTAAGGGATATTAGGCCTCCTTTTAATAGAGTACCGGACCAAAGCATTAACACATAGTGAATACATGAACTCCTCAAACTACAGTCATCATCGGGAGTGGTCCCGGTTATTGTCACTTCAGGGTTGCCGGATCATAACATATAGTAGGCACTACTAGGAAAAGGGATATAGATGGGATTGACACTAATGGCGCACCAGAAAGATGGTGCGCCATTAGTATATACTAATGGCGCACCACAATCTGATGCGCCATTAGAGTTTAAACTACTAATGGCGCACCATGCTACGGGTGCGCCATTAGTATCAATTTTTTTAACTAGTGCGCCTGTCCAAACATACTAATGGCGCATCCGGGCAAAGTGTGCCATTAGTAGTTGTAACTACTAATGGCGCACCAGGCAGCAGGTGCGCCATTAGTATAGAATTTTTTTTTGAACTAGTGCGCCTATCCAAACATACTAATGGCGCATCCTGCCCAAGTGCGCCATTAGTAGTTGTAACTACTAATGGCGCACCAGGCAGTGGGTGCGCCATTAGTATAGATTTTTTTTTGAACTAGTGCGCCTATCCAAACATACTAATGGCGCATCCTGCTTAAGTGCGCCATTAGTAGTTGTAACTACTAATGGCGCACCATGCAAGAGGTGCGCCATTAGTAAGTGGGCAGCAACAAGATATTTGGGACAGCCTCTCCTACCCACACACTCACTTTCTCCCCACTTCATTCTCTCCACCTCCTCCTTGTCTCGGGTGCCTCCTCTTTTTCACCTCATTTCCACCATAGATTCATTCAAATTAAGTGGTTAAATTACCTTGTTTTAATAGGTAAGTAAGGGGGGAAGCTATATTTAGGTTGTTCTCCTTACAACAATGTGCACATGCACTTTTTACGGCCTAGCTAGATCTATGTATGTTCGTGGTGTTGCATATGTTTGTGGTGTTGCATATGTGTTTGTGTTTGGAGGTGTACCGGTATTTGATATGCGATAGTTGCCAATATTTTGCCGGAATGTTGATTCATTTCCGTTTCGGCTAGAATTTTGGCATTAAGCATTCTTTTTGGTCCTATTTTTAGGGAAAGTCATGCCAAATTTTTGTTTGGTTCTAAAATATCGTTTTGCTCTACCCCGCAGGCGACCATGGTCCGCACGATGACCGAAGGCATCGTGAATAGGTTTTTGAGGTCCGCGAAGGCCGAGATGCTTCAAAAGAACGAGACGGAGATAAGATGTCCGTGTCGAAGATGCAAGCTGAAGAGCCTTATTGCAGACCCGGATTCCGGGCAGGTGCGGGACCACCTGCTGTTGCGTGGTTTCATGGATGGCTATCGGTGGCAAGGTGATGAAGATGACTGCGAAGTCGTCCATGCGGGCCAGGCAAGAAATGAGGAAGGGCAGCAAGACAACCACCGTGGCTCGGGCGGGCGAGAAGACGAAGAATCCCCAGGAGATGATCACGACTGTGATGCTGTACACAGTCATCATGTAGAAGATGTAGGACATGATGATGAGGAAGATGCCGGAGCAGGCGACGGGCATGATCATGAAGATGATGATGCCGGCGGAGCAGACGACGCTGGACCATCGATGGGCTGGGTGCAGGACCCTCATATTCAAGAGCTGCTTCTCAAGCAGACGGATAACGCAAGAGCTGCCGCCCGAGAGAAAGCCAAGATGGATCAACTTGAGTTAGACGCGGTTACTCCATTGTATGAAGGATGCAGGCCCGAGGATACCCGCCTGAAAGTAACGCTCATGGCCCTGGAGATGAAGGTAAAACACAAAATGACCGACGCATGCTTCGACGAGAACATGTCATTCTGGCACGAACGTCTTCCCAAGGGGAACAAGTGCCCGACCAGTTTGGAGGAGGCGAAGAAAATCGTGTGTCCTCTGGATTTACCGCACGTGAAATACCATGTGTGCATGAACAATTGCATCATTTATCGGGACGAGCACGTGGAGTCTACAATATGTCCGGTGTGCGGTGTCACTCGATACAAGAAGAGGAAGAAAGCTCCTCGAAAAGTGGTGTGGTACTTTCCGATCACTCCTCGTCTGCAGCGGTATTTCGCGGATCCTAAGGTAGCAAAGCTCCTGCGTTGGCACGCGGATAGGGAGGAGAAGAAGCGAGAAGATGACGCAAATGATCCAGAGATAGATAAAAAAGACAAGATGCTGAGTCACCCTAAGGATGCGAGCCAGTGGCAAGCATTGAACTTCGAATACCCAGAATTTGGGAACGATCCAAGGAACATCGTGCTGGGCGCGAGCACCGATGGAGTCAATCCGTTTGGCAGCCAGAGAAGCACACATAGCACCTGGCCTGTGTTTGTGTGGATGTACAACCTTCCCCCCTGGTTGTGCATGAAGAGGAAGTACATTCACATGAGTATGCTAATTGAAGGGCCGAAACAACCAGGGAACCACATCAATCTGTATCTGGGGCTGCTGAAAGAGGAGCTTGACACGCTGTGGAAAACGCCAGCCAATACGTGGGACGCCGTAGAGAAAGAATATTTCCCTATGAGAGCCGCACTGCTCACGACGGTGCACAACTATCTCGGTTACGGATATCTTGCGGGGTAGGTAGTCCACGGATTTTCTGGATGCGTAAGGTGCATGGATGACACAACGTATCGCCAGCTAGATAGAGATCCCGGGTCTTCGAAAACCGTGTTCATGGGACATCGAAGGTGGCTTCGCGACGATGACCCGTGGAGGAAACGCAAGGATCTGTTCGATGGTGAAACCGAACCCCGAAAACGCCCGTGTACGAGGAGCGGCGAGGAAATAGACAAGCTGTTGAAAAATTGGAAAGACTGCCCACTGCCGGGAAAGAAGCAAAAGGCGCCAGAGCCGGGAAAGAAGCGAAAGGCGCCAGAGCCGCTGCTGAAGGTATGGAAAACGAGGTCTGTTTTCTAGGACTTGCCATACTGGAAGATCCACCGTGTGCCTCACAGCCTTGATGTCATGCATATCACGAAGAACGTGTGCGAGAGTCTGCTTGGTACCCTGCTCAACATGCCAGAGAGGACCAAAGATGGGCCGAAAGCAAGGGCAGACTTGAAATCAATGGGCATCAGGCAGGAGCTTCACGCTATATATGATGATGATGATGATGATGATGATGATGATGATGATGATGATGAGGCGAAGCAGGACACAGAAAGTCATCGCAAAGGCAAAAAGGCCAAGAAGACCGGAAATGACTACCCTCCCGCGTGCTTCACTCTAAGTCAGGAGGAGATCGAGCAGTTTTTCACCTGCCTCCTAGGAGTAAAACTTCCTTACGGTTACGCGGGGAAGATAAGCAGATACCTAGACCCAGCGAAGCAGAAGTTCAGCGGGATGAAGTCTCACGACTGTCACGTGCTGATGACACAGATACTTCCAGTTGCAATCCGTGGGATCATGGACACGCACGTCTGTGAAACGCTATTTGGCCTATGCAACTTCTTCGACGTCATCTCTCGGAAGTCGATTGGCGTGAGGCAACTCAGAAGGCTACAGGAAGAGATCGTGGTGATACTATGCGAGCTTGAGATGTACTTCCCGCCCGCATTCTTCGACGTTATGGTGCATCTGCTGGTCCATATAGTGGAGGATATCATCCAACTCGGGCCGATGTTCCTGCACAGCATGATGCCGTTCGAAAGGATGAATGGTGTCATCAAAGGATACGTTCGCAACATGTCACGTCCAGAAGGAAGCATAGCCAGGGGCTTTCTGACCGAAGAGTGCATCTCCTACTGCACGAATTATCTAGGCATCGAGAACCCCGTTGGTCTGCCCGTCAACAGGCACCTCGGCAGGCTCGCTGGATGGGGTCACCGTGAGGGTCGCCGCGAAATGCATGTCGACTTCGAGGGTCGACTCGCCGACTTTGAAAGAGCAAACCTAGTCGCGCTACAACACATAGACGTGGTCGATCCTTGGGTGGTAGAGCACAAAACCTTTATTAAAAAGACGTACAATGACCGAGGCTAACAGAGGACGGACGGAGATACACTCAAAGAGCACAACTCATGTTTCACGCGTTGGTTCAAGCATAAGCTTCTGTCGTACCCTTTACATGAGGATTCTTCCGCGGAAGAACAACTCATATTCGCCTTGTCACAGGGCGCCGAGCACAACCTGATGACCTATGAGGCGTACGATATCAACGGCTACACATTCTACACCGAGGCCAAGGACATGAAGAGCGATGGTTATCAGAACTCCGGGGTAACGATGGAATCCTACACCGGTAACGACAAGGACAGATACTACGGAAGGATCGAGGAGATCTGGGAGCTGAGCTACGCTGGAGAGAAGGTCCCGATGTTCCGTGTCAGATGGGCCAAGAACGTCATAAAAGAAGACCGGTATTTCACCACCATAGTTATACCCGAAGCCAAATCCAAGACCGCGGGCGCAAACGTCACCGCGAAAAATGATCCATGGGTACTGGCTTCCCAAGTGGACCAATGCTTCTTCATTACCGACCTGCCAAAGCCCAGTCGTGTTGTCGTGAGGAGAGGCAAAAGGAAGATCATCGAAATGGATGGAGTAGCCAATGAGCAAGACTTTGACAAGTACGACGACCCGAGGATCGAACATGACGACGATGATGAAGTAGCAGCATACACCACAAGAAGAAGCAGGACCACCCTACCTAAAGGACTTCCGTTCCACAGAAGAACTCCATTTGCGAAAAAGAAGGGCAAGAAGATTGTGAACAGATAGCTAGCTAAGATCGATTGTATTTAAATCGTAGCCTTCATTTCTCGATTGTATTTCATGGGTACTTTTTGAACTATCATGAATATTTTTAAATTTCATGGACACTCGATCTCGATCCCCCTCCATCTCGATCGCTATCCCACCTCGCCAGATCCGGCCGCCCTCGCCGCCGAGCACCCCCCCAGTCCACCGGCCGCCGCCGCCGACCCCCCGCACCCTCGATTCCCCTACTCAACCGCCGCCGCCGACCCCCCGCACCCCGCGCACCGTCTTATAAAAAAAATTAGTATCAAACAGCTTTTTAAATGCTACTGTCTTATAAAAAAAATATTACTGTTATTATTTAAACAAGTTTGAACATATTTAAACATAAATAAGTATCAAACAGCTTTTTAAATGCTAAAAAAAATTTGTGGAGCCTGGGAGTCGAACCCAGGACCTCCTGGTGTGAGAACTGGCTGCTGACCAGTCGAGCTAGTAGAGTGGGCTTGACATAGATAGGTTCTGGTACTACATAACCTTTTGGCTCGAGTTGAAATAAAAAAAATACTAATGG
>NC_041388.1:175627936-175756720 GCF_002162155.2 Triticum dicoccoides
CGTCGACCCGCCTCCCTCGACGCCACGGCGCCGCAGGACCTAGACTAGACGCCCAAGGTACGACCACCTCCTCCTTACTTCTCCATTCATGTCAATTAATCTACTTATAGCCGCAAGAAAGTCTGTTATGATTGCAGTTTTGAACAAAACTTAAAACTGTATCATTCTGCTCTGTTCAAGTCAAGATATTGTAGGACCTCGATTCTCAAAGTTTAGAGAAGAGGGAGATGATTGATCATTTTTGGCAAAAGTGTGTGTGTTGTAGCAGCACATGTGCAGTTCTGGTCATTTGACTATAACAAACTGTTAAAAATACAAAACCATTTGTACATTCAAGAAAAAAAAACTTTGTAAATGTCGGTTAGTTACACTAGCACATACCTGTGAGGAATAACTGCAACTTGAGGGCAGTATCTGCTGGTATATATGCAAGTGTTAGTTTTGAACAAATGCTGAATCACATCTCTGAATTAGGAACGACAGTGTGGGCCTGTCCTGGAACTTAAAACTTGGAACTGTATGCTGCTGCTCTGTTTGTGAATGTCTTGCTGCACACTTGGATGCCAAAATATTGTACGACCTGGGAATAGATATGTACAGAAACTTTTGACAAATAAATGGTTACACTTCAGTTCAGAGAAGTACATGTACTCCTGTAGCATATATCCTCTTTTGAGTAGCATATAAATTGGTCAAATAAATCTTCGCTAGCCATCTCAACAAAGAGTACAACTTGAAGTAGCATTGGGAGCAAGGGATAAGTGGCTCACAAATAGATATAAACTATGAAATACTCCCTCCGTATCAAAATATAAGACGGTTTTTGACACTATGATAGTGTCAAAAATGACTTATATTTTGACACAGAGGGGGTAGATTGCAAGGGTTCTCGCAAACATGGAGAGCCGCCGCAGGTCTTTTTCTCCTCCTTAGTCAATTAATCTACTTGTAGGTCTTGGCCCAGAGATTAAATTACTTACTGAATTAGAGTATAGTTATTATACTACCAGTTGGAGAAAAAATTAATGGAAATGTTGTGTTCAATCTGTAGTGATACGTACATCCATCCATGGATTTATCGGAAATGCACCGTAGGATTACTCTACTTTAATTTGGCCATGAGTCCTGCTTGTTCAAAGTTTGTTGAGCTGCTCTGAATGATTATCAGAAGTTTGCGTCAGTTAGCACCCAATTTTTATAATGATATATACAAGCATTCGAGTTAAGTTGAAAGCTATTTTTGCATGCAGTTTTTTCCTTCTGAAATGTGTTTTTCTTCTTCTTCCTGTTTTGAGTAGTTTGCGTAAGTTTTCTGAAATGATGATGTATTTTTCTTAATTCAGCGAACCGTGAGATGGACTTAGAAGAAGAAACTATCTCCTGATTGCAGTTGATTAATTAGTATATATGTTGTAGACTTGTAGCATACCTACCTCTATATGGTTTTATATTTCAACTTGATTTCTGAATATTCCAAACCACACGCGAAGTCCTTTCTTACAAGAAGAAGTTTCTCTTCATAACAGTGAACAAAACTACTGTCAATCAGCTCAGTTCTAGTGCTATTGGATTTTTCTCGATTGTATTCTTGCAGTTTTGAAAATTCAGTTTATTCGGTTACTGAAAATTCAGTTAGTTCAGTTAGGCACACAAATTTCAGAACTTTTGTGTGCCCTAGTACTTGGTGTTTCTAGAAAACCAGGAGTGTCAATGGGACTAGAATTCACTTGTTCTTATATGGGTTTGTAAAACTTGTTCATGTACTGAACTACTAATGCCTTGTGATGCTCTGAATTACTTGTGATGCCTCTGAATTACTTGTGATCACATTGAGAAAGACTTGTGAAGATGATGATCATCTTTAACAGAAAACAATTTGTGATGATTTTGCTAGTTTGCTGGGTTTTGTCTCCGACCATCGTGTCGTGATGATTTTGCAGGTACCCCGAGAGGCCCTTGAGTTTGCCGGAATGTCGATTAACTTCCGTTCCGGCAAATTCGGGTACTCCATATGTCCTATTTTCAGCAAAGGTCATGCTGAAATTTTCCGTGAATTTTAGCATGACTTTGCTAAAAATAGGACATATGGGGTACTTGTGACTAATGCATGGGCCAGGGTATCTTAGTAGTTAATTAAGTAGGATCAAGTGCCCCGGCGTACTTGTGACTAATGCATGGCTTTTAGGGTGCCTCGGTGTCGGTAAAAACCGAAATGATGAAAACTTAGGCTTTTAGGGTGCCTTGGCGTCGAAAAACCCTCAATGATAAAAGCTTAGATTTTAGGATGCCTCGGTGTCGACAAACCCTAAATGATGAGACCATGATCTTGTTCCTTGACAATAACCAACTTTTTGACCAAACTTTGTTTCTATTTAGAGAGAAACATGGCCCACAACGATGAGGCCGGGGGTTCGGGCGGCAAGGCATTCTGGGAGCTGTCCCAGGAGATGGAGGAACAACCTCACTTGTATGAGGCCGCCGCCTTCCCCACCGATCCTGAGACCACGGATGGTGCCGCCGAGGATGACCACACTGATGCCACCACCGATGGTGCCGCCGAGGATGCCACCACTGATGATGGCGGCGCACGCACAGATAGCAGCCAGCCGAAGAGGCAACGGAAGGACCGGCGCCCGATCGTGCTCCGCACCCTCAAGGAGGAAGTTACTGAAGTGGACTCCAACGGGAATCCAACGGCGCCCGAACGAATAGTCAAGGGGTACTCGCTTCAGCTCGGGTGCATTTTCCGGAGCACCGTCTCGATCAACACCGAGAACCTGAGGCATCCTGACCGGGGGAATTTGCGCCACCTCCTCTTCACGAAGCTGCACGAACGATACAAGTTCCCCGCTGAATTCGAAAACACAAGCCTCAAAGGGAATAAAGTGAACAATGCTGCCCTCACGAAGATGAGCAAGGCCCTGTCTACTTGGAAAAGCAATGTGAAGAGAATGATCGAGAAAGGTGAGAGTTATGAGAAGATCAAGGAGAAAAATCCTTCGATCACCGAAGATGACTGCAACGACTTCAAGATCAATTGCTCGAGCACCACAAGCTCCCAATCAAGTGAGTGGGGGAAACAAATGCGGGAGCTGAACATAGGGGAACACACACTCGGTCCCGGCGGTTACAGAGTGGCGGAGCCTATATGGGACAAGGAGGAGGCGGACCGTGCCGAGCAAGGCCTACCGCCCCTCTTCGATAAATACAGTGACAAGCAGACCAGGAACTTTGTCAGGGCCTGGTACAAGAAGGACCCGAAAACAAAGGAGCTTACCACGGATCCGAAGACCAGGCGGCTTGAGCTTGTTCTGGTAAGGAATACACCCCCGCGTAATTAGCTCCATATGGTTGCATTCTAATTAATGAAGCCGAATTTCTAAATGGTTCACATTCCTTCCGCAGGAGACTGAAAGCAGTAGCGCGGGGTCGACTCAGAGCAACCCTTGGGACACCACTCTAAATAGGGGGTTGAATATAATGAAGAACAAGGATAAGCTCAGTAAGCCGACGTCAGCTGGTCGTGTGGCCGGCAAAGGCTTGTCGACAAAATGGGGGTCATACTATACCGCTGGTGTGCGGAAGGAGAAAAAGACCAGCTCGGAAAGCCAGGCGCGAGAGGTTCAAGAACTCAAGGCACAGGTGGCGCGGATTCCGGAGATTGTCCAAGAGCAAGTGGAACAACGACTCGGAGCGACGATCACCGCCCTTGTGCCTACCTTGATCTCGGGGTTGAGTGCGTGGATTTCGGGCGGCCAACAGGGGCCGCCCCCGATTCCTAGCTTCACGGCCAGCAACTCGCATAATGCGATGGCGGGGCCATTGGTGCCTCCGGCGGAGGCGGCATTGGTGTCTCCGACGCCGGCACGGGAGCTTAATGCACCCGGGTGTACGCCGGCCGGCACCTCTGCAGCAAGCGGCCCCTCCGTCAACTGCACGCCCACCGTTGGCGGTGCCTCTACATTAGCCGAGCTCGACGCCATCATCACGGTAACTAATTAAGCCTCTCTCGGCCGAGGACTTCATCTCCTTGCCTTTGACTGGGCATCCCTGACGCCCTACATGTTTTCGCAGGGCGCCGCCGACGTTCCGTGCACTCTCCTCCACTTCGTGAACAACGAGTTGGTCGATGTCGCCAAGGGAAAAATCGTTCAACCGGGCAACCCCTTGTTCCACGGTACCCAGATGCCACCCAACTTGTTTAGGGTTCAACTGGTTCGGGTGCTGCCAGGCTGCGACGACTTGTTACCTCCGATTCGACCCGTCGGGGCCGACGATGATGACGTGATGACCCTCAGCGCCTGCCTGAGCTGGCCCCTGCTTTGGCCGAAGAGCCAGATTCGTTTGGGGGCGGGGGACACCACCCCAAAGACAACACCGCCAGTCGTGCCGGCGCCAAGTCGGCCCCATGGCAAGACCGCCATAACGGTGCCGGACATCCCTATGCCACTGGATCCAAACATGCATATGGCACAGGATCAGAACGACGACGACGACGACGATGATACATTTGGCAACGTCGATCAGTACTTTGCCGAGCATGGGTACGATGGCGACTTCATGGGGCCTCCTTCTCAAGAACCAAACCCAACAAAAGACGTGTGCGATCTAGCTCGTACCGCGGAGAAGCCAAGTTGCAACAGGCGCTGTCTGGCGTTCAGTTCTCAGGAGATGCCTCCAGCTGCCGACTTCACCGAGCCTCAGATAGGCGAGGTGCGAAATATTATCAGCCCCAACACACTCAAGAAGGCGGTCTGTGAGCAGAACTCGGTCCCATTACAGGAGAAGAAGAAGGCACGCAAAAGAAAGACTAAGAAGGGTGCGAGCCAGCCGGCACCGAGTACGATCCGTGCTCAGGACGGGCCACCTTCACCGCAGGATATCTCGAGGAGGGTGCATGTGGCGGGTAGGGCGATGCTACCACCAAATATGCTCAATGCTGCAACCGGTGCTATGCGGAGTCTACACGACAGTGTTCTTTCTTTGGAGAAGCGGCGTCTCAGAGAGAAGGATGTGGCATACCCGGTTTTCGTGGCCAAGGTGCCAGAGGGCAAGGGCTTTGTGGATGGCGACATCGGGGGTACGATTGTCCTGCGGTTTGATGACATCTTTGCTATGTTTAACCTTCATCCGCTGCACTACACCTTCGTTCGGCTATTTTCGCTGAGTATGGAGATGCGGATCATTCGCGACAAGACCCCGGACATCGTGATAGTCGACCCCTTCTACATGCGTGCCAAGATCTTGGGCAGCGCTGGGGACCGGCAAGTCGCGAGTTCTTACCTCGAAGGCGTCATTCTGGCAAACCAAGATAAGGATAACTTCCTCGTGCCTTACTTGCCCGAGTAAGTCCTCCCCTCAACCGGCCCGTAACATATGAATTCTTACTTTTTGATCGTTTTTCTTTTAACATTCCGTGTTTTCTGCAGTGACACACGTTGCACGCTCATCCTCCTAAGCCCCAAATATTCCATGGCCACGTATTTCGACCCGGACCGTCAGTCGAACGTAGACTACACAAATGTCAAGAAGGTTCTTGATGATGTTCTCCCCGGCTATGCCCAATCTGGAGGCACCTTCACCAGGCCTATTCGTAAGTACGGCAAGCACGTGTTCTCCCACAATACGACGTTCTGCTGCGTCAAGCAGCCGCCTGGCGGTCAGAAGGGTGCCTACTACGCCATCCATCACATGCGGGCGATCGTACGGGACCATCATCAACTTCTGCTACCGAGTAAACTCCAAGATTGGGCCGCGAGCGTGTCGGCAATCCAGGACGCGGACCTCCGACAAGAATTCTTTCGCATCCAGTCGGAGTTTGCGGAAATCATCCATCAAGATGTCCTTCGTACCTCGGGGCAGTTCTACCTCAGAAATCAACCGTCCAACAGTGACATCGACACAATGCTACAAATGCAGGATGACAGCGCCCGTTCTTTCATGACTCCCACGATAGACGGCGGCTTCATCCACGCTCCGGTCCCTTGAGTTGAGTTGTCTAGTTCTGAAACATCGATTGGCTCATGTTGTAATTAAACTTTAATGAACTTGTAGTATGTCTCTTTGGTTTCGAGAGTCGTTCAACTTAGATGTAATCGATGCTATTAATGTCTTGCTTTTCTCTTCCGATCGTTCTGTTGCATAATTATATATTGCTTATGTATTGTCTGTGAATTGGTACTAACGTTTCGTTTGGCTAGTGCATAGCGATGCCGACGTATGTCGTGTACAAGGGTAAGGTTCCCGGAGTCTACGATGACTGGGAGGAGTGTCGGAGACAGGTTCACCGATTCAGCGGTAACAGTTACAAAGGGTACACCACTAGGGCCGAGGCCGAATCTAGATACGCCCGCTATCTAGCGGGAGAGGGGAGGGAGCGTTGGAGGAACCGGATGAAGACGAGTTTCATCGTGATGATGCTCATCGTGATGACCGCAGCTCTCTTCTATGTGATGGTAGTTTAGATGATCGATATCGACTTGTAATGCGAAGACAAACTCGCTACTCGCGGTCTCGAGACTTGTAATATAATGTTCTATCTTTGTTCGGTCTTTTTATTTCGGAGACTAATATGATGAATTGTATTCGGAGACTAATATGATGAATTGTATTCAAAGACTAATCTTCTATTGTATTTGATGAATCTATTGTTGATGTGTGCTGTCTATATTTTGTCAAATTATACATTTTGTAACCTGTGCAAAAAACAGAAAATAAAAAAATAAAAAAAACCTAATATTCATACTAATGGCGCATCACACGATAGTGCGCCATTAGTATGACAGTGCATACTAATGGCGCATCACCGGGTAGTGCGCCATTAGTATGCTGCGGTTACTAATGGCGCATCCAGAGGTGGTGCGCCATTAGTATGCCAAAGCACCTGGGTATACATGCCCCCTGGGAGGAATACTAATGGCGCACCCTCGCATATACTAATGGCGCACCAGGTGGTGCGCCATTAGTATACCAGATACTAATGGCGCACCAGGTGGTGCGCCATTAGTAAAAATTACTAATGGCGTGCTATCAATGGCGCACCAGTGATGCGCCATTAATGGCCATATTAGGTGCGCCATTAGTAGTGGTATTTCTAGTAGTGAGGTGACTATAGACTTGAAAGATAGGATCAAGAACTCACATATATTCATGAAAACATAATAGGTTCAGATCTGAAATCATGGCACTCGGGCCCTAGTGACAAGCATTAAGCATAGCAAAGTCATAGCAACATCAATCTCAGAACATAGTGGATACTAGGGATCAAACCCTAACAAAACTAACTCGATTACATGATAAATCTCATTCAACCCATCACCGTCCAGCAAGCCTATGATGGAATTACTCACGCGCGGCGGTGAGCATCATGAAATTGGTGATGGAGGATGGTTGATGATGACGACGGCGACGGATTCCCCTCTCCGGAGCCCCGAACGGACTCCAGATCAGCCCTCCTGAGAGAGTATAGGGCTTGGCGGCGGCTCTGTATCGTAAAACGCGATGAATCCTTCTCCTTTATTTTTTTCTCCCCGAACACGAATATATGGAGTTGGAGTTGAGGTCGGTGGAGCTCCAGGGGGCGCACGAGGCAGGGGTGCGCCCCCACCCTCGTGGCTAGGGTGTGGGCCCCCTGGCCTTGATTCTTTGCCAGTGTTTTTTATTATTTCCAAAAATAATCTCCGTGGAGTTTCAGGTCATTCCGAGAAGTTTTGTTTCTGCACATAAATAACACCATGGCAATTCTGCTGAAAACAGCATTAGTCCGGGTTAGTTCCATTCAAATCATGCAAGTTAGAGTCCAAAACAAGGGCGAAAGTGTTAGGAAAAGTAGATAGGACGGAGATGTATCAGACATTTTGAGTTAATATTTGAATACATTCATGGCAAATTTTTGATTTTTTTAGTACTCGAAAACAATCTTTCTGGATGATTTTTTGGAAAATGTTCACATGACAAGTTTTGCAACACCCACATGGAAATTCATGATTTTTCTCTCTATAACACACAACAATTCTTGGAACGCTCTACTATTTGTACACTATGGCAATTTTTGTGTGTGTGTGTGTATGTCCTAGGCCATCTCCACTCCATGGACCCCTTTGAGGCGTACCCACTCATGGAATCACTCGAACTTGTCTTCGTTCTTGCAGTAGTCGTCGGTACACTCGTAGAGCAGCACCATGCAGTCATCCTTCTACTCCTCCGGTGATGGCATCTGCGACAAGTTGGCGCGCTTGAGGGCCTGAAACTCTACACAGACAGGTTTGTTCAGCTGGGCTAGCGGCAACCGCTACATATTTTTGGCTTTTTCACTGGAGCCTCCTCCTCCTCATTTGGCGGCGCGTGAGCACTCCTCGACGGCGATAGCCTCCACTTTTCTCTTGCTAGAGCAGACTTTCAGCCCTCATTACACAGCTTCCTCCAGCGCCATCGGTTGATCTGATGGAGGGATTTTATCCGGCAAGAGAGATTAGGGACCTCCTATCAGGGGCAAGAAGATGGCAGAATTGATCTTTATATTTTGTTGGCTACCATGCTACCGAAGGATTTTAGGAGATGTACAATGCAAAAATTCAATTTAGTGTCCAAACACACCCGGTGAATAGTACAATTTAAAAAATAGCAAAAAGATTCAAAAAATCAGATTTTTTTTATGGTGCAAGATGCTCAAGTGCATGATATTCGTGCAAAATTTTAACTTGTTTGGATATTCCAGGAGCTCGTGGCAACATTGTTTTTTGAATTTATTTTCTTTTTTATTTTATTTTACTGTTCACATCTGGCTATAGATGAGTCCGGGTGTAGAATAGCCGCTTCTATGTACAATGGTGCTATATTAGAAGTGTCGCGTAGATTAAATGATGCGGAAATGAGAGAGAACGCACAAGAAAATTACGTCACGGACTTAAGATAAGACTGTCTTATTAACCTTTGTACATCATGACAAAGGTTTTGAGAAGTTAGATTTAAAGCACATTACCTTAGAATTTTATGTCATCATCATGCTTGTCTACCAAAAGAGAGCAGTCCAACTAAAAATTGTTGAAATATGGGATGGGCTTTAGGACCATATAGCAATTTCAAAAAATCTCTAAGGGCCCATGTGGGTTATATGGAACTAGGTGTAGTGGGAAGTTTAGTCCCACCTCGCTAGTGGAGAAGAAGTTGGACCTCTTTATAAGGGATTTTCTTCCACATGCTATTAGAGATTGAGAATAGAAGAGGCCCTCGTGCACTCCTCCTCCGTCGCCCGCCTCATCACGCCGCACAGTGGGTTGCGGGAATGAGCCGAGCCGAACTCACACATACACGCTTATTTTTGCCAGTCAGTAACAGAGAGTTTTTTGACAACTGGGTCATGATCTAAGACGTAGGATCATGGGTTGTCATGGACTCGGACATGGGTCAAGCCCACGTCTCTTGACATGGATTCGCCTATCTAAGTGTGAGGTGTCTCCTAACCCTAGCCACCACGAACAGATCACATCTACTCCACGCGCACGCCCACTGTCGTTCCTTTGCTGCTGCTGCCGCCGGTGACTCCATCCCGTCCGCCGCGTGCACGGTCGATGGGAGAGAAGGTCTCCGAAACCCCGCCTCTTCGGATATTGTACGGGAGAGGGGCGAATAGGTTTTTGGGCAACAACCACGCGACTGCTCGCCTCCGATCCGCTACTTCTTCTACGTCCGCGTCGTCTTCATCATCACCATGTCGCAGTCTGACGCCGACCGTCTCGCCGCCGAGAAGCTCAAGGCCAACAAGAAGGCCACCGAGGACGCTGCTGCCGCCACCGACGCCGTGGCTTCTGCCTGGCCTACTGGAGGGTATAACATATTTATCCCGCTCCTGTTTATTTTCGTATGAGCAGTACTAGCAGTATGTGTAGATGTGTCTACTGTTTGCGTAGTACGTGCTTGCTTAGATCAGTATCAGTATGTTGTTAATTAGTCAATGCCATGCTAGTGATTTATCTATGTATTAAATTAGTTGAAAAATTGCCTATTTACTCAGCAATCCAAAAACCTATTATGTGTAGGAATTTTTCAGCAAGTGGCTTTGCCGCTGCACTGAAACCAGATAAGTTTACGGTACGTACTTTAAGCGTTGTCAGACTAAGACCACTTTATGGCTCACGGCTATGAACGTATTCTAGGTCGTCGGTGTGCCCACGGGAACAATTGCTCCTGAACGGGAGAAGGCGCTCAAGGAGGCCACCATCGTATTTCCTGGAGCAGTTCTTAGCGTGATCGGAGATAAACTGGTCGACGCATATTTATATGTGCATGTTGCCAAGGACTTGTGGGAGGCGCTCGAGTCTAAGTTTGGGGCCACCGACACTAGGAGCAAAATGTATGTTATAGAGCAGTTCCACGATTACAAGATGGTTCAAAACCGTCCTGTACTGGAGAAGGCTCATGATATAATATGCATCGTTAAGGAGCTTGAGCTTCTTAAGTGCGATTTACCGGGCAAGTTTGTCGCGGGCTGCATAATCGCTAAGCTCTCTAATTCCTGGAGGAACTTTGCCACTACTCTGAAACATCAGAGGCGTGAATTCTTAGTGGAGGATGTCATTGGCCATCTGAGTGTTGAGCAGAATTCGAGGGCAAAGGACTCGCACGGAAAAGGGGTCGAAGGGACTTCTATCACCAACATGGTGAACCATAGGAACTTCAAATCCCACAAGCCCAAGGGAAAGAATGGTGTCCAACACAATATCGACTTTAATAAGAAGGGTAAGAAGACCTTCAAGAAGAACAAGAAGAATGAGGGCTGCTTTACTTGTGGTTCGGTTGAACATTGGGCCAACAAGTGCCCAAACAAGTTTAAGAAGTCAGGACAGGACTCCAAGTCTGTCAACATGATTATGGGAAACAATGAGAATGGTGCATCTGGGTACGGTAATTTCTTTACTGTTTTTTCAGTGTTTCAGCCTACCGATTGGTGGGTGGACACATGTGCAGGTGTTCATGTGTGTGCTAACATTTCATTGTTCACTTCTTATCAGGTCACAGGCCACGGGGTCCGTATTGATGGGGAATGGCGCGAGTGCTTCTATTCATGGTGTTGGCACGGTCGATCTGAAGTTTACTTTGGGAAGGATCATGCAACTGAAGAACGTGTGGCATGTCCCCGCCATCAAGAAGAACCTCGTTAGTGGCTCCCTTCTGTGTATACTAAATATGGACTATTTGTTGGAAAAGGTTATGAGAGCGGAGGGATGTTCCACCTTTCCCTCGTAGATTTTTGTAATAAAGTCATGAACCATATTCATTCGAATGTTAATGAATCTGAAGTTTGGCATTCACATCTTTGTCACTGCTACCTCTTGAGCACTGCGTTGGTTTTCCCTTGAAGAGGAAAGGGTGATGTAGCAAAGTAGCATAAGTATTTCCCTTAGTTTTTGAGAACCAAGGTATCAATCCAGTAGGAGGCCACACACGAGTCTCTCGCACCTACACAAACAAATAAAATCCTCGCAACCAACGCAATAAAGGGGTTGTCAATCCCTTCATGGTCACTTATGAAAGTGAGATCTCATAGATATGATAAGATAATATTTTTCGTATTTTTGTGATAAAGATGCAAAGTAAATAAAGCAAAATAAAAATGGTGTAAGAAATAGCTTGTTAATGGAAGATTAATATGATAGAAAATAGATCTTGGGGCCATAGGTTTCACTAGTGGCTTCTCTCGAGAGCATAAGTATTACGGCAGGTAAACAAATTATTGTTGAGCAATTGACAGAATTAAGCATGGTTATGAGAATATCTAGGTATGATCATGTATATAGGCATCACGTCCGAGACAAGTAGACCGACTCCTGCCTGCATCTACTACAATTACTCCACGCATCGACCGCTATCCAGCATGCATCTAGAGTATTAAGTTCAAAAGAACAGAGTAACACTTTAAGCAAGATGACATGATGTAGAGGGATAAACTCATGCAATATGATATAAACCCCATCTTGTTATCCTCGATGGCAACAATACAATACGTGCCTTGCTACCCCTACTGTCACAGGGAAAGGACACCGCAAGATTGAACCCAAAGCTAAGCACTTCTCCCATTGCAAGAAAGATCAATCTAGTAGGCCAAACCAAACTGATAATTCGAAGAGACTTGCAAAGATAACCAATCGTACATAAAAGAATTCAGAGAAGATTCAAATATTGTTCATAGATAAACTTGATCATAAACCAACAATTCATCGGTCTCAACAAACACACCGCAAAACAAGTTACATCGAATAGATCTCCACAAGAGAGGGGGAGAACATTGTATTGAGATCCAAAAGGAGAGAAGAAGCCATCTAGCTAATAACTATGGACCCGAAGGTCTGAGGTAAACTACTCACACATCATCGGAGAGGCTATCATGTTGATGTAGAAGCCATCCGTAATCGATGCCCCCTCCGGCAGAGCTCCAGAAAAGTCCTCAAGATGGTATCTCACGGGTACAGAAGGTTGCGGCGGTGGAATTATGGTTTTGGCTCCGTATCTGGTAGTTTGGGGGTACGTAGGTATATATAGGAGGAAGGAGTGCGTCGGTGGAGCAACTGGGCCCCACGAGGGTGGAGGGGCGCCTGGGGGGTAGGCGCTCCCCCCTACCTCGTGCCTTCCTGGTTGCTTTCTTGACGTAGGGTCCAAGTCCTCTGGATCACGTTCATTCCAAAAATCACGTTCCCAAAGGTTTCATTCCGTTTGGACTCAGTTTGATATTCTTTTTCTGCGAAACTCTGAAATAGGCAAAAAACAACAGTTCTAGGCTGGTCCTCCGGTTAATAGGTTAGTCCCAAAATAATATAAAAGTGTATAATAAAGCCCAATAATGTCCAAAATAGAATATAATATAGCATGTAACAATCAAAAATTATAGATATGTTGGAGACATATCAATCACATCATTTCGGTGTTATGATGTGGCTAGCTAAGTTGTATTTAATCCCGAGTTTCACATTAGCCAAAGGTTCTAAGTGCCTTTCATGTGTGCAAGCTAAGCAACCTCGCAAGCCTCACAAGGCTGAGGAGGAGAGACACTTGGCACCATTAGAACTCATACATTCTGATCTTTGTGAGAAAAATGGAGTGTTGACTAAAGGTGGAAAGAAATACTTCATGACATTGATAGATGATTCCACTAGATATTTCTATGTGTATCTGTTAAATACTAAAGATGAGGCTCTACACTATTTTAAAATCTACAAGGCAGAAGTTGAGAAATAACTTGAAAAAAAATTAAACGAGCCCGATCAGATCATGGTGGAGAGTACTTCTTGAGTGAGTTTGATTCTTTTTGTGCGGAACATGGTATTATTCATGAGAGGACGCCTCCCTATTCACCCCAGTAAAATGGGGTTGCCGAGAAAAAAAACTATACTCTAACTGATTTGGTTAACGCCATGTTAGATACATCGGGTTTATCGAAGGCATGGTGGGGGAGGCTATATTGACGGCATGTCATGTCCTAAATAAAGTTCTGACAAAGGATAATGAGATCACTCCCTATGAGAAATGGGTGAAGAGAAGGACAACACTATCGTACTTGCATACTTGGGGCTGTTTGGCGAAAGTCAATGTACCGATTCCCAAAAAGCGTAAGCTTGGACCCAAGACTGTGAACTGCGTTAATTTGGGCTACGCTAAGAACAACGTTGGCTATAGATTTCTAGTAGTGAAATCTGAGGTACCTGACCAGAAGGTCGGTACAATTATGGAGTCTAAGGATGCTACATTCTTCGAGGATATTTTTCCTATGAGAGATATGCAAAGCACTTCTAGACAGGAACCTGAGGAGACTCCTGAGCCTGCCATTCCTATGGAATATTATGAATGAACACATGATGAAAATCCCAAGGATGATGATGAGGAAACCCTTCATAGGGGCAAGAGACAAAGGACTGCAAAGACCTTTGGTGATAATTTCTTCATGTGCCTCGTGGATGATACTCCCACTTCTATTTCAGAAGCATATGCCTCTCCAGAAGCTGACTACTGGAAGCATGCGGTCCGTAGCGAGATGGATTCCATCATGGCTAACGGGACATGGGAGATCACTAAGCATCCCTACGGTTGCAAACCATTGGGATGTAAGTGGGTGTTTAAAAAGAAGCTTAGGCCCGATGATACGATTGAAAAGTACAAGGCTAGGCTTGTGGCCAAGGGCTATGACCAGAAAGAAGAAGAAGATTTCTTTGATACTTATTCACCTATGGCCAGACTAACCACTATTCGAGTATTACTCTCATTGGCGGCCTCGCATGGTCTTCTCGTCCACTAGATGAATGTTAAGATGGCTTTTTTTGAATGGAGAGCTAAACGAGGAAATCTACATGCAACAGCCAGATGGCTTTGTGATAGATGGTCAGGAAAGAAAGGTGTGTAGGTTGCTGAAATCTTTATATGGCCTAAAACAAGTACCTAAGAAATGGCATGACAAGTTTAATACAACTCTGACATCTGTTGGCTTTGTTGTTAATGAAAAAGCTGACAAATGTGTATACTATCGCCATGGTGGGAGCGAAGGAGTGATACGTCCATTTTTCATCATGATATTATATCGATATTTATTGCATTATGGGCTGTTATTACTGTAAGTGCATCTAGTGCCACCCCTAGTTGGTTTTGGAGTATTGGCGACAAACCTAGTTGAGGGACTAATGTGTTTGTGAGAATTGCAGGATAACACAGGTAGAAGTCCCTCATTGATTCGGTTTTCCTACCAGAGATGACCCCTAAAAAGTCTGTGAAGGTTTGGGAGTCTACCTTGAAGACTTACCAGAGTGATTGGGCAAGGTTTGTGTGACCTTAGCTCAAGGGGAATACGGTGAGGACTGGGTGTCCTGAGCTGCGTGTTCAGGACTGGGTGTCCGAGACTGTGTGTCCTAAGGTTTAAATACCTAGCCGCCCTAACCAGACGTACAGTTGTCACAACAGCTGGAACTGGTCCAACAAATCATTGTCTTCAGCGAGTCACTGGTTCCATCTTCCCTTCCCTTTACTTACTATTACTCCTTGTGAAGTCATTGTATGTTCGCACTATTTTTTGTCTTCATTGAGTGACTGCATTTTCTGTGTGGCTTCACAATATCTTCCTACCTGATCCTTACTACATTGCTGCTATTAGTCAATGTGCTTTCACTATTGAATACTTGACTATGGCTTGCCTGGTGTAGTCTACCTTCCGCTGCAGTGTAATAGGTTTATTTCTATCGTTTGTCTTCATAACTTCCACATTTTGAAGACTTTCTTAAAAATCGCCTATTCACCCCCCCTCTAGTTGATATAACGCACTTTCAATTGGTATCAGAGCAGGGTGCTCCCTTGTTCTGTGTGATTCGGTTTAACCACCTGGAGTTTTAGCTATGTCGACTGCAGGGATAATTAAAGTCTCCGCTGCGTGCCCCGTCTTTGATGGAACTGAATATCCCTACTGGAAGAATAAGATGCGCATGCATCTTGAAGCCATTGATGTCGACCTATGGTATTTCATCGAGAACGGCGTTCCCAAGGCTGGAGAAGGTGTCACTGCTGCTGATGTCAAGAAATTTGTTCAACTGGACTCTACTGCCAAAAATATCATCTGTGGTCATCTGACCAAAGGACAGTATGGCCGTGTGAGTGCTTTGAAAATATCTAAGCTGGTCTGGGACTGGCTCTCCAAGGTCAATGAAGGCGTCTCAACCCAGAGAGATCAGAGAATCAGTGTCCTTCGCAACCTCTTCAACCGCTTCAAGCGAAATGACAATGAGAATGTCCAGCTCACATTTGACCGACTCACTGACATCACAAATGAGCTTCAAGCCCTCGGTGCTACTGAGATGACCAAACATGAAGTCGTCAAGACACTACTGAGATCACTTGATAGTTCGTTTGACACCCTAGCCCTGATGATTCAAGAGCGTCCTGATTTCAAGATACTCGATCCGTCTGACATACTTGAGAGGCTCAACACACATGAGTTTCAGCTTTCTGAGAAAAGAGATATCTACGGTCCAAACTATGGGCGAACTCGTGCCTTGAAGGCAAAAGCTGTATCCTCATCTGAAGAAGAATCTGACAGTAGTTCTGATGATCTTGAAGACATTGGAAGGGAACTTGCTATGCTTGTCAAGAAGTTCCAAAAATTCACCAAGAAGAAAGGCTTCAGAAAGTCTTCCCGATCAAGCTCAAGGAATGATGAAGCTTCTGCTCATGACTACAAGAAGAAAACATGTCACAAGTGCAAGAAACTTGACCACTTCATTTCTGAGTGTCCACAGTGGGACAATGAGAACAAAAAGAAGAAGAATAGCAAGGAATATGACTCTGACGACAAGAAGAAGAAGAAATACTCAAAGTCTTCTTCCAAGTCTTCCTCAAAGTCTTCATCACACAAGAAGAGCTCATCTGGCAAGGCACGTGCGTTTGTTGGCAAGGAAATGGATTCAGAGGAGGAGTCTGCTTCTGAGGAGGCGGAGATGGAGTCTGAGGAGGAGTCCGATTCAGGCGTCGCAAGTCTGGCTACAGCATACGTTGCCAGGTCCATCTTCAACACTAAAGACAATGACTTCATCACCGACACTGATGCAAATGACAAGGACTACTCCACTTCTACCTACTGCTTCATGGCACGCGGTGCCAAGGTAAACACACGCACTACTCACTATCAAACATCTAGTGACGATGACTCTGATTGTGGTTCAAAACCCAGCTACAAAACACTTGCTAAAATTGCAACTAAACAACAGAAAGCTATGGAACATATTCAAAAACTATTAGACAGAAGTGATGATCTGTTAGGTGCTGAAATGACTCGATCTGAATCCTTAATTGAAGACATAAAAAATCTTCACGTTAAGTATCAGGAACTTGAAAGTCGTCATGAAACTCTCTCAACAACTCATGAAAAGCTTTCCTATGATTATCTTCAAAGGAAGCAAGATCTTGAGAAATTGAGAGCGGCTCATGAAGATCTTCAAAAGGAAAGCGAGTCACTTCGCGCCAAACATATCTGTTCCGCTCAGGAAGGATTTGAACCACCATGTCTTAAATGCATTGAGCGTGATAATGCTACTTCTGTTGCTGAATGTTCTACTGCTACTGCTGTTGCAATATCTTCAACTGTTGATGTGGTAACTAACCCCTCTGCTGAGGATACCACCGCTATTGCTGATGAGAATGCTAGGTTGAAGATATTGCTTGAAACAGGGATGTACAAATGTCTTAAAGGGCATCAGACACTATGTGATGTCCTCAAAAAGCAGATTCTGAACCGAAACCCAAGGAAAGAGGGTGTTGGGTTCGTAAGGAAAATGAATGCTGATGGCTCTTACTGGAAACCTGAGCAGTACCCCAAAACCATGTGGGTTGCTGCAAAGGAACCTTCAGCAGATCCATCCAATCTATCTGGCTTCACTTGTGCTAACCCCATTATCATTGATGAATCCTTTGATGCAAACTATATACTGTTTAAGAATCAGAATGGTGAAGTGTTTGCCAGGTACATTGGTACTAACTGCAGGAATGGACCGCCTATGAAGAAGATCTGGGTTCCAAAAAGGTGTCTGGAGAATCTTCCTATGAATGTCATCATGACAGCTCACGTGAAGAAGACAAACCTCAAACCAAAGGCTTCATACGGTCCAAAGGCTTCATACAGACAGAGGACTCACCTAAGTCGCACTAACGCAAATGTTTTGCAGGGGAACCATACTCAGGCATATGAATATGAGAGCGGTTCATCAAACCGTCATGTTCATAAGACCAAGAACTATTCTGCTTATTCTTATGAGTACTATTGTCCGCCTGCAAGACTGTTTGCTAGGGCTCCAAAGCCAAAATTCTCAGATGCTGCACTTAGACCTATTGCTTCTAAGCCACCCTTGAAGATGTGAGTGGCTAAGAAAGCTTAACTCTCTTTTGCAGGGAAAGGTCTCCAGCAGAAAACCAAAATCATCTGACGAGTGTTTACACAATTATGCTACTGTTATGATTGTGTTTTTTTAGTTAGTGTTTCTGCCAAGTAAAGCCTTTGGGATCATGTTGGGTGATAGTTGATTTGATCTGGTTGAAAAACAGAAACTTCTGTTCCCAGTAACATAATTGTTTAGATTTACAGAAGCGACGAAAAATTCTGAATTTTTTACACGAGATTTATATACAAATTTCCCATGTTGTCCTATTTTTTTTAAAAAAAATTGGAGTTACAAAAGTATACGAAGTTTTTAGATTCCTACAGATTCTTCTGTTTTTGAGGATTCTGTTTTCTTTGCGGTGTGTGATTATTTTGATGAATATATGGATTGTATTGGGGGTATGATAACCCACAAGTATAGGGGATCGCAACAGTTTTCGAGGGTAGAGTATTCAACTCAAATTTATTGATTCGACACAAGGGGAGCCAAAGAATATTCTCAAGTATTAGCAGCTGAGTTGTCAATTCAACCACACCTGGAAATTTAATATCTACAGCAAAGTGTTTAGTAGCAAAGTAATATGATAGTAGTGGTAACTGTGGTAAAAGGTAACGGTAGCAAAAGTAATATTTTTGGTCTTTTGTAGTGATGATAACAATAGCAACGGAAAAGTAATTAAGCGAAGAACAATATATGGAAAGCTCATAGGCAATGGATCGGTGATGGAGAATTATGCCAGATGCGGTTCATCATGTAACAGCCATAACCTAGGGTGACATAGAACTAGCTCCAATTCATCAATGTAATGTAGGCATGTATTCCGAATATAGTCATACGTGCTTAGGGAAAAGAACTTGCATGACATGTTTTGTCCTACCCTCCCGTGGCAGCGGGGTCATATTGGAAACTAAGGGATATTAAGACCTCCTTTTAATAGAGTACCGGACCAAAGCATTAACACATAGTGAATACATGAACTCCTCAAACTACGGTCACACCGGGAGTGGTCCCGATTATTGTCACTTCGGGGCTGCCGGATCATAACACATAGTAGGTGACTATAGACTTGCAATATAGGATCAAGAACTCTCATATATTGATGAAAACATAATAGGTTCAGATCTAAAATCATGGCACTCGGGCCCTAGTGACAAGCATTAAGCATAGCAAAGCCATAGCAACATCAATCTCAGAACATAGTGGATACTAGGGATCAAACCCTAACAAAACTAACTCGATTACATGATAGATCTCATCCAACCCATCACCGTCCAGCAAGCCTACGATGGAATTACTCACGCACGGCGGTGAGCATCATGAAATTGGTCATGGAGGAAGGTTTATGATGACGATGGCGATGGATTCCCCTCTCCGGAGCCCCGAACGGACTCCAAATCAGCCCTCCCGAGAGAGTTTAGGGCTTGGCGGTGGCTCCGTATCGTAAAACGCGATGAATCCTTCTCCTTGGTTTTTTTCTCCCTGAAAGTGAATATATGGAGTCAAGGTTGAGGTCGGTGAAGCATCAGGGGGCCCACGAGGCAGGGGGTAGGGCGCGCCCACACCCTCGTGGACAGGTGGAGGCCCCCCTGACGTGGATCTTCCTTCCAGTATTTTTTATATATTCCAAAATAATTCTCCGTTGATTTTCAGGTCATTCCGGGAACTTTTATTTCTGCACAAAAATAGCACCATGGCAATTCTGCTGAAAACAGCGTCAGTCTGGGTTAGTTCCATTCGAACCATGCAAGTTAGAGTCCAAAACAAGGGGAAAAGTGTTTGGAAAAGTAGATACGACGGAGACGTATCAACTCCCCCAAGCTTAAACCTTTGCTTTTCCTCAAGCAATTTAGTTGATAAACTGAAAGTGATAAAGAAAAACTTGTACAAACTTTGTTTGCTTGTAAATATGTAAAGCCAGCATTCAAGTTTTCAGCCAAGATTATGAACTAACCATAATCACAATAACATTTAGGTCTCATGTTTACTCAGATCAATGACATAATCAACTAGCGAGAAATAATAATAAATCTCGGATGACAACACTTTCTCAAAACAATCATGATATGATATAACAGGATGGTATCTCGCTAGCCCTTTCTAAGACCGCAAAACATAAATGCAGAGCACCTTTAAAGCAAGGACTAACTAGACATTGTAATTCATGGTAAAAGTGATCCAGTCAAGTCATACTCAATGTAAACTAACAGTAATGAATGCAAATGACAGCGGTGCTCTCCAACTGGTGCTTTTTAATAAGAGAATGATGAATCAACATAAAAGTAAATGGATAGGCCCTTCACAGACGAAAGTAGGGATTTGTAGAGGTGCCAGAGCTCGGTTTTGAAATAGATATGAATAATATTTTGAGCGGTATACTTTCATTGTCAACATAACAACCGAGAGATGGCGATATCTTCCATGCTACACACATTATAGGCGGTTCCCAAACAGAATGGTAAAGTTTATACTCCCCCTCCACCAACAAGCTTCAATCCATGGCTTGCTCGAAACAATGAGTGCCTCCAACTAACAACAGTCCCGGGGGAGTTTTGTTTGCAATTATTTTGATTTGATTTGCATAAAGCATGGGACTGGGCATCCCGGTGACCAGCCATTTTCTCGTGAGTGAGGAGCAGAGTCCACTCCTCTTGAGAATAACCCGCCTAACATGGAAGATACGGACAACCCTAGTTGATACATGAGCTATTCGAGCATACAAAACAGAATGTTTATTTGAAGGTTTAGAGTTTGGCACGTACAAATTTACTCGGAACGGCAGGTAGATACCGTATATAGGTAGGTATGGTGGACTCATATGGAACAACTTTGGGGTTTATGGAATTGGATGCACAAGCAATATTCCCACTTAGTACAAGTGAAGGCTAGCAAAAGACTGGGAAGCGACCAGCTAGAGAGCGACAACAGTCATGAACATGCATTAAAATTAATCAACACCGAATGCAAGCATGAGTAGGATATAATGCACCATGAACATAAATATCATAGAGGCTATGTTGATTTTGTTTCAACTACATGCATGAACATGTGCCAAGTCAAGCCACTCGAATCGTTCAAAATAGGATACCACCCTATCATACCACATCACAACCATTTTAATAGCATGTTGGCACGCAAGGTAAACCATTATAAGCTCCTAGATAATTAAGCATGGCATAAGCAACTATAATCTCTAATTATCATTGCAAACATGTTTATTCATAATAGGCTGAATCAGGAACGATGAACTAATCATATTTACAAAAACAAGAGAGGTCGAGTTCATACCAGCTTTTCTCATCTCAATAAGTTCATCATATAATCATCATTATTGCCTTTCACTTGCACGACCGAATAGTGTGGATAACAATAATAGTGCATGTGCATTGGACTAAGTTGGAATCTGCAAGCATTCAATTCAAGAGAGAAGACAAGGTAATATGGGCTCTTGGTGTAACACCCACGATGCGGCTATATCTCCCGCGTGTCGGGGCACGACTTAGAGGCATAACCGCATGGTAGGCATGTCGCAAGAGGGGTAATCTTTACACATCCCATGTACTGAATAAGAAAGGGATAAAGAGTTGGCTTACAATCGCCACTTCACACAATACATAAATATAACATACATCATTCAGAAAACCATCAAGGTCTGACTACGGAACCAAAATAAAGAAAGACAACCCCAAATGCTAGATCCCCGCTCGTGCCAACTGGGCTCATCTACTGATCATCCGGTAAAGAAACATAGTAACGTCTCGAATCCTCGTCGAACTCTCACTTGAGTTCGGTAGTGTCCCCTACACTGGATCATCGGCACCTCCATCTGTTTGGAAGTATCTGTGAGTCACGGAGACTCAGGAATCTCACACCCGCGAGATCAAGACTATTTAAGCTTAAGGTAGGAAAGGGTAGTGAGGTGGAGCTGCAGCAAGCACTAGCATATATGGTGGCTAACTTACGCAAAAGAGAGCGAGAAGACAAGCAAAGCACGGTCGAGAAGCTAATAATGATCAAGAAGTGATCCTGAAGCTACTTACGTTCAAGCATAACACGAGACCGTGTTCTCTTCCCGGACTCCGCCGAAAAGAGACCATCACGGCTACACACGCGGTTGATTCATTTTAATTAAGTTAAGTATCAAGTTCTTTACAACCGTACATTAACAAATTCCCATCTTCCCATAACCGCAGGCACAACTTTCGAAAGTTCAAAACCCTACAGGGGTGTCCCAACTTAGCCCATCACACGCTCTCATGGTCAAAGAAGGATATTCCTTCTCCCGGGAAGACCCGATTAGTCTCGGAACCCCGGTTACAAGACATTTTGACAATGGTAAAGGAAGACCAGCAAAGCCACCAGATGTGCCGACAAATCCCGATAGGAGTCGCACATATCTCGTTCTCAGGGCACACCGGATGGGCAAGACGTCGGGTTGGAATAGATCCTGGTTGCCTAGGGGGCGCCGGACATCACCCAGTTTGGACCAACACTCAGAGGAGCACTGGCCCGGGGGTTTAAAATAAAGATGACCCTTAAGTCCGCGGAACCCAAGGGAAAAGGCTTAGGTGGCAAATGGTAAAACCAGGGTTGGGCCTTGCTGGAGGAGTTTTATTCAAGGCGAACTGTCAAGGGGTTCCCATAACACCCAACCGCGTAAGGAATGCAAAATCAAGGAACATAACACCGGTATGATGGAAACTAGGGCGGCAAGAGTGGAAGAAAACACCAGGCATAAGGCTGAGCCTTCTACCCTTTAGCAAGTATATAGGTGCATTAAAAATAAACAAGATATAATAATGATATCCCAACAATATCCATGTTCCAACATGGAACAAACTTCAATTTCACCTGCGACTAGCAACGCTATAAGAGGGGCTGAGCAAAGCGGTAACATAGCCAAACAACGGTTTGCTAGGAAAGGTGGGTTAGAGGCTTGACATGGCAATAGGGGAGGCATGATATAGCAAGTGGTAGGTATCGAGGCATAGCAATAGAGCGAGCAAATAGCAAGCAAAGATAGAAGTGATTTCGAGGGTATGGTCATCTTGCCTGCAATGTTCTCAGAGGTGACGAAAGCTTGATCCTCGTAAGCGTACTCAACAGGTTCCTTGATCACGTAATCGTCTCCCGGCTCTACCCAAAGCAAGAACACAAGCAAAGGAACAACAATCAACCACGGTGCAATGCACGAGCAACATGATGCAAAACATGACATGACATGCGGGATGTGATATGCAATGCATATGCGTGCTCCGGAAGGAAAAGGATGAACAAGGCATGAACTTGGAAAACCAAGTGTGCCGATGGAAATATGAGATAATTTTGGTCGAAATCGATATAAAGATCACCGGAATCGGATGCACGGTTTGCAAATGGCAAGCAAAACAATAATGGCACAATTCTGCGATGAACAACATGATGCCATCTAGAATGCAACAAGAAACTAAGCTACTGCACTCCAACATAGCAATAAAGCACATGGCAGTGATCTACTCAAGATGCTTGACAAAACATGAACACTGAGCTATGGCTAATTCACACAAGAGCAGGTTCAAACAAGCATGGCAAAAGTGCAAAAGATATCAGCTACACAGACAGTGAAAATACTAACATGCCAGAAATAACATCAGGAAGCCATGTTTATAGCAAGCAAACAACATTCTACAAGAACAACTCATAGCAAGCAAAGGCATGGCATGAATATACTAAATACATAGAACAAAAGTCCCTGACTGATAATGAGCCAAAAAGGCACAGACGATATGATGGCACCCATGCAAACATGGCAAGTTTCGTTAACAGATTCAGATTTAGCAGAAAACTGGGCATGGCATAAACAGAATTATGAAGGCATCTTTGTGAGCTCAAATCACTCACCACAAGGCATTGCATGACAAGATAAGCTTAGCATCAGCAAGAAGACATGTTCAAGAAGCTAACCGTGGGAGGAGCAAGATCATAGCATGCATGTATCAACTACAACAACCATGGCAAAATTGATTAACATGTAAACAATCTGCCAGGAACATTTTATAGCAAAAATAGAGCAAGATTAAGATATGCTAGGGCACTCCATAAATGCAAACAGGGGCATTGATGGATAGAGCATAACCATATGTCCAAATCATCCTTACTGAAGCAACTCAAAGCAAGCATGGATCGCACTGTAGCATCATGTTTACATGGCATACAAAATGACAGGAGGGAAATGACTTGGCAAAAACCTAAGTCCCTGAAAACAGCAGTAACACGATGGCTACTTTGCATGCTTGTGCTAGTCACCAAATTGATCACAAAAATACATGGCAAGCACCCCTGTAACGATGGCATGGCATAGATCATAACACCTGTAGAGCACATGCCATACGATGCACACAACAAATGTGGCAAAAATGACAAATCACCCTAAACTGATAAGTAACAGGAGCAAACATATTATAGCACTCTTGCATCAGTGATTTTGGTATCAAGATGGACTCAAACAAGCATGACACAATGGAATGAAATGAAGAGCATCTCCCGATGAACATTTTAATATATCATGCGCATGAAACGGAGCTACGGTCATGGAGTTATGATGCGTTGAACAGAGCCCTAAAATATGAGGGGGAAAAGACTTAGAGAAAATCAACCTCTCCGAGATCAGATCTAGGGTTGACTCCGAGCACGTAAAACGAGGATTGCCGGGGTCGTTGCATGCGGTGGCCGGATCTGGAGAGGACGGCCGAAGCGGCGAGGAGGAAGGTGGCCGGAGTGGATGGAGGCGCAAGGGCGGCGAGGGGACGAGCGACGACCTGCGGTGGCGCAAGGGCGGTGAGGGCGGAGCGGCGACCTGCAGTGAGGAGCGGGGCGGAGGCGGCAACCTGCGGTGAGGAGCGGGGCAGAGGCGGCGACCTGCGGTGAGGAGCGGGGCGGAGGAGGCGGCCGGCGTGAATCCGGGCGGCGGCCGGCGCCACGCGCTAGGCGGCGGGGTCGGTCGACGCGGGCGGCAAGGGGACGGGCTGCGGGGGCCGTCCTCGGGCCCGGGCGGGCCGGCGGCACGGGGGCGGCGAGCGCGGACGTGGCGGCGTGCTATTGGCTGGGCGCAGGGGCGGTGGACGTATCCGGCGCTGGCGGACACGTCCGGCGGCGGAGAGGGACTAGATTAGGGTTGGACTGCGCGAAAATTTCGGAGGGGAGCACCTATATATAGCTAGGAGGAGGTAGGAGTGTCCAAATGGAGTGTAGTTTTCGCCCACGCGATCGTGATCCAATGACGGAGGATATGGAAGGGGTTTGGATGGGTTATTGGGCCGTTTTGGAGGGGTGGTGGGCTGCAACACACACGAGGCCTTTACGGTTCCTCGGTTAACCATTGGAGTATCAAACGGACTCCAAATGGCACGAAATTTGACAGGCGGTCTACCGGTGGTGTACCAAGGCCGCTTGGTAAATCTTGGTCCATTCCGAGAACGTTCAACACCCGCTCACGAAAAGAGACAAGAGGGGCACGCCGGTGCATGTAGGAGTGTGGGATTGCAAAACGGACAACGGGGAAAATGCTCGGATGCATGAGACGAATACATATGCAAATGAGATGCACATGATGGCATGATATGAAATGCATGACATGGACAAAATGCAAAATGAAGACAAAACCCAACCACGAAGGGAAATATCATAACTTAAGCCGAAAATGGCAGAGTCGGAGTTACAAATATGGTAAGTTGCATCCGTGGTGTTACAACACTCCACCACTACGAAAGGATCTCGTCCCGAGATCTAGGACTGAAAGAACTCTGGATATTCGGAACGGAGGTAGTCCTCGCGTTCCCAGGTGGCTTCTTGGTCGGAATGGTGTGACCACTTCACCTTCAGGAATTTGATAGACTTATTGCGAGTCTTGCGCTCTGTTTCTTCAAGAATAGAAATGGGGTATTCATGATAAGACAGGTCTTCTTGGAGACCAATCTCTTCGAAGTTGATGGTGCGCTCAGGAGTCTTGAAGCACTTGCGAAGTTGTGACACGTGAAACACGTCGTGCACATTTGCCAAGTTGGACGGAAGCTCAAGTTGATAGGCGAGATCACCTCTTTTGCCAATGATATTGAAAGTACCCATGTATCTAGGGGCAAGCTTCCCTTTGATACCAAGCGACGAGTGCCTTTCATTGTAGAGACGCGGAGGTAGACATGGTCTCCAATCTCGAAAGCCAAGTCACGGTGCTTGCTATCATAGTAACTCTTCTGGCGCGATTGCGCGGCTTTGAGATTTTCACGGATGACTTTACACATTTCTTCAGCCTCTGTGATTAAGTCATTGCCAAGAAGTTGACGTTCACCAGTCTCTGACCAATTAAGAGGGGTACGGCACTTTCTGCCATAGAGAATCTTGAATGGGGCCTTGCCCGAACTCGCTTGGCAGTTGTTGTTGTAGGAGAACTAGGCATATGGAAGACAATCTTCCCACTTCATACCGAAAGAAATGACACAAGCCCTAAGCATATCTTCAAGGATTTGATTTACTCGCTCGACTTGGCCACTAGTTTGAGGATGGAAGGCTGTGCTGAAGCGAATGTTGGTGCCCATAGCCTTCTGAAAGGAGTCCCAGAACTTAAAAGTAAAGATGCTTCCACGATATGAAGATATCAATTGCGGAATACCGTGAAGAGAGACAATCATGGAGGTGTAAGCTTGTCGATGACAACAAAGATAGCATCATTTACGCGCCTGGACTTGGGAAATCCAGTCACGAAGTCCATCTCAATATGGTCAAACTTCCATTCTGGAATGCCAAGAGGTTGGAGGAGACCAGCTGGCCGTTGGTGTTCTTCTTTCACTCTTCTGTAGATATCACATTCATTCACGAATTGAGCAATTTCTCGCTTCATTCGAGCCCACCAATACGACTGCTTGAGGTCATGGTACATCTTTGTACTTCCAGGATGAATGGATAGAAGGGAGTTGTGCACCTCATTCATAATGACTTTCCTTAGGTTGCCTTTAGGAACCACAATTCGATCCTCGAAGAAAAGAGTATCTTTGTCATCAAGGCGATAGCACTTGTACTTGGGTTGGCTCTTGGCAATCCCATTTTTCACCTTCTTCACCATTGCATCAAGAAGTTGTGCCTCACGAATTTGATCTTCCAAAGTCGGAGAGACTTGGAGGTTGGCAAGAAAGCCTTGAGGAACAACTTCGAGATTCAGTTTGCGGAAAGCTTCACAAAGGTCCGGTTGGAAGGGCTTGAGAATTAGGCTGTTGCAGTAAGCCTTCCTGCTCAAAGCATCTGCAATGACATTGGCCTTGCCTGGAGTATATTCAATACTCGGATTGTATTCTTGAATCATTTCGACCCAACGAGTCTGCCTGAGGTTGAGGTTGGGTTGTGCGAAGATGTACTTGAGGCTCTTATGATCAGTGAAGATGTCCACTTTCCTTCCCAACAAGAGATGTCTCCACGTTAATAGAGCATGGACAACTGCCGCGAACTCAAGGTCGTGAGTAGGGGTAGTTCTTTTCGTTGGGCTTCAACTGACGATAGGTATAAGCCACAACTTTCTTCTCTTGCATTAACACAGCACCGAGACCTTGCAGGGAGGCATCACAGAAAACTTCAAAAGGTTTGGATTCATCAGGAGGAGTCAAAACAGGAGCTGTGACTAACTTCTCTTTGAGGGTGTTGAAAGCAATGTCACATTCAGGCATCCAGACATACTTGAATTGCTTCTGGAGGAGGTTGGAAAGAGGCTTTGCAATCTTAGAGAAATTCTCAATGAATCTTCGACAATAGCTTGCAAGCCCAAGAAAACTGCGGAGCTGCTTCACATTCTGAGGCGGTTCCCAATTCACAATTGCAGACACCTTCTCAGTATTAACCGCGATGCCCTTGGCTGAGATGATATGGCCAAGGTAGATAACCTCATCAAGCCAAAACTCACACTTTGAAAACTTCGCATAGAATTGATGCTCTCTGAGTTTGTCGAGTACCAATCTCAAATGCTTGGCATGATCCTCCTTGTTCTTGGAAAAGACCAAAATATCATCGAGATACACCAGGATAAAATCATTTGTGTAAGGGTTGAAGATGAAGTTCATCATGTGAGAGAATGTTGGAGGAGCATTGACAAGGACGAAAGACATGATAGTATATTCATAAGAACCATAACTTGTTCTGAATGCTGTCTTGGGGATATCTTGTTCACGAATGCGAATCTGATGATAGCCCATATGGAGGTCAAGCTTGGAGAATACTTGAGCACCCTTAAGTTGCTCGAATAGCTCATTGATGTTGGGAAGTGGGTACTTGTTCTTTATTGTTTTCTTGTTCAATGGACGGTAGTCCACACAAAGTCGGTCTGTGCCATCCTTCTTCTTGACAAAAAGAACACCACAACCCCATGGAGATGAACTCGGTCTGATCAGACCCATACGCTCTTGTTCATCGAGTTATTTCTTCAACTCCTTCAAATCTTCTGGTCCAAGCTTGTAAGGATGTTTGCAAACAGGTTTCGTGCCACGCTCAAGATCAATAACGAATTCAACTGGCCGGTGAGGAGGCATTCCTGGAAGCTCTTCTGGTAAGACGTCTTGATATTCACAAATGACTGGAATCTGAGAGATGGCATTCAACTCGCCCTTCTCATTGAGAGAAAGCAGTCGAATGGTATCATCACGAGTGGCATAGATGATCACATCCTCAGAAGAGTGTGTCAATTGAATCTGCCTGGCAGCACAATCAAGCTAAACCTTGTGCTTAGAAAGCTAGTCCATGCCGAGAATTAGATCAATATCCGAGTCACCAAGGACCATTGGAGAAGACAGAAATCTATAGTCTCCCATCTTGATGGGAACATCCGGAGCCATCATTTTGGTGTTCATGAACAAACCCAGAGAGGAAACCGCTATCGGCTTAGGCAAATCGACAGTATGCAAATCATGCATGGATGCAAAAAGGCTTTGATATGAATGAAATAGAAGCACCAGTATCAAATATGACTCTTGCAGGAATATCATTAACTGGAAGATTTCCCATGATCACTTCTGAAGAATCCTCTGCCTGAGCTGCGCTCATCATGTTCACCCTTGCCGACTTGGAATTATGGTTGACCACTGCATTGCTGGCAGATCTCATAGGAGGAGGAGGCGGAAGACGCCTTTCGTTGAAGCACTTGTTTGCATAGTGCCCCTTCCGCTGACACTTGTTGCAAGTAACCTCTGAGAGCGGATGGTGATAAGGAGCACTTGTCCTTGGAGCATGAGACTGAGCTTTGTTCTGATAGCCTGGGTTGGGTGGGTGGGAAGATCCACTGCCACCTTTACTCTTCTGCTGGTAAGACTGACGAAACGGAGGAGGAGGCAACCAGAACTTCTATTGCTTAGCTGCCACTTGAGACGAAGAAGAAGATTGAGCTGCATCCCTGACTCTCTTCTTAGAAGCATCACACTTGAGCTGAGTGGCCTCTTGCTTTAGTGTCATGTTGTAGAATTCATCATACTTGGTCGGCTCAAAAAGCACAAGAGCTAATTGTAGATCTTCTCTAAGGCCACCTCTGAATTGATAAATCATGCTCTTCTCATCAGGGACATCTTGTCTAGCGAAGCGAGCGAGTTTCTGAAACTGGATATTGTATTGATACAGAGACATGCTGCCTTGCTTGAGATTGTGGAACTCCTCGCGCTTACTCTCGGCAACACTTGTGGAATGTGGTGAGCTTTGAAGTCTCGGCGGAAATCATCCCAGGTAATCACACGACCTCCTCCGAAATCTCTGTATTGTTGATACCACTCAGCGGCTTGGTCTTTGAGTTGAAAGGAAGAAAACTTGACAAAGTCCTCAGGGCTGACATTGCTACACTCAAAATGTTTGCAGATATCCACAAGCCAGTCGGTGGCGTCTGTGGCCTCGACACAGTTGCTGAAGGACTTCGGCTAGTTTGCGAGGAACTTATTGAGGGTAGCAAACTGAGGTTGATTGTTGCCTTGGCCTTCATTTCTTTGGTTGCCTTGCCCTTGATTGCTCTCTTGCAAGAGTTGCAAAAGCATCTGAGTGTTGGCGTTGGTGGCTGCCATGACAGCTTGCCATGCCTCTGGAGGTGGAGGTGGTGGCGGAGGTTCCGGATTCTGACGCGTTGGAGGAGCCATCCTGAAGAGGTTGACATACGTTAGCATCTTGAAAGACATATATTCAAGCTGAATCAATGGATTGAAATTGCAACATATAGCCTTAACATTCGAACAAGAATGAACGAATGAAATTCCAAAGCAAATCATCACACTTCCATAAATTTGAGAAGCTACTTAGATAAAAGGTAGATGAATAAAACAACAAGGTACGGATATGAATAAATAATTGGTAAGGATTACCCAATCACAAACCAAATATCTGCGGGAAGAAATACTAGAGCTACTTGAATTCCCACCTATGAAACTCCCGAAACTTTCTGGTTATGCAATCAGGTGTTGGGGATACAGGGGAAGCATAATATCTCACCCAAAACTAGCAAATCCTACATCCAGCTGTATCCATCCTTCAACACATAACCAAGAAACCTTTGGAAATCATTTACCTCAACCTTCGAAAAGCATCAATTATACAAGTTATGGCAATACTCCCGAACTCCCGCCCCAGTATTGGGTGGCGTCGAGGTTATCTCACCAACAACTGCATAAAGGAGATTTTCGATGTCGGTGAACTCAGGTATTCCAGAACTGCAACGATAAAATTGTGACGACAACACCTCGAAGCTCAACTCCCTGGGACACTGCCACAACCCTTAAATGTCAGGAGGCACCAAGAACAATGTTCTCGTCACAAAACCATCAGAACGATTCCAAGATACCCGCGTGATCCTAAAAAATCATGAAATTTGAGGAGAGAAGAGTCAAAACTCTACGTCAGGAGGCCTCACCAGAGTGACGAAGGGACTGAGGAGTAAAAAGAATCCTACTCTCCGATATATATAATCCTATAAGACTCAAAACGTTTTGTTCTAGACTCAACAACGTCAGCGATTCGATCAAGCAGGGGGCTCCTAAGTCGGGGAAGGCTCTGATACCAACTTGTAACACCCACGATGCGGCTATATCTCCCACGTGTCGGGGCACGACTTAGAGGCATAACCACATGGTAGGCATGTCGCAAGAGGGGTAATCTTTACACATCCCATGTACTTCATAAGAAAGGGATAAAGAGTTGGCTTACAATCGCCACTTCACACAATACATAAATATAACATAGATCATTCAGAAAACCATCAAGGTCCGACTACGGAACCAAAATAAAGAAAGAAAACCCCGAATGTTAGATCCCCGATCGTCCCAACTGTGTTCCTCTACTGATCATCCGGAAAAGAAACATAGTAACGTCCTGAATCCTCATCGAACTCCCACTTGAGTTCGGTTGCGTCCCCTGCACTGGCATCATTGGCACCTGCATCTATTTGGAAGTATCTGTGAGTCACGGGGACTCAGTAATCTCACACCCGCGAGATCAAGACTATTTAAGCTTAAGGTAGGAAAGGGTAGTGAGGTGGAGCTGCAGCAAGCACTAGCATATATGGTGGCTAACTTACGCAAAAGAGAACGAGAAGAGAAGCAAAGCATGGTCGAGAAGCTAATAATGATGAAGAAGTGATCCTGAAGCTACTTACGTTCAAGCATAACAACGAGACCGTGTTCTCTTCCCGGACTCCGCCGAAAAGAGACCATCATGGCTACACACGTGGTTGATTCATTTTAATTAAGTTAAGTGTCAAGTTCTTTACAACCGGACATTAACAAATTCCCATCTGCCCATAACCGCGGGCACGGCTTTCGAAAGTTCAAAACCCTATAGGGGTGTCCCAACTTAGCCCATCACAAGCTCTCACGGCCAAAGAAGGATATTCCTTCTCCCGAGAAGACCCGATCAGTCTCGGAATCCCGGTTACAAGACATTTCGACAATGGTAAAATAAGACCAGGAAAGCCGCCCGATGTGCCAACAAATCCTGATAGGAGTCGCACATGTCTCGTTCTCAGGGCACACCAGATGGGCAAGACGTCGGGTTGGCATAGACCCTGGTTGCCCAGGGGGCGCCGGACATCGCCCAGTTTGGACCAACACTCAGAGGAGCACTGGCCTGGGGGTTTTATATAAAGATGACCCTTGAGTCCGCGGAACCCAAGGGAAAAGGCTTAGGTGGAAAATGGTAAAACCAAGGTTGGGCCTTGCTGGAGGAGTTTTATTCATGGTGAACTGTCAAGGGGTTCCCATAACACCCAACCGCGGAAGGAACGCAAAATCAAGGAACATAACACCGGTATGACAGAAACTAGGGCGGCAAGAGTGGAACAAAACACCAGGCATAAGGCCGACCTTCCACCCTTTCCCAAGTATATAGGTGCATTAAAATAAAAAATATATAATAATGATATCCCAAGAATATCCATGTTCCAACATGGAACAAACTTCAACTTCACCTGCAACTAGCAATGCTATAAGAGGGGCTGAGCAAAGCGGTAACATAGCCAAACAACGGTTTGCTAGGAAAGGTGGGTTAGAGTCTTGACATGGCAATATGGGAGGCATGATATAGCAAGTGGTAGGTATCGCGACATAGCAACAGTGCGAGCAACTAGCAAGCAAAGATAGAACTGATTTCGAGGGTATGGTCATCTTGCCTGCAATGTTCTCAGAGTTGACGAAAGCTTGATCCTCGTAAGCGTACTCAACAGGTTCCTTGATCACGTACTCGTCTCCCGGCTCTACCCAAAGCAAGAACACAAGCAAAGGAACAACAATCAACCACGGTGCAATGCACAAGCAACATGATGCAAAACATGACATGACATGCGGGATGTGATATGCAATGCATATGCGTGCTCTGGAAGGAAAATGATGAACAAGGCATCAACTTGGCAAACCAAGTGTGCCGCTGGAAAGATGAGATGATTTCGGTCGAAATCGATATAAAGATCATCGGAATCGGTTGCACGGTTTGCAAATGGCAAGCAAAACAATAATGGCACAATTCTGCGATGAACAGCACGATGCCATCTAGAATGCAACAAGAAACTAAGCTACTGCACTCCAACATAGAAATAAAGCATATGGCAGTGATCTACTCAAGATTCTTGACAAAACATGAACACTGAGCTACGCCTAATTCACACAAGAGCAGGTTCAAACAAGCATGGAAAAAGTGCAAAAGATATCAGCTACACAGATAGTGAAAATACTAACATGCCAGAAATAACATCAGGAAGCCATGTTTAGAGCAAGAAAACAACATCCTACAGGAACAAATCATAGCAACCAAAGGCATGGCATGAATATACTAAACGCATAGAACAAAAGTCCCTGACTGATAATGAGCCAAAAAGGCACAGACGATATGATGGCACCCATGCAAACATAGCAAGTTTCGTTAACAGATTCAGACTTAGCAGAAAACTTAGCATGGCATAAATAGAATTATGAAGGCATCTTTGTGAGCTCAAATCACTCACCAAGGCATTGCATGACAAGATAAGCTTAGCATCAGCAAGAAGACATGTTCAAGAAGCTAACCATGGCAAGAGCAAGATCATAGCATGTATGTATCAACTACAACAACCATGGCAAAATTGATTAACATGTAAACAATCTGCCAGGAACATTTTATAGCAAAAGTAGAGCAAGATTAAGACATGCTAGGGCACTCCATAAATGCAAACATGGGCATTGATGGATTGAGCATAACCATATGTCCAAATCATCCTTACTGAAGAAATTCAAAACAAGCATGGATCGCACTGTAGCATCATGTTTATATGGCATAAAAATAATAGGAGGGAAATGACTTGGCAAAAACCTAAGTCCATGAAAACAGCAATAACACGAAGGCTACTTTGCATGCTTATGTTAGTCACCAAATTGATCACCATAATACATGGCAAGCACCCTTGTAAATATGGCAAAGACCAAAACACCTGTAGAGCACATGCCCATAAGGTGCACACAACAAATGTGGCAAAAATGACAAATCACCCTAAACTGATAAGTAACAGGAGCAAACATTTTATAGCACTCTTGCATCAATGATTTGGGCATCAATATGGTCTCAAACAAGAATGACACAATGGAATGCAATGAAGAGCATCTCCCAATTAACATTTTGATATATCATGCGCATGAAACGGAGATATGGTCATGGAGTTATGATGCGTTGAACAGAGCCCTAAAATATGAGGGGAAAAAGACTTAGAGAAAATCAAACTCTCCGAGATCAGATCTTGGCTTGACTCTGGGCACGTAAAACGAGGATCACCGGGGTCGTTGAATGCGGTGGCCGGATCTGGAGAGGACGGCCGGAGCGGTGAGGAGGAAGGTGGCCGGAGTGGATGGAGGCGCAAGGGCGGCGAGGGGACGAGCGACGACCTGCGGTGGTGCGAGGGCAGTGAGGGCAGAGCGGCGACCTGCGGTGAGGAGCGGGGCGGAGGTGGCGGCCGGCGTGAATCCGGGTGGCAGCGGGGTCGGTCGACGCGAGCGGCGAGGGGACAGGCAGCGAGGGCCGTCCTCGGGCCCGGGCGGGCCGGCGGCGCGGGGGCGGGGAGCGCTGACATGGCGACGCTCTATTGGCTAGGCGCGGTGGCGGTGGACGTGTCCGGCGCCGGCAGACACGTCCGGCGGCAGAGAGAGACTAGGTTAGGGTTGGACTGCGCGAAAATTTCGGAGGGGGGCACCTATATATAGCTAGGAGGAGGTAGGAGTGTCCAAATGAAGTGTAGTTTTCGCCCACGCGATCGTGATCCAACAGCGGAGGACATGGAAGGGGTTTGGATGGGTTATTGGGCCGTTTTGGAGGGGTGTTGGGCTGCAACACACATGAGGCCTTTACGGTTCCTTGGTTAACCGTTGGAGTATCAAACGGACTCCAAATGGCACGAAATTTGACAGGCGGTCTACCGGTGGTGTACCAAGGCCGCTTGGCAAATCTCGGTCCATTCCGAGAACGTTTAACACCCGCTCACGAAAAGAGACAAGAGGGGCACGCTAGTGCACGTAGGAGTTTCGGATGGCAAAATGAACAACGGGGAAAATGCTCGGATGCATGAGACGAAAACGTATGGAAATGAGATGGACATGATGGCATGATATGAAATGAATGACATGGACAAAATGTAAAACGAAGACAAAACCCAACCACGAAGGGAAATCTCATAACTTAAGCCTAAAATGGCAGAGTCGGAGTTACAAATATGGTAAGTTACATTCGGGGTGTTACACTTTGTCAGATCAACAATAATGCATATAAGAGCCACTTTAACATTTTAATTATGGTCTTCCCCTCTCGACCCCCAGAGAACAAGAAAGGAAATAAAACTATTTACACGGGAAAGCTCCCAACAAACAAAAGAAGAACAAGAAATCTTTTAGGGTTTTCTTTTCAATTATTACTACTACAACATGGAAAGTAAACTAATTAAAAGCTACAACTAATATATTTTTTTGTTTTTCTTAAGGTTTATTAAACACACAAGAAGAAAGCATAAAAAGGAAAATAAACGAGCATGGATGATACAGTGAAAAAGTATGAGCACCGACAACTAGCAATGTGTAACGCCCTCGATGCGGCTATATCTCCCACGTGTCGAAGCACGACTTAGAGGCATAACCGCGTTGAAAGCAATGTCGCAAGTGAGGTAATCTTCACAACAACCCATGTAATACAAAAGGGGGAAAGGATACATAGTTGGCTTACACTCGCTGCGTCACACAAATATCATAAATAACATTACATTCATCCAAATACACTCAAGGTCCGACTACGGAACCAAAATGAAATTAAACCCCAAATGCAACATAGTCCCCGATCACCCCAACTGGGCACCACTACTGATCATCTAGGAAAGACGCGTAGTAACATCCTGAGTCCTCATCGAACTCCCACTTGAGCTCTGTCAAAACACTTGGAATGGCATCATCGGTCCCTGCATCTGGTTTTGGAAGGAATCTGTGAGTCACGGGGACTCAGCAATCTCACACCCTCGTGATCAAAACTATTTAATCTTATCGGAAGGGTAAAAGGTATGAGGTGGAGCTGCAGCAAGTGACTAGCATGTATGGTGGCTAACATACGCAAATGAGAGCGAGAAGAGAAGGCAAAGGCACGGTCGATGAACTATGATCAAGAAGTGATCCTAGAACAACCTACGTCAAGCATTACTCCAACAGCGTGTTCACTTCCCGGACTCCGCCGAGAAGAGACCATCACGGTTACACACTCAATTGATTCATTTTAATTAAGTTAAGTTCAAGTCTTCTACAACCGGACATTAACAAATTCCCATCTGCCCATAACCGCGGGCACGACTTTCAAAAGTTCAAATCCATGCAGGGGAGTCCCAACTTAGCCCATCACAAGCTCTCACGGTCAACAAAGGATATTCCTTCTCCCAAGACAATCCGATCAGACTCGGCATCCCGGTTACAAGACATCTCGACAATGGCAAAACAAGTCCAGCAAGACCGCCCGAATGTGCTGACAAATCCCGATAGGAGCTACACATATCTCGTTCTCAAGGCACACTCAGATGAGACTAGCTACGAGTAAAACCAACCCTCAAGTTTCCCCGAGGTGGCCCCGCTGGCAGCTCGGTTTGGACCAACACTTAGAGGAGCACTGGCCCGGGGGGTTTAAATAAGATGACCCTTGGGCTCCGGAAACCCAAGGGAAAATAGGCTAGGTGGAAAATGGTAAAACCAAGGTTGGGCATTGCTGGAGAAGGTTTATTCAAGGCGAACTGTCAAGGGGTTCCCATTATAACCCAACCGTGTAAGGAACGCAAAATCCGGGAACATAACACCGATATGACGGAAACTAGGGCGGCAAGAGTGGAACAAAACACCAGGCATAAGGCCGAGCCTTCCACCCTTTACCAAGTATATAGGTGCATTAAGATAAACAAGATAATTTGATGATATCCCAACAATAAACATGTTCCAACAAGGAACAAAACTCCAATCTTCACCTGCAACTAGCAACGCTATAAGAGGGGCTGAGCAAAGTGGTAACATAGCCAAACAACGGATTGCTAGGACAAGGTGGGTTAGAGGTTTCACATGGCAATATGGGAGGCATGATAAGCAAGTGGTAGGTATCGTAGCATTGGCATAGCAATAGAGCGAGCATCTAGCAAGCAAAGATAGAAGTGATTTCGAGGGTATGGTCATCTTGCCTGCAAAGTTCTCTGAGTTGACTTGATCCTCATAAGCGTACTCAACGGGCTCCTCGATCACGTACTCGTATCCAAGATCTACCCAAAACAATACCAACAAGAAAAAGTAACACAATCAACCACATGCAATGCTCAAGCAACATGATGCAAACATGGTATGATATGTGGGATGCGATATGCGATGCATATGCAAGATTTGGAAAGGAATGAATGAACCTGGCCTCAACTTGGAAATGCAAGAGTGCCACTAGAAAGAGGAGTTGATTTCGATCGAAATTGATATAAAGATCACCGGAATCGGATGCACGGTTTGGAAATGGCAAGCAAAACAAATATGGCACCGGTCTGCGATAATCAGCAAGAAGCCATCTAAATGCATCAAGATAAATAAGCTACTACACTCAAACATAGCAACAAAATACATGGCAGGGATCCACTCATGATGCTTGACAAAATATGACCACTGAGCTACACTAGTTCACTCATTAACAGGTTCAAACAAGCATGGCAAAAGTGCAAAAGGTAACAGGTTACAGACTTAGTGAAATTAACAACAAGTCAGGAATTTCACATCAGGAAGCAATGTTTAGAGCACGATAACTACATGCTACAGGAACATATAATGGCAAAGCAAGGCATGGCATGGCATGAAGCTACTCAAAGCATACAACAAAATTCCCTTAGTGACCATGAGCCAAAAGGGATCAGAAAATACAATTGCAACCATGTGAACATAGCAAAAACATAAACAGATTCAGACTTGGTGAAAAACTGGAACATGGCAAAACAGATAATGAGTAGACATGTTTACGAGCTCGATGCACTCACTACGAGGAATTGCATGATAATGTAAGCATACACCCAGCAAGTAGACATGGCATAGAAGCTAGACATGGCAAGAAAAACAACATAGCATGCACGGATCAACAACAACAAGCTTGGCAAAATTGCAAAACATGTTAACAATCTTCCAGGAACATTTTATAGCAAAAGTAGAGCTCGATTGACTCAAGCTAGGATGCTCCATAAATGCAAACAAAGACATGGATGGATAGAGCACCATAATATCTACAAAACATCCTTACTGATCACCCACAAAAGAGGCATGGATCACTCAATATCAACATGAACATATGGCATAAAAACAATAACAGGACAAGGACTTAGAGAAATTCTAAGTCCCTGAAATCAGGAACATTGAGTAAGCTACTTTGCATGCTTGTGCTAGTCACCACAAAGATCACAAAAATACATGGCATACACCCCCTGTAAAGATAACATGGCATACTTCAAAACACATGTAGAGCTCGGGATCATAGCATGCACACATTAATCATGGCAAAAATGACAAAAGTGCATTTGCTGAAACAGATCTGAAACTATCATCACATAGCCCTCTTCCAACAGCATTTCGGGCATCAAGATGAGCTCAAATGAAAATGATGCAATGAGATGAAATGAAGTACTGGTCGAGACGAACATTTCGATATGCTACACGAACGAATCGGAGCAACGGTTGATGAGTTATGGCATGTCAAAGTATGCAAAAAGTTAGGGTTTCGGGGAGAAAAAGTCAACCCAAGGAATTTAGATCTGGATCGGGATCCGGTTGCACTGTAGCGGATCGGGGTCGCCGGAGTTCATGCTCGAGTCGCCAGAGATCGAAGTCATCGGAGCTTGGCCGGCCAGAGGAGGACGCCGGAGAGGGAGGAGGACGCAGCCGGAGTCGGGGCGGCGCGCGGGGCGGCGCTGGGCGGCGTTGGCAGAGCGGGCGGCGTCGGGCAGTCGCCAGCGTGGCGAGGTGGCGAGGTCGTCGGCGATGGCGCGTGGCAGCCAGAGCAGGGAGGCGGGCGGCGTGCGGGGAAGAAGAAGCGGGCGCGGGCGCTGCGGGGCGCGGCCCGGATCGGCGGTGGGAAGGGCCGGCCTCGGGCCCCGCGGGCCGCGAGGGGTGCGGGGCGGCGATGTGGGGCTCGGAGCCACGTGGCGGCGCTCGATTCACTGCGGGCTTCGGCGAGGAGGTGTCCGGCCAGGGCGGACATGTCCGGCGGCGGCGCGAGGGTATTTTCTAGGGTTTGGGGGAGGCCTTTATATAGAGGTAGAGGGAGCTAGGAAGCTCCAAATGAGGTGCAGTTTGCGGCCACGCGATCGTGATCGAACGGCCTAGGTGATGGAGGAGGTTTAGGTGGGTTTTGGGCCACTTTGGAAGAGTGTTGGGCTGCAACACACACGAGGCCTTTTCGGTCCCTCGGTTAACCGTTGGAGTATCAAACGAAGTCCAAATGGCACGAAACTTGACAGGCGGTCTACCAGTAGTAAACCAAGGCCTCCTGGAAAGTATCGGTCCAATCCGAAAACGTTTAGTACCCGCACACGAAAAGAGGTAGAAAGGGACACTGGAGGACATAGGAGCGCCGGAATGCAAAACGGACAATGGGGAAAATGCTCGGATGCATGAGACGAACATGTATGCAAATGCAATGCACATGATGACATGATATGAGATGCATGACAAAGACAAAACAACACGAAGACAAAAACCCGACAACAAGGAAATAACATAACTTAGTGCCGAAAATGGCAAGAGTTGGAATACAAATAAGGTAAATTACATCCGGGGTGTTACAACACTCCACCACTACGAAAGGATCTCGTCCCGAGATCTAGGACTGGAAAAACTCCGGGTACTCAGAACGGAGGTGATCCTCGCGTTCCCAGGTGGCTTCACGGTCGGAATGATGTGACCACTTGACTTTCAGGAATTTGATAGACTTGTTGCGAGTCTTGCGCTCAGTTTCTTCAAGAATAGCAACGGGGTGCTCATGATAAGACAGGTCTTCTTGGAGATCAATGTCTTCGAAGTTGACGGTGCGGTCAGGAGTCTTGAAGCACTTGTGGAGTTGAGACACGTTAAACACGTCGTGCACATTTGCAAAGTTGGATGGAAGCTCAAGTTGATAGGGGAGATCGCCTCTTTTGCTGATGATCTTGAAAGGCCCCACGTATCTAGGGTCAAGCTTCCCTTTGATACCGAAGTGACGAGTACCTTTCAGTGGAGAGACACAGAGGTAGACATGGTCTCCGATCTCGAAAGCCAAGTCACGATGCTTGCTATCGTAGTAACTCTTATGGCGCGATTGCGCGGCTTTGAGATTATCACGAATGACTTTGCACATGTCTTCTGCCTTTGTGATCAAGTCATTTCCAAGAAGTTGATGCTCACCAGTCTCTGACCAGTTAAGAGGAGTACGACACTTCCTGCCATAGAGAATCTCGAATGGGGCCTTGCCCGAACTCGCTTGGAAGCTATTGTTGTAGGAGAACTCGGCATATGGAAGACAATCTTCCCACTTCATACCGAAAGAGATGACGCAAGCCCTGAGCATATCTTCAAGAATCTGATTTACTCGATCGACTTGGCCACTGGTTTGAGGATGAAAAGTTGTGCTGAAGCGAATGTTGGTGCCTATGGCCTTTTGAAAAGAATCCCGGAACTTAGAAGTAAAGATGCTACCACGATCTGAAGATATCAACTGCGAAATGCCGTGCAGAGAGACAATCCTGGAGGTATATAGCTCTGCCAACTGAGCTGCTGTGATAGATTCTTTGATAGGAAGAAAATGAGCCACTTTAGTGAGTTTGTTGATGACAACGAAGATAGCATCATTGCCATGCTTGGACTTTGGAAATCCAGTCATGAAGTCCATCTCAATATGGTCAAACTTCCATTCAGTAATGGCAAGAGGTTGGAGGAGACCAGCTGGTCGTTGGTGTTCTGCTTTCACTCTTCTGCAGACATCACATTCATTCACGAACTGAGCAATCACGTGCTTCATTCGAGTCCACCAATACGACTGCTTGAGGTCCTGGTACATCTTTGTACTTCTAGGGTGAATAGAGAGGAGTGAATTGTGAGCCTCGTTCATAATGTATTTACGAAGGTCACCTTTAGGCACAACAATGCGATCCTCGAAGAATAGAGTATCCTTGTCATCAAGGCGATAGCACTTGTACTTGGGTTGACTCTTGGCAATCCCAATCTTCACCTTCTTCACCATAGTATCAAGAAGTTGAGCCTCGCGAATCTGATCTTCCAAAGTAGGAGAGACTTGGAGGTTGGTGAGGAAACCTTGAGGAACAACTTGAAGATTGAGTTTGCAGAAAGCTTCACAAAGCTCGGGTTGGTATGGCTTGATAATCAGACTATTGCAGTAAGCCTTTCTGCTCAATGCGTCAGCAATTACATTGGCCTTGCCTGGAGTATATTCAATACTCGGATTATACTCTTGAATCATCTCGACCCAACGAGTCTGCCTGAGGTTGAGGTTTGGCTGAGTGAAGATGTACTTGAGACTCTTGTGGTCAGTGAAGATGTCCACTTTTCTTCCCAATAAGAGATGTCTCCAAGTTAAAAGAGCATGGACAACTGCCGCCAACTCGAGGTCATGAGTGGGGTAGTTCTTTTCGTTGGTCTTCAACTGGCGAGAGGTATAGGCCACAACTTTCTTATCTTGCATCAACACTGCACCAAGACCTTGAAGGGAAGCATCACAGAAGACCTCGAACGGTTTGGATTCATCAGGACGAGTCGGAACTGGAGAAGTGACTAATTTCTCTTTCAGGGTGTTGAAAGCGATGTCACATTCAGGAGACCAAACGTACTTCACATGCTTCTGGAGAAGGTTGGAAAGAGGCTTCGTGATCTTTGAGAAGTTCTCAACGAACCTTCGATAATAGCTTGCGAGCCCAAGGAAGCTGCAGAGTTGCTTAACATTCTGAGGTGGTTCCCAATTCACAATTGCAGACACCTTCTCAGGATTAACTGCTACGCCCTTGGCAGAAATGATATGCCCAAGGTAGAGAACCTCATCGAGCCAAAACTCGCACTTAGAAAACTTCGCATAGAACTAATGTTCTCTGAGCTTATCCAGCACCAAACACAAGTGCTTGGCATGATCCTCCTTGTTCTTCGAAAAGACCAAAATGTCATCGAGGTAGACCAAGACGAAGTCATTTGTGTAGGCGTTGAAGATGAAGTTCATCATGCGAGAGAATGTTGGCGGAGCGTTGACGAGGCCGAAAGACATGACAGTGTATTCATATGAACCATAGCTTGTTCTGAATGTTGTCTTGGGGATATCTTCTTCACGAATGCGAATCTGATGATAGCCCATACGGAGATCAAGCTTGGAGAATACTTGAGAACCTTTGAGTTGTTCAAATAGCTCATTGATGTTGGGAAGTGGGTACTTGTTCTTTATGGTCTTCTTGTTCAATGGACGGTAGTTGACACAAAGTCGGTCCGTTCCATCCTTCTTCTTGACGAAAATAACTCCACAACCCCATGGAGAAGAACTAGGTCGGATGAGACCCATACGCTCTTGTTCATCGAGTTGCTTCTTCAGCTCCTTCAACTCTTCAGGTCCAAGCTTGTAAGGACGTTTGCAAACAGGTTATGTGCCAGGCTCAAGATCGGTGACGAATTCAACTGGCCGGTGCGAAGGCATTTGATACGTCCATTTTGCATCATGCTTTTATATCGATATTTATTGCATTATGGACTTTTATTTCACTTTATGTCACAATACTTATGGCTATTATCTCTTATTTTACAAGGTTTACATAAGGAGGGAAAATGCCGGCAGCTAGAATTCTGGGCTAGAAAAGGAGCAAATATTAGAGACCTATTCTGCGCAACTCCAAAAGTCCTGAAACTCCACGGAACATCTTAAAATAAATAAAGAAAAATCCTCGCCAAAGATGAAGGCCGGGGGGCCCACACCCTGCTCATGAGGGTTGGGAGCGCCCCCCCCCCCTCCTAGGGCGCGCCCCCCTACCTCGTGGGCCCCCTGGTGGTCTCCCACGTCCATCTTCTGCTATATGAAGTCTTTCGATGAGAAAAAAATCAGAAGGAACTTTTCGGGACGAGACTCCGCCGCCATGAGGCAGAACCAATCTAGAGCTCCGGCAGAGCTGTTCTGCCAGCAATACTTCCCTCCGGGAGGGGGAAATCATCACCATCGTCATCACCAACGCTCCTCTCATCGGGAGAGGGCAATCTCCATCAACATCTTCACCAGCACCATCTCATCTCCAAACCCTAGTTCATCTCTTGTATCCAATTCTTGTCTCAAAGTCCGGGATTGGTGCTAGTAGGTTGCTAGTATTGTTGATTACTCCTTGTAGTTGATGCTAGTTGGTTTATTTGGTGGAAGATCATATGTTCAGATCCTATATGCATATTATTACCCCTCTGATTATGAACATGAATATGCTTTGTGAGTAATTGCATTTGTTCCTGAGGACAAGGGAGAAGTCTTGCTATTAGTAGTCATGTGAATTTGGTATTCGTTTGATATTTTGATAAGATATATGTCGTCTGGCCTCTAGTGGTGTTATGTGATCGTCGACTACATAAAACTTCACCATTATTTGGGCCTAGAGGAAGGCATTGGGAAGTAATAAGTAGATGATGGGTTGCTAGAGTGACAGAAGCTTAAACCCTAGTTTATGTGGTTCTTCGTAAGGGGCTGATTTCGATCCACATGTTTCATGCTATGGTTAGGTTTACCTTAATACTTTTGTTGTAGTTGCGGATGCTTGCAATAGAGGTTAATCATAAGTGGGATGCTTATTCAAGTAAGAACAGCATCCAAGAACCGGTCCACCCACATATCAAATTATCAAAGTATCGAACATGAATCATATGAACGTGATGAAAACTAGCTTGACGATATTCCCATGTGTCCTCAGGAGCGCTTTTCCTTATATAAGAGTTTGTTTCGGCTTGTCCTTTGCTACAAAAAGGATTGGGCCACATTTCTGCACTTTATTTACTTTTGTTACTTGTTGCTTGTTACAATTTATCTTATCACAAAACTATTTGTTACCACTTATTTCAGTACTTGCAGAGAATACCTTGCTGAAAACCGCTTATCATTTCCTTCTGCTCCTCGTTGGGTTCGACACTCTTACTTATCGAAAGGACTACGATAGATCCCCTATACTTGTGGGTCATCAAGACTCTTTTCTGGCGCCGTTGCCGGGGAGTGTAGCGCCTTTGGTAGGTGGAATTTGGTAAGGAAAAATTTATATAGTGTGCTGAAATTTACTGTCACTTGCTACTATGGAAACTAATTCTCCGAGGGGCTTGTTCGGGGTATCTTCACCCCGCCCAGTAGAGCAAAGAGTTGCTCCTCAACCTACTGAACCTATTGAAAATGAAAGTCCTTTTGAATTTCCTTCGGGTATGATGGAAAAACTGCTAGCTAACCCTTTTTACAGGAGATGGAACAAAGCATCCTGATGAGCACTTAATATATGTGGATGAAGTTTGAGGATTATTTAAGCTTGCAGGTATACTCGATGATGTTGCTAAGAAGAAGGTCTTCCCTTTATCTTTGAAGGGAGACGCATTGATATGGTATAGGCTATGTGATGATATGAGATCATGGAACTATAAAAGATTGAAATTGGAATTTCATCTAAAGTATTACCCTATGCATCTTGTTCATCGTGATCGCAATTATATATATAATTTCTGGCCTCGCGAAGGAGAAAGCATCGCTCAAGCTTGGGGGAGGCTTAAATCAATGTTATATTCATCCCCAATCATGAGCTCTCGAGAGAAATAATTATGCAAAGTTTTTATGCTCGGTTTTCTCATAATAATCAAACCATGCTCGATACTTCTTGTGTTGGCTCTTTTATGATGAAGATTATTGAATTCAGATGGAATTTATTGGATAGAATTAAACGCAACTATGAAGATTGGGACCTCGAAGAAGGTAAGGAGTCAGGTATGACACCTCAGTTTGATTGTGTTAAATCTTTTATGGACACCGATATTTTCCGTAAGTTTAGCACTAAGTATGGACTTGACTCTGAGATAGTAGCATCTTTCTGTGAATCTTTTGCTACTTATGTTGATCTCCCTAAGGAGAAGTGGTTTAAATATCATCCTCCCATAGAAGTAAAAGTAGTTTCACCTATTAAAGTTGAAGAAAAGACTGTCACTTATAATGATCCTATTGTTCCTACTTCTTATGTTGAGAAACCACCTTTTCCTGTTAGAGTAAAGGATCATGCTAAAGCTTCAACTGCTGTTCGTAAAAGCAATATTAGAACTTATACACCTCCTGAGCAAGTTAAAGTAGAACCTAATATTGCTATTGTTAAAGATCTCTTGTCTGATAATATTGATGGGCATGTTATTCAGTTCGAAGGTGAAACTGCTAGAATTGCTAAACCTTGTGCTAAAGATAAACATAGACCTGTGGTAGGCGTGCCTGTTATTTCTGTTAAAATAGGAGATCATTGTTATCATGGCTTATGTGATATGGGTGCTAGTGCTAGTGTTATACCTTATGACTTGTATAAAGAAATCAAGCATGAAATTGCACCTGCTGAATTAGAAGATATTGATGTCACAATTAAACTTGCCAATAGAGATACTATTTCAGCGATGGGAATTGTTAGAGATGTTGAAGTCTTGTGTCGGAAAACTAAATATCCTGCTGATTTTCTTGTTCTTACTTCTCTGCAAGATAGCTTTTGTCCCATTATATTTGGTAGACCCTTCTTGAACACTGTTAATGCTAGGATAGATTGCGAAAAGAATGTTGTTACTATTGGCTTGGATGATATGGTTCATGAGTTTAATTTCTCTAAATTTAGTAAATAACATCGTGAGGAAGAATTACCTAGTAAGGATGAGATTATTGGTCTTGCTTCTATTGCCGTACCTCCTAGTGATCCTTTAGAACACTATTTGCTAGACCATGAAAATGATATGTTCATGACTGAAAGAAGGGAAATAGATGAAGTATTCTTTAAACAGGAACCTATTCTGCAACACAATTTGTCTGTTGAAATTTTAGGGGATCCTCCTCCACCCAAGGGTGATCCCATGTTTGATCTTAAACCTTTGCCTGATAATCTTAAATATGCTTATCTTGATGAAAAGAAGATATATCCTGTTATTATTAGTGCTAACCTTTCAGAGCATGAAGAAGAAAGATTATTGAAAACTCTGAAGAAGCATCGTGCTACTATTGGATATACTCTTGATGATCTTAAGGGCATTAGTCCCACTCTATGTCAACATAAAATAAATTTGGAAGCAGATGCCAAACCAGTTCGTGATCCTCAACGATGTCTGAATCCGAAAATGAAAGAAGTGGTAAGAAAAGAAATACTCAAGCTTCTGGAGGCAGGTATAATTTATTCCGTTGCTGATAGTCAGTGGGTAAGTCATGTCCATTGTGTCCCTAAGAAGGGAGGTATTACTGTTGTTCCTAATGATAAATATGAATTGATTCCACAAAGAATTATCACAGGTTATAGGATGGTAATTGATTTTCGTAAATTAAATAAAGCTACTAAGAAAGATCATTACCCCCTACCTTTTATTGATCAAATGCTAGAAAGATTATGCAAACCTACACACTATTGCTTTCTAGATGGTTATTCTGGTTTCTCTCAAATACCTGTGTCGGCTAGAGATCAATCAAAGACTACTTTTACATGTCCTTTTGGTACTTTTGCTTATAGACGTATGCCTTTTGGTTTATGTAATGCACCTGCTACCTTTCAAAGATGCATGATGGCTATATTCTCTGACTTTTGTGAAAAGATTTGTGAGGTTTTCATGGACGATTTTTTCGTCTATGGTTCCTCTTTTGATGATTGCTTGAGCAATCTTGATCGAGTTTTGCAGAGATGTGAAGAAACTAATCTTGTCTTGAATTGGGAAAAGTGCCACTTTATGGTTAATGAAGGTATTGTCTTGGGTCATAAAGTTTCTAAAATAGGTATTGAAGTTGATAAAGCCAAGGTCGATGCTATTGAAAAGATGCCATGTCCCAAGGGCATCAAAGGTATAAGAAGTTTCCTTGGTCACGCTGGATTTTACAGGAGGTTAATTAAGGACTTCTCAAAAATTTCTCGGCCTCTCACTAATTTATTGCAAAAATATATACCATTTGTCTTTGATGATGATTGTGTAGAAGCATTTGAAATACTTAAGAAAGCATTAGTCTCTACACCTGTTGTTCAGCCACCTGATTGGAATTTACCCTTTGAAATTATGTGTGATGCTAGTGATTATGTTGTAGGTGTTGTTATAGGGCAAAGAGTTGATAAGAAATTAAATGTTATTCATTATGCTAGTAAGACTCTAGACAATGCTCAAAGAAATTACGCTACTACTGAAAAAGAGCTTTTAGCAGTTGTATTTGCTTGTGATAAGTTCAGACCTTATATTGTTGATTCTAAAGTAACTATTCACACTGATCATGCTGCTATTAAATACCTTATGGAAAAGAAAGATGCTAAACCTAGACTTATTAGATGGGTTCTCTTGCTACAAGAATTTGATTTGCATATTGTTGATAGAAAGGGAGCTGAGAACCCCGTTGCAGACAACTTGTCTAGGTTAGAGAATGTTCTTGATGACCCACTACCTATTGATGATAGCTTTCCTGATGAACAATTAAATGTTATAAGTACTTCTCGTAGTACTCCATGGTATGCTGATTATGCTAATTATATTGTTGCTAAGTTTATACCACCTAGCTTCACATACCAGCAAAAGAAAAAGTTTTTCTATGACTTGAGACATTACTTTTGGGATGACCCACATCTTTATAAAGAAGGAGTAGATGGTTTTATTAGACGTTGTGTACCTAAGCATGAACAGGAACAGATCCTACGCAAGTGTCATTCCGAGGCTTATGGAGAACACCACGCTGGAGATAGAACTGCACATAAGGTATTGCAATCTGGTTTCTATTGGCCTACTCTCTTCAAGGAAGCCCGTAAGTTTGTCTTGTCTTGTGATGAATGTCAAAGAATTGGTAATATTAGTAGACGTCAAGAAATGCCTATGAATTATTCTCTTGTTATTGAACCGTTTGATGTTTGGGGCTTTGATTATATGGGACCTTTTCCTGCCTCTAATGGATACACACATATTTTAGTTGTTGTTGATTACGTTACTAAGTGGGTAGAAGCTATTCCAACTAGTAGTGTTGATCATAACACTTCTATTAAAATGCTTAAAGAAGTTATTTTTCTGAGGTTTGGAGTCCCTAGATATTTAATGACTAATGGTGGTTCACACTTTATTCATGGTGCCTTCCGTAAAATTCTTGCTAAATATGATGTTAATCATAGAATTGCATCTCCTTATCACCCACAGTCTAGTGGTCAAGTAGAGTTGAGCAATAGAGAGCTCAAATTATTTTTGCAAAAGACTGTTAATAGGTCTAGAAAGAATTGGTCTAAGAAACTTGATGATGCATTATGGGCATATAGAACTGCATACAAAAATCCTATGGGTATGTCTCCGTATAAAATGGTTTATGGAAAAGCATGTCACTTACCTCTCGAACTAGAACATAAGGCATATTGGGCTATTAAAGAGCTTAACTATGATTTCAAACTTGCCGGTGAGAAGAGTTTATTTGATATTAGCTCACTTGATGAATGGAGAACCCAAGCTTATGAAAATGCCAAGTTGTTTAAAGAAAAAGTTAAAAGATGGCATGACAAAAGGATACAAAAGCGTGAGTTTAATGTATGTGATTATGTATTGCTATACAACTCTTGTTTAAGATTTTTTGCAGGAAAACTTCTCTCTAAATGGGAAGGCCCCTATGTTATCGAGGAGGTCTATCGTTCCGGTGCCATAAAAATCAACAACTTCAAGGGCACAAATCCGAAGGTGGTAAACGGTCAAAGAATCAAACATTACATCTCAGGTAATCCCATAAATGTTGAAACCAATATTATTGAAACCGTAACCCCGGAGGAATACATAAGGGACACCTTCCAGACCGTTTCAGACTCCGAAAAGGAATAGGTATGTGGTACGGTAAGTAAACCGACTCCAAAACAATTTTTAAGGCAATATTTCTCCGTTTTGTACTATTTAGAAAAATAGAAAAATAAGTAGCAGTCCGGGAAGGACACGAGGGCCCCACGAGGGTGGTGGGCGCGCCCTACCCCTCTGGGCGCGCCCCCCTACCTCGTGAGCACCTCGTCTGCCTTCCGGACTCCGTTTTCTTGCACGTTACGTATTTTGGTCGGTAAAAATAATTCATTATATAACCCCCCGAAGGTTTTGACTCCCGTATCACGCAATTCTCCTCTGTTCTTGTTTCGAGCTGTTTTTCTGACAGATCTAGGTTATCATGACGGCCCCAAGCGCCTCCAAGGACAAGTTCTTCGAGAAGGTCATCAACCCTTACCTCGCGGAGGTGCTGCGACACCCTCAAACCATTGGGTTGCGTGATGGGTTGCTGCACATCCACGATGAAGAGGGACCAAAGGGGACCGGAAGCATGGAGACGAGGCTCGAAGCAGTGGAGCAACAAGTTTTCAAGTGCCAGGGGATGGTGGAACGTGGACTCAACTCTAACCACATGATGATCGCGGAGTTCACTAGCAACCACAAGTTGGATGCTGACAACATCGGGGAGACTATCTTCAAGCTTCATGAGAAGATCGAGCACCTCCAAGCCCAAATCTATGACCTGCAAAACCAAAACTGTGAGTATGAATATAGATTCAAAAGGATGAGTTTGGCTGCAGATTTGAGGATCCCGGAGACTCGATCATCTTTCTATGATGGAGAACCTATGCCTTGGAAGATGGACGCAAGGCCCGCATCATCTACAACACCTCCACCTTCTTCACCGACAAAGGAGATATAATCACATGGGTATGGGCACTCCCCTTGGCAACTGCCAAGCTTGGGGGAGGTGCCCCGGTATCGTATCACCATCACAACTCCTATCTTTACCGTTTTCTTAGTTCGATCCTAATAGTAGTATCTTGATCTAGTAGAATAAAGTTTATGGCATGATCTAGTTTTGAGTTTTGCTTTATGATCTCTCTTTGTAATCGAGTCCATGAGCTATATATAATAAAGATTAGTGTTGAGTCAAGGGCTTGATTATTTTGCCATGATCTTGGGTGAATAAAAGAAAGAAGAAAATAATAAAAAGAAACAAAAAGTTCATAATGATCTTATTGAGAGTAATGACTTCATATAGAAAGAGTATGATGGTTAAAAGTTGTTGGGAGTTGGCAGACATAGCTTTGGTCATTGTTGCAATTAATAGGAAGTAATAAGGAAAGAGAGGTTTTCACATATAGATATATTATCATTGACATCTTTTATGATTGGGAGCACTCATTAAAATATGACATGCTAAAGGGTTGATGTTGGACAAGGAAGACAACGTAATGAGTTATGTCTTTCTTATATCTGAGATAAAGTATGTTGGCATGGATCCTCTAACTTGTTGAGCTTGCCTTTCCCCCTCATGCTAGCCAAATTCTCAGAACCAAGTAGAAATACTACTTGTGCTTCCAAATACCCTTAAACCAGCTTTGCCATGAGATTCCACCATATCTACCTATGGATTGAGTAAGATCCTTCAAGTAAGTTGTCATCGGTGCAAAGCAATAAAAATTGCTCTAAATATGTATGATTGATTGGTGTGGGAGAAATAAGCTTTATACGATCTTGTGATGTGGAAGTAATAAAAGCGACAGACTGCATAATAAAGGTTCATATCACAAGGAGCAATATAAAGTGACGTTCTTTCGCATTGAGATTTTGTGCATCTAGACATAAAAGTGCATGGCAACCTCTGCTTCCCTCTGCGAAGGGCCTATCTTTTATTATTATCTTCTACCTTATGCAAGAGTCACGGTGATCTTCACCTTTCCTTTTTCATTTTATCCTTTGGCAAGGTCAGCATGTTGGAAAGAACATGATATATATATCTAATTGGATATAGGGGAGCATGAATTATTATTGTTGACATTACCCTTGAGGTAAAAGGTTGTGGGGCAAAACTATAAGCCCCTATCTTTCTCTGTGTCCGATTAAAACTTCATAACCACAAGTATTGCGTGAGTGTTAGCAATTATGAAGGACTAAATGATAGTTGAGTATGTGGACTTGCTTTTTAGCTCTGACATAGACTCTTTCAGATGTTATGATAAATTGCAATTGCTTCAATGACTGAGATTATAGTTTGTCAGAGCCCAATAAGGTTTATGATTTATACTTTTGCATTGTGAATAGATCATCACTTGAACATAAGTAATCATATGACAAAATCTATATATGTTGCTGTTATGAGAATAATCATGATGCCTTCATGTCCGTATTTTATTTTTATCGACGCCTCTACCTCTAAACATGAGGACATATTTATTGTTATCGGCTTTTCGCTTAAGGACAAGCGAGGTCTAAGCTTGGGGGAGTTGATACGTCCATTTTGCATCATGCTTTTATATCGATATTTATTGCATTATGGACTGTTATTTCACTTTATGTCACAATACTTATGGCTATTCTCTCTTATTTTACAAGGTTTACATAAGGAGGGAGAATGCCGGCAGCTGGAATTCTGGGCTGGAAAAGGAGCAAATAATAGAGACCTATTCTGCGCAACTCCAAAAGTCCTGAAACTCCATGGAACATCTTAAAATAAATAAATAAAAATCCTCGCCAAAGATGAAGGCCAGGGGGCCCACACCATGCTCACGAGGGTGGGGGGCGCACCCCCCCCCTCCTAGGGCGCGCCCCCCTACCTCGTGGGCCCCCTGGTGGGTCTCCAACGTCCATCTTCTTCTATATGAAGTCTTTCGATGAGAAAAAAATTAGAAGGAACTTTTCGGGACGAGACTCTGCCGCCACGAGGCGGAACCTTGGCGGAACCAATCTAAAGCTCCGGCAGAGCTGTTCTGCCGGGGATACTTCCCTCCGGGAGGGGGAAATCATCACCATCGCCATCACCAACGCTCCTCTCATCGGGAGAGGGCAATATCCATCAACATCTTCACCAGCACCATCTCATCTCCAAACCCTAGTTCATATCTTGTATCCAATTCTTGTCTCAAAGTCCGGGATTGGTGCTAGTAGGTTGCTAGTAGTGTTGATTACTCCTTATAGTTGATGCTAGTTGGTTTATTTGGTGGAAGATCATATGTTCAGATCCTATATGCATATTATTACCCCTCTAATTATGAACATGAATATGCTTTGTGAGTAATTACTTTGTTCCTGAGGACAAGGGAGAAGTCTTGCTATTAGTAGTCATGTGAATTTGGTATTCGTTTGATATTTTGATAAGATGTATGTTGTCTAGCCTCTAGTGGTGTTATGTGAACGTCGACTACATAACACTTCACCATTATTTGGGCCTAGAGGAAGGCATTGGGAAGTAATAAGTAGATGATGGGTTGCTAGAGTGACAGAAGCTTAAACCCTAGTTTATGTGTTGCTTCGTAAGGGGCTGATTTCGATCCACATGTTTCATGCTATGGTTAGGTTTACCTTAATACTTTTGTTGTAGTTGTGGATGCTTGCAATAGAGGTTAATCATAAGTGGGATGCTTGTTCAAGTAAGAACAGCACCCAAGCACCGGTCCACCCACATATCAAAGTATCAAAGTATCGAACGCGAATCATATGAACATGATGAAAACTAGCTTGACGATATTCCCATGTGTCCTCGGGAGCGCTTTTCCTTATATAAGAGTTTGTTCCGGCTTGTCCTTTTCTACAAAAAGGATTGGGCCACCTTGCTGCACTTTATTTACTTTTGTTACTTGTTGCTCGTTACAATTTATCTTATCACAAAACTATCTGTTACCACTTATTTCAGTACTTGCACAAAATACCTTGCTGAAAACCACTTATCATTTCCTTCTACTCCTCGTTGGGTTTGACACTCTTACTTATCGAAAGGACTACGATAGATCCCCTATACATGTGGGTCATCAGCATTCCTGGAAGCTCTTCTGGAAAGACGTCTTGATATTCGCAAACGACTGGAATTTGAGAGATGGCATCCAGCTCGCCCTTCTCATTGAGAGAAAATAGACGGATGGTATTATCCCGAGCGGCAAAGACGATTACATCCTCAGACGAATGTGTTAATTGAATCTGGCTGGCAGCACAATCAAGTTGCGCCTTGTGCTTAGAAAGCCAGTCCATTCCAAGAATAAGATCAATATCCGAGTTACCAAGGACCATTGGAGAAGCCAGAAACTTGAAATCACCCATCATGATAGAAATATCCGGGACCATCGTGCTAGAACTCAGACGCTTAGCCGTAGAAACAACTTGCAATGCTTTAGGTAATGCCTTAGTGCCAAAATTGTTCTCCGATGCAAATGGGAAAGACATGAAAGAATGTGATGCACCAGAGTCAAAAAGAACTTTTGATGGAATATCATTAACAGGAAGGTTACCCATGATGACATCTGACGAGTCCTCTGTCTGAGCTGCATTCATCATGTTGAGCTTGGCGTACTTGGGGTTATGCTTGACCACTGCGGTACTGGCAGATCTCACAGGAGGAGGAGGAAGACGCCTCTGATTGAAGCATTTGTTGGCATAGTGACCCTTCTGCTGACACTTGTTGCACATGACCTCCAAGAGCGGACGGTGATACGGAGCACTTGATCTTGGAGCTTGAGACGAAGTCTTGTTCTGAAAGCCTGGGTTGGGTGGGTGGGAAGATCCACTGTCACTTTTTCTCTTCTGCTGATAAGGCTAACGGAACGGAGGAGGAGGCAGCCAATACTTTTGCTGCTTAGTTGCGACTTGAGTTGAGGAAGAAGAAGTCACATCTCTGACTCGCTTCTTGGAAGCATCGCACTTCAGTTGGGCAGCCTCTTGCTTCATTGCCATGTTGTAAAACTCGTCGTACTTCTTCGGCTCAAAAAGGACGAGAGCTAGTTGGAGATCTTCTCTGAGGCCACCTCTGAACTGATATATCATGCTCTTCTCATCAGGGACGTCTTGCTTAGCGAAACGAGCTAGCTTCTGAAACATGATGTTATACTGGTTAACAGATAAGGTGCCTTGCTTCAGGTTGCGGAATTCCTCACGCTTGCTCTCAACAACACTCTAAGGAATGTGGTGAGCTTTGAAGTCTTGAGGGAATTCATCCCAGGTAATCACACGGCCTCCTCTGGAATTTTTGTACTGCTGAAACCATTCTACAGCTTGGTCTTTGAGTTATAACGAAGCAAACTTGACAAAGTCCTCAGGCCAGACGTTGCTGCACTCAAAATGCTTGCCGATATCCACGAGCCAATCATCAGCGTCTGTTGCCTCAACACAGTTGCTGGTTAGCGAGGAACTGGTTTAGTGTAGCAAACTGATTCTAATTGTTGCCATGGCCTTGATTCCCTTGGTTGCGCTCTTGCAAGATTTGCAAAAGCATCTGCGTGTTTGCATTGGTAGCGGCCATCACAGCTTGCCATGCCTCTGGAGGTGGAGGTGGTGGTGGCGGATCAGGATTCGGAGTTGTGCGCGTTGGAGGAGCCATCCTAGAGAGGGTGACATCCGTTAGCATCTTGACAGACAACAATTCAAGCTGAATCAAATGGATCGAAATTGCAACATATAGTCTTCACATCCGAACAAAATGAACGAATGAATTCCAATTGAAATGGTCACACTTCCATAAATTGAGAAGCCACTTAGATAGAGGTAGAAGAATAAAACAACAAGGTACGGACATGAACAAATACTTGGGGAGGATTACCCAATCACAAACCAAATATCCACGGAAGAATTACTAGAGCTACAAGAATTCCCACTTATGAAACTCCCGAACCTTTCCGGTTATGCAATTAGGTGTTGGGGATACAGGGGAAGCATAATATCTCACCCAAAGCTAGCAAATCCTACATCCAGCTGTATCCATCCTTCAACACATAACCAAGAAACCTTCGGAAATCATTTACCTCAACCTCCGAAAAGCATTCGTTATACGAGTTATGGCAATACTCCTGAACTCCCGCCCCTGTACTGGGTGGTGTCGAGGTTATCTCACCAACAACTGCATAAAGGAGATTTTCGATGTCGGCGAAACTCAAGTATTCTAGAATCTCAATGATAAAATTGTGACGACAACACCTCGGAGCTCAACTCCCCGGGACACTGCCACAACCCCTAAATGGCAGGAGGCACCAAGAACAATGTTCTCTTCACAAAACCATCAGAACGATTCCAAGATACCCGCATGATCCTAAAAAAATTAGTGAAATTTGAGAAGAGAAGAGTCAAAACTCTATGTCAGGATGCCTCACCAGAGCGATGAAGGGACTGAGGAGTAAAAAGAAGTCCTACTCTCTGATATATATAATTCCTAAATGACTCAAAACATTTTTCTAGACTCAACAATGCCAACGATTCGATCAAGCAGGGGCTCCTAAGGTCGGGGAAGGCTCTAATTACCAACTTGTAACGCCCTCAATGCGGCTATATCTCCCACGTGTCGAAGCACATCTTAGAGGCATAACCGCATTGAAAGCAATGTCGCAAGTGAGGTAATCTTCACAACAACCCATGTAATACAAAAAGGGGAAAGTATACATAGTTGGCTTACACTCGCCACGTCACACGAATATCATAAATAACATTACATTCATCCAAATACACTCAAGGTCCGACTACGGAACCAAAATGAAGATAAACCCCAAATGCAACATAGTCCCCGATTGCCCCAACTGGGCACCACTACTGATTATCTGGGAAAGACACATAGTAACGTCCTGAGTCCTCATCGAACTCCCACTTGAGCTCTGTCGAAACACCTAGAATGGCATCATCGGTCCCTGCATCTGGTTTGGGAAAGCAATCTCACACCCTCGCGATCAAAACTATTTAAGCTTATAGGAAGGGTAAAAGGTATGAGGTGGAGCTGCAGCAAGCGACTAGCATGTATGGTGGCTAACATACGCAAATGAGAGCGAGAAGAGAAGGCAAAGGCACTGTCGATGAACTAAGATCAAGAAGTGATCCTAGAACAACCTACGTCAAGCATTACTCCAACATCGTGTTCACTTCCCGGACTCCGCCGAGAAGAGACCATCACAGTTACACACTCAGTTGATTCATTTTAATTAAGTTAGGTTCAAGTCTTCTACAACCGGACATTAAGAAATACCCATCTGCCCATAACCGCGAGCACGGCTTTCGAAAGTTCAAATCCCTGCGGGGGAGTCCAAACTTAGCCCATCACAAGCTCTCACGGTCAACGAAGGATATTCCTTCTCCCAAGACAATCCGATCAGACTCGGCATCCCGGTTACAAGACATCTCGACAATGGTAAAACAAGTCCAGCAACACTGCCCGAATGTGCCGACAAATCCCGATAGGAGCTGCACATATCTTGTTTTCAGGGCACAATCAGATGAGACTAGCTACGAGTAAAACCAACCCTCAAGTTTCCCCGAGGTGGCCCCGCAGGCAGCTCAATTTGGACCAACACTGAGAGGAGCACTGGCCCGGGGGGTTTAAATAAGATGACCCTTGGGCTCCGGAAACCTAAGGGAAAAAGAGGCTGGGTGGAAAATGGTTAAACCAAGGTTGGGCATTGCTGGAGGAGTTTTATTCAAGGCGAACTGTCAAGGGGTTCCCATTATAAACCAACTGTGTAAGGAACGCAAAATCCAGGAACATAACACCGATATGACGGAAACTAGGGCGGCAAGAGTGGAACAAAACACTAGGCATAAGGCCGAGCCTTCCACCCTTTAACAAGTATATAGGTGCATTAAGATAAACAAGATAATATGATGATATCCCAACAATAAACATGTTCCAACAAGGAACAAAACTCCAATCTTCACCTACAACTAGCAACGCTATAAGAGGGGCTGAGCAAAGCGGTAACATAGCCAAACAACGGTTTGCTAGGACAAGGTGGGTAAGAGATTTGACATGGAAATATGGGAGGCATGATAAGAAAGTGGTAGGTATCGTAGCATTGGCATAGCAATAGAGCGAGCATCTAGCAAGCAAAGATAGAAGTGATTTCGAGGGTATGGTCATCTTGCCTGCAAAGTTCTCTGAGTTGACTTGATCCTCGTAAGCGTACTCAACAGGCTCCTCGATCACGTACTCGTCTCCCGTCTCTACCCAAAACAAGACCAACAAGCAAAAGGAACACAATCAACCACGTGCAATGCTCAAGCAACATGATGCAAACATGGTATGATATGCGGGATGCGATATACGATGCATATGCAAGATTTGGAAAGGAATGAATGAACCTGGCCTCAACTTGGAAATCCAAGAGTGCCACTGGAAAGAGGAGTTGATTTTGGTCGAAATCGATATAAAGATCGCCAGAATCGGATGCACGGTTTGGAAATGGCAAGCAAAACAAATATGGCACCGGTCTGCGATAATCAGCAAGAAGCTATCTAAATGCATCAAGATAAATAAGCTACTGCACTCAAACATAGCAACAAAAAACATGGAAGGGATCCACTCATGATGCTTGACAAAAGATGAACACTGAGCTACGCTAATTCACTCATTAATAGGTTCAAACAAGCATGGAAAAAGTGCAAAAGGTAACAGGTTACAGACTTAGTGAAATTAACAAGTCAGGAATTTAACACCAGGAAGCAATGTTTAGAGCACGATAACTACATGCTACAGGAACATATCATGGCAAACCAAGGCATGGCATGAAGCTACTCAAAGCATACAACAAAAGTCCCTTAGTGACCATGAGCCAAAAGGGATCAGAAAATACAATTGCAACCATGTGAACATAGCAAAAACATAAACAGATTCAGACTTGGTGAAAAATTGGAACATGGCAAAACAGATAATGAGTAGACATGTTTACGAGCTCGATGCACTCACTACGAGGCATTGCATGATAATGTAAGCATACACCCAGCAAGTAGATATGGCATAGAAGCTAGACATGGCAAGAAAAACAACATAGCATGCACGGATCAACAACAACAAGCTTGGCAAAATTGCAAAACATTTCGATATGCTCAACAACAGCATTTCGGGCATCAAGATGAGCTCAAATGAAAATGATTCAATGAGATGAAATGAAGTACTCGTCGAGACGAACATTTCGATATGCTATACGCATGAATCGGAGCAACGATTGATGAGTTATGGCATGTCAAAGTATGCAAAAAGTTAGGGTTTCAGGGAGAAAAAGTCAACCCGAGGAATTTAGATCGGGATCGGGATCCGGTTGCACTGTAGCGGATCTGGTCGCCGGAGTTCGTGCTCGAGTCGCCGGAGATCAAAGTCACCGGAGCTTGACCGGCCAGAGGAGGACGCCGGAGAGGGAGGAGGACGCAGCCGGAGTCGGGGTGGCGCGTGGGGCGGCGTTGGCGGAGCGGGCGGCGTCGGGAAGTCGCTGGCGTGGCAAGGTGGCGAGGTCACCAGCGATGGCGCGCGGCGCCCTGAGCAGGGAGGCGGGCAGCGCGCGGGGAAGAAGAAGCGGGTGCGGGCGCTGCAGGGCGCGGCCCGGATCGGCGGCGGGGAGGGCCGGCCTCGGGCCCCGCGGGCTGTGGCGGGTGCGGGACGGCGATGTGGGGCCCGGGGCCATGTAGTGGCGCTCGATTCGCTGCGGGCGTCAGCGGGGAGGTGTCCGGCCAGGGCGGACGTGTCCGGCGGCGGCGCGAGGGTATTTTCTAGGGTTAGGGGTTGGAGAGACCCGAAAATTTCGGGGAATGCCTTTATATAGAGGTAGAGGGAGCTAGGAAGCTCCAAATGAGGTGCAGTTTGCGGCCACGCGATCGTGATCGAATTGCCTAGGTGATGGAGGAGGTTTATGTGGGTTTTGGGCCACTTTGGAAGAGTGTTGGGCTGCAACACACACGAGACCTTTTCGGTCCCTCGGTTAACCGTTGGAGTATCAAACGAAATCCAAATGGCACGAAACTTGATAGGCGGTCTACCGGTAGTAAACCAAGGCCGCCTGGCAAGTATCGGTCCAATCCGAAAACATTTAGTACCCGCACACGAAAAGAGGTAGAAAGGGACACCGGAGGACATAGGAGCGCCGGAATGCAAAACGGACAACGGGGAAAATGCTCGGATGCATGAGACAAACATGTATGCAAATGCAATGCACATGATGACATGATATGAGATGCATGACAAATACAAAACAACACGAAGACAAAAATCCGACAACGAGGAAATAACATAACTTAGTGCCGGAAACGGCAATAGTTGGAATACAAATAAGGTAAATTACATCCGGGCTGTTACACAATGAGTGTGTGAACATGAATGTAATGTCGGTGAGAAATACGTACTCCCCCAAGATTAGGCTTTTGGCCTAAGTTGGTCTATGGCCACGGCTGGCATGTCGGATATCCAAAGTAATAGTTGGGGTCGTACTGTGAAGAAGCCTCGGATTGCCACTGGTTGGCAATCACCTCCGGATCCCACTGGTAATCATATTGTCGTGGTGGATCAAGTTATGGTTCCGGCTCTGGCTCTGTAGCTAATGTAGGGTTCCGGTAGGCGTGAATGGCCTCCAACGGAACAAGGTACTTGCCTGCAGATAAATCAAACAAGGAAGGAGCAGGCAAGGTAATAGTCTTAGGATGATTTTTACCAAATATTAATTTATACTTAAGTGCATTTTCCCTATTCTTAACAATAAAATCATGTGCTACCATACTCTTATAATCTAGATAAACAGGAGGCAGCAAAATGAGCTTGTACTCGGGTTTGAGTTGGTTGGTGATTTTTGTGGGAGGAAGGAGTGTGAGGTAGCTGGAATAAGTGGAGGGGAGCCACCGTGGTCCCACGAGGCAGGGGGCGCGCCCTGGACCCTCGTGGCCAGGTGCTTGCTCCCCTATTGTGTTCTCAGTGCCAGATATTCTCAAATATTCCAGAAAAATCATATTTAATTTTCAGGGCATTTGGAGAACTTTTATTTTTGGGGTATTTTTTATTGCATGGATAATTCAGAAAACAGACAGAAAAATGTTATTTTTTCTTTATTTAATATAAATAACAGAAAGTAAAAACAGGGTACAGAGAGTTGTGTTTCCTAAATTCATCCATCTCATGCTCATCGAAAGGAATCCACTAACAAGGTTGATCAGGTCTTGTTAACAAACGCATTCCGAATAACATGGAACTGGAGAATTTTAGAATAACCCTATGTTACCTCAACGGGGATATGCACATCCCCAACAACAAGAATAGCATATTTCTTCTTGACAGTAGGAAGAGGAAATTCAAAACTTCCAATAGTAATTGTTGAAAATTTTCTAGTTGAATTGATACTATGGACTTGAGGTTGTTTCCTCGGAAAGTGTACCGTATGCTCATTACCATTAACATGAAAAGTGAAATTGCCTTTGGTGCAATCAATAATAGCCCCTGCAGTATTCAAAAAGGATCTTCCAAGAATAATAGACATACTATCGTCCTCGGGAATATCAAGAATAACAAAGTCCATTAAAATAGTAACGTTTGTAACCACAACAGGCACATCCTCACAAATACCGACAGGTATAGCAGTTGATTTATCAGCCATTTGCAAAGATATTTCAGTAGGTGTCAACTTATTAAATCAAGTCTACGATATAAAGAGAGAGGCATAACACTAACACCGGCTCCAAGATCACATAAAGCAGATTTAACATAGTTTCTTTTAATGGAGCATGGTATAGTTGGTACTCCTGGATCTCCAAGTTCCTTTCGTATTCCACCCTTAAAAGTATAATTAGCAAGCATGGTGGAAATTTCAGCTTCCGGTATCTTTCTTTTATTAGTAACAATATCTTTCATATACTTAGCATAAGGATTCATTTTGAGCATATAAGTCAAACGCATACACAAAAAGATAGGTCTAATCATTTCAGCAAAGCGGTCAAAATCCTCATCATCCTTTTTCTTAGATGGTTTGGGAGGAAAAGGCATGGGTTTCTGAACCCATGGTTCTCTTTCCTTACCGTGCTTCCTAGCAACAAAGTCTCTCTTATCATAACGTTGATTCTTTGATTGTGGGTTATCAAGATCAACAGCAGGTTCAATCTCTACTTCATTGTCATTACTAGGTTGAGGATCAACATGAACATCATTATTAACATTATCACTAGGTTCATGCCCATTACCAGATTGTGTTTCAGCATCAGAAATAGAAATATCATTAGGATTCTCAGGTGTGTCAATAACAGGTTCACTAGAAGCATGCAAAGTCCTATCATTTTTTGTTCCTTTTAGAAGGACTAGGTGCATCAGTATTATTTCTCTTAGAATCTTGCTCAATTCTCTTAGGATGGCCCTCAGGATACAAAGGTTCCTGAGTCATTTTACCACCTCTAGTCATAACTCTAACAGCATTATCATTTTTCTTACTATTTAATTCATTGAGCAAATCATTCTAAGCTTTAAGTACTTGTTCCACTTGAGTGGTAACCATAGAAGCATGTTTACTAATAAGTTTTAGTTCACCTTTAACGGTAGCCATATAATCACTCAAGTGTTCAATCATATAAGCATTATGTTTCAATTGTCTACCAACATGAGCATTAAAATCTTCTTGCTTAACCATAAAGTTATCAAACTCCTCTAAGCATTGGCTAGCAAACTTAATAGGAGGGATTTCAGCTTTATCATATCTATAGGGAGAATTTACCTTTACTACATGTGTCGGGTAATCAAGACCATGTACTTCTTCAATAGGCAGTAAATTAAGACAATGTATTTCTTCGATGGCAGGTAAATTCTTAACATCTTCAGCTTTAATGCCTTTTTCTTTCATAGATTTCTTTGCCTCTTGCATATCTTCAGGACTGAGAAATAGAATACACCTTTTTCGGAGTTGGCTCAGGAGTTGGTTCAGGAATTGGATCAGGGATTGGATCAGGAAGTGTCCAATTATTTTCATTGGTCAACATATTATTCAATAAAATTTCAGCTTCATCTGGTGTTCTTTCCCTGAAAACACAACCAGCACAACTATCCAGGTGGTCTCTGGAAGCATCGGTTAGTCCATTATAAAAGATATCAAGTATTTCATTTTTCTTAAGAGGATGATCAGGCAAAGCATTAAGTAATTGGAGAAGCCTCCCCCAAGCTTGTGGGAGACTCTCTTGTTCAATTTGCACAAAATTATATATTTCCCTTAAAGCAGCTTGTTTCTTATGAGCGGGGAAATATTTAGCAGAGAAGTAATAAATCATATCCTGGGGACTACGCACACACCGAGGATCAAGAGAATTAAACCATGTCTTAGCATCACCCTTTAATGAGAATGGAAATAATTTAAGGAGATAATAATAGCAAAATAATTTAAGGATATAATAATAGCGAGTTTTCTCATCATTAGTGAACAGGGTGGCTATATCATTTAATTTAGTAAGATGTGCCACATCAGTTTCAGATTCATAGCCATAGAAAGGACCAGATTCAACTAAAGTAATTATCTCAGGGTCGACAGAGAATTCATAATCCTTATCAGTAACAAAGATAGCTGAAGTAGCATAAGCAGGATCATATTTCATTCTAGCATTCAGAGTTTTTTGTTTCAGCTTAGCTAATAATTTCTTAAGATCGCTCCTATCATTGCAAGCAAGAAAATCTCTGACAGCTTCTTCATCCATAACATAGCCCTCAGGCACAACAGGTAATTCATATCTAGGAGAGAATGTTCATCATCACTTTCATCAATATTATCAGTTTCAATAATTTCATTCTCTCTAGCCCTAGCAAGTTGTTCATCAAGAAATTCACTGCACAGTAGTATCAAGCATAGAAGTAGTTTCATCATAAGTATCATGCATAGCAGAAATGGCATCATCAATAACATGCGACATATCAGAATTAATAGCAGAAGAAGGTTGAGGTGTCGCAAGTTTACTCAAAACAGAAGGTGAATCAAGTGCAGAGCTAAATGGCAGTTCCTTACCTCCCCTCGTAGTTGAGGGATAAATCTTGGTTCTTGGATCTTTCAAGTTCTTCATAATCATAAGTAGATATAAATCCCAAGTGACTCAAAGAATAGAGCTATGCTCCCCAGCAATGGCGCCAGAAAATAGTCTTGATAACCCACAAGTATAAGGGATCGCAATAGTTTTCGAGGGTAGAGTATTCAACCCAAATTTATTGATTCGACACAAGGGGAGCCAAAGAATATTCTCAAGTATTAGCAGTTGAGTTGTCAATTCAACCACACCTGGAAACTTAACATCTGCAGCAAAGTATTTAGTAGCAAAGTAATATGATAGTAGTGGTAACTGTGGTAAAAGGTAATGGTAGCAAAAGTAATTTTTTGGTGTTTTGTAGTGATGATAACAATAGCAACAGAAAAGTAAATAAGCAAAGAACAGTATATGGAAAGCTCGTAGGCAATGGATCGGTGATGGAGAATTATGCCGGATGCGGTTCATCATGTAACAGTCAGAACCTAGGGTGACACAGAACTAGCTCCAATTCATCAATGTAATGTAGGCATGTATTCTGAATAAATTCATACGTGCTTATGGAAAAGAACTTGCATGACATCTTTTGTCCTACCCTCCCGTGGTGGCGGGGTCCTATTGGAAACTAAGGGATATTAAGGCCTCCTTTTAATAGAGTACTGGACCAAAGCATTAACACATAGTGAATACATGAACTCCTCAAACTATGGTCATCACCGGGAGTGGTCCCGATTATTGTCACTTCGGGGTTGCCGGATCATAACACATAATGGGTGACTATAGACTTGCAAGAGAGGATCAAGAACTATCATATATTGATGAAAACATAATAGGTTCAGATCTGAAATCATGGCACTTGGGCCCTAGTGACAAGCATTAATCATAGCAAAGTCATAGCAACATCAATCTCACAACATAGTGGATACTAGGGATCAAACCCTAATAAAACTAACTCAATTACATGATAAATCTCATCCAACCCATCACCGTCCAGCAAGCCTACGATGGAATTACTCACGCATGACGGCGAGCATCATGAAATTGGTCATGGAGGAAGGTTGATGATGACGATGGCGACGGATTCCCATTTCCGGAGCCCTGAATGGACTCCAGATCAGCCCTCCCGAGAGAGTTTAGGGCTTGGCAGCGGCTCCTTATCGTAAAACGTGATGAATCCTTCTCCTTGGTTTTTTCTCCCCGAAAGTGAATATATGGAGTCAAGGTTGAGGTCGGTGGATCGTCAAGGGGCCCACGAGACATGGGGCGCACCCCCACCCTCGTGGACAGGTGGAGGCCCCCTGACGTGGATCTTCCTTCCAGTATTTTTTATATATTCCAAAATAATTCTCCGTTGATTTTCAGGTCATTCCGAGAACTTCTATTTTTGCACAAAAATAACACCATGGCAATTCTGCTGAAAACAGCGTCAGTCCGGGTTAGTTCCATTCAAATCATGCAAGTTAGAGTCCAAAACAAGGGCAAAAGTGTTTAGAAAAGTAGATACGACGGAGACGTATCAGGGTATAAGCCATGGTAAAGTTGGAATACAGTAGATATAATGCAAAAATAAAATATGAATTGTTTGCAATAGTACTTAGAGTGGTGGGTTGCTTTCTTGTACTAACGGATCTCATGAAGATTTTTGTTGAGTTTTGTCTGACTGAAGTTTTCAAGTTTAGAGTCAGATCACAATGGATGAAGGAGTAAGGACTAAGGAGTAAGAAGAGCATAATATTAGGGATGCCCCATGGCAACCTAAGTTAGTATCCAAAGATAAACAAGCAACTAAGCTTGGGGATGCCCTGGAAGGCATCCCCTCTTTCTTATAACGACCATCGGTATTTTACTTGGAGCTATATCTTTATTCGTCACATATCATGAGTTTTGTTTAGAGCGTCTTGTATTATATGAGTCTTTGCTTGTTTTGCTTTTTAGTTTGTGTCATCTATCCTTGCTGGACACACCTATTTGAGAGAACCAAACTATGCTATGATTTGTTAGAATTTCTCTCTATGCTTCGCTTTAAAAAATAGCTATGGAATTGCTCTAGTGCTTCAATTATATCTTTTTGAGCACGGTGTGCTTTAATATTTTTTGAAGAAATGCTATCATACTTCACTTAGATTTATTTGAGAGTTAGTGAATTTTTGAAGAAATTCTCTCGTGCTTCACTTACATTATTTTGAGAGATGAAAAATTTTATGCTCATGTTCTTCACTTAAATTTTTTTGAGCTATCACAAGCAACATATGAAATTAGTCCCAAAGTGATAGATATTCAAGAGGGATATAATAAACACTTTCATGAAGATCATTGGACAAAATAAACTTGATTCTTTGTAATAGTTTTGCAATATGATGATAACAATATGTGAGGCATGTTGGTGAGTAATTATGCTTTAGTAAGAATATTGGTGTTAAGGTTTGTGATTCCCTATGCAAGCACGAAAGTCAATAGTTATGCAATGAAATTACATCCTACTTGTGGTGCATTATTCGGTGTTAGTTATGTTTAATGCTCGCTTATGTGATTTTTTTGTTTCTTGGCTGATTGCCTCTCAATCTATATGCTAGCCTCCATTTGTACTAAGTAGAAATACTACTTGTGCATCCAAAATCCTTAAACCCAGTTTTGCCATATGAGTCCACCATACCTACCTATATGTGATACTCTCGTGTCGTTCTAAGCAAATTTGTATGTGCCATCTCTAATTTTCAAAATAAATTTCCTTTTTGTGTGCTTGTACCGCTCATGAAGCGGTAGGGGGTGGCCAATATTTTTCATGCTAGATGTGGTATTCTCAAGATGAGTGTTTACTCACTTGTCATTGCACGAGAGTACGGTGGTAATAGGGATGCCTAGTCCCGAAATGAAAAAAGAAATTTACTTTATGTTGTCAAATAATAAATTCCTTGGAAAGTGTTGGTATGGACGGTACCCGTGGATACAGCTAGCCGTGGAATGTGAAAGAATGGTGGAAAAGGAATAAAATTTATTTTCTATTTGAGAACCACCGATGATATATCTAGCATGGAAAGTGTTGGGAATTACTCGATCGTTTTCGTTGATGGGAAAAGTATACCTCTCAAAAAATTTATCTCTCAATTTAAGCTTTGAGCTCTGGCACCTCTACAAATCCCTACTTCCCTCTGCGAAAGGCATTTCTATCTAATTTATGCAATTTTTATTTTTATTTAAGTCTCCATCCTCTCTTATAAAGCACCAACTAAGGGGCGCTATGATCTTGCTTGAGCATTAGATGTAGCTAATATGCAAGTGTGTTTCATGAATGGATCAATGATTGAGCATGATGGACTAGGGCTAACTTGCTTTAGTGTTGATATTTTGAAAGACATGGTTGCTTGTTGATATGCTTGAGTATTGATATCTTCATGTCAAAAATAGACTATTGCTTCGAACCATATAAAAGTACAAATGTCCATGCTACAAAAGAAAAGAATATGTGATGAACATGTTAGGCAGCATTCCACATAAAAAATTCTGTTTTTATCATTTACCTACTCGAGGACGAGTAGGAATTAAGCTTGGGGATGCTGATATGTCTCCAACGCATCTATAATTTTTGCTTGTTCCATGCTATTATATTATCATTCTTGGATGTTTAACAATCATTTTATAGCAACTTTATATCATTTTTTGGGACTAACCTATTGACATAATGCATAGTGCCAATTGTTGTTTTTTGCTTGTCTTTTACTTCGCATAAAATCAATACCAAATGGAGTCCAAACGCAGTGAAACTTTTTGGAGAATTTTTCTGGGCCAGAAGACATCCAATGGGCCAAAGAAGTACCAGAGGGCGGCTCTGAGGGGAGCACAACCCACCAGGGCGCGCCTAGGAGCCCGGGCGTGCCCAGGTGGGTTGTGCCCACCTCGGTGGCCTCCTGCACCACCTCTTCTCCCTATAAATCCCAAAATATTCCAGAAACCCAAGGGGAGTCGATGAAACACAATTCCAGCCACCGCAAGTTCCAGAACCACGAGATCCAATCTAAACACCATCACAGAGGGGTTCATCATCCTGATTGGTGCCTCTCCGATGATGCGTGAGTAGTTCCTCATATACCTACGGGTCCGTAGGCAGTAGCTAGATAGCTTCCTGTTTCTCTTTTGATTCTCAATACAATGGTCTCTTGGAGATCTATTTGATGTAACTCTTTTTGCGGTGTGTTTGTTGGGATACGATGAACTTTGAGTTTATGATCAGATCTATATCCATGAATATTATCTGAGTCTTATTTCGATCTCTTATATGCATGATTATTTATAGCTTCATGTTTCTTCTTCGAATCTTTGGTTTAGTTAGGACAACTAGATCGATATTTCTTGCCATGGGAAGAGGTGCTTTGTGATGGGTTCGATCATACGGTGTTCTTTCCCAGTGACAGAAGAGGCAGCAAGACACGTGTGGATCGGTGCTATTAAGGATAACAAGATGGGGGCTATACCTACATGAATAGATCTCGTCTACATCATGTCATCATTCTTATTGCATTACTCCGTTTCTTCATGCACTTAATACACTAGATGCATGTTGGATAGCGGTCAATGTGTGGAGTAATAGTAGTAGATGCAGGCATGAGTCGGTCTACTAATCTTGGATGTGTTTCCTATAGATTGATCATTGCCTTGGATATCGTCATAATTATTCTATCTTCTATCAATTGCCCAACAATAATTTGTTCACCCACCGTGTGCTATTTCTTGAGAGAAGCCACTAGTGAAATCTACGGCCCCGGGGTCTATTCTTCATCATATTTCATTTCTGGTCTATTATTTGCCACTTCTATTTTCAGATTTATTATTCTAAAAACCCAAAAAAGCCTTGCTGCACTTTTTATTTGCATCTTTTATTTTGTGTTCTATTTATCCAATCTATCACAATTTTATCCCGTCAACTTGATAATTTCTGGCACCGGGATTGACAACCCCTTATATGCGTCGGGTTGCAAGTATTTGTTCTTTGTGTGCAGGTACCATTTACATAGTGTTGCTTGGTTCTCCTACTGGATTGATACCTTGGTTTCATAACTGAGGGAAATACCTACCGTAGCTGTGCTGCATCATCCCTTCCTCTTTGCGGAAATACCGACGTAGTTCAAGCGACATCAACCATCCCTTCCGGAGGCGTCTCGGTCGGCCATAACGCCTTGACCATGCTCTTCATAGCTTTCCGAGCTTGCTCATGCATGATGGACAGTTCCTTTAAAAGTTTCCCTCCAAATGAATTGACCTGTTCTGGCGGGGAGTTATACCATCGCAGCATCTCTGGAGCGTTTCAGCGGTGTGTTTCTCCTGAAGAAGGCCAAGAGATGCTTCGTGAAATCCATGAAGGGGATTGTGGTCATCACGCCGGGTCAAAGTCTCTTGTGGCCAAAGCTTTTCATCATGGTTTTTATTGGTTGATGGCTCACGATGATGCAGAGGATCTGGTTAGTAGGTGTGATGGATGTCAAAAATTTGCACGGCGGGCACATGTACCGGCTCAAGAGTTGCGGATGATTCCAATCACCTGGCCATTTGCAGTCTGGGGGCTTGACATGGTTGGTCCTTTCAAAAGGTATAAGGATAAAAAGACACATCTTTTAGTAACAGTTGACAAATTCATAAAATGGGTTGAGGCGGAGCCAGTGAGTAAGTGTGACGCAGCCACAGCGGTTCAGTTCATGAAAAAGGTGATTTTTCGCTTCGGCTTTCCACACAGCATTATCACTGACAATGGCACTAATTTATCCCAAGGGGCTATGGAGGAGGTATATCAACGCGAGCATATCCGGCTTGATGTTTCTTCTGTAGCTCACCCTCAATCTAATGGGCAGGCTGAGAGAGCAAATCAGGAAATCTTGAAAGGTCTCAAACCCCGGCTCATGGTTCCCTTACAAAGGACGCCGGGTTGCTGGGTAGAGGAGTTACCCTCGGTATTGTGGAGTATTAACACTACCCCTAACAGATCTACGGGTTATACACCCTTCTTCATGGTTTATGGAGCGGAAGCAGTGCTGCCTAGTGACATCCGTCATGACTCGCCTCGTGTGGTGGCTTATGTTGAAGCTAGTAACGAACAAGCCAGACAGGATGCACTTGACTTATTAGATGAGGAAAGAGACTTAGCAGTGGCTCGATCAGCAATTTATCAACAGGACCTGCGCTGCTATCACAGCTGTCGGGTTAAGTCCAGGACTTTTCAAGAAGGTGACCTAGTGCTCCGGCTCATCCAGGATCTGTCAAATGCACATAAGCTATCCCCGCCTTGGGAAGGACCCTTTGTGGTCAGCAAGAACTTAAACAACGGGTCATATTACCTCATTGACGTTCGAGAGCACAAAGACTCACGTAAGTCAGAGGAAGAGACCCGCCGGCTGTGGAACATTGCTCAACTTCGGCCATACTACACCTGAGCCATTGGCTCTCATCATGTACATACTTTGACGTTGTATATACTATGATAAGTAATAAAGCAGGACCCATGTCCTTTTCTTTTTCAAAGATTATATATTTTTACCCTTTTTTACTATTTAAAATGGCTATTAAGGAGCTGATCATATCTGAATCAAGTTTAACCTTTTTGGTCCGGCTTATGATCGTATTTGAATCTAGCTGTAAACCTCATGATCACTTGGGGGCTTCCTGTTCAAACATAGGTCGTATTCGAACCAAAGAGAACATAGTTGTCGTAACCCTCTTGATCGGCTGTAACGCCCTCGATGCGGCTATATCTCCCACGTGTCGAAGCACGACTTAGAGGCATAACCGCATTGAAAGCAATGTCGCAAGGGAGGTAATCTTCACACAACCCATGTAATACAATAGGGGAAAAAGATACATAGTTGGCTTACACTCGCCACTTCACACAATTACATGAATAAAACATTACATCATCCAGATACAATCAAGGTCCGACTACGGAACCAAAATAAAAGAAGAACCCCAAATGCGACAAGGTCCCCGCTCGACCCCAACTGGGCTCCACTACTGATCAACTAGAACGAAACAACACAAAGGACAAGATCTTCAACGGGCTCCTCCTTGAGCTTGGTTGCGTGATCTGCACGGACTCAACGGCACCTGCAAACTGGTTTTGGAAGTATCTGTGAGCCACGGGGACTCAGCAATTTCACACCCTCGCGATCAAGACTATTTAAGCTTCAGGGTAAGGTAAAGGTATGAGGTGGAGCTGCAGCAAGCGACTAGCATATATGGTGGTTAAACATACGCAAATGAGAGCGAGAAGAGAGGGAAAAGCACGGTCAATAAAAGTATGATCAAGAAGTGATCCTATAGCAACCTACGTCAAACATAACTCCAACACCGTGTTCACTTCCCGGACTCCGCCAGAAGAGACCATCATGGTTACACACGCGGTTGATGTATTTTAATTAACGTCAACTTTAGGTTTTCTACAAGCGGATGTTAACAAATTCCCATCTGCCCATAACCGCGGGCACGGCTTTCGAAAGTTCAAATCCCTGCAGGGGTGTCCCAACTTAGCCCATCACAAGCTCTCACGGTCAGCGAAGGAATAGACCTCCTCCCAAGACATTCCGATCAGACTCGGTATCCCGGTTCTACAATACATTTCGACAGGGTAAAACTAAACCAGCAACACCGCCCGAATGTGCCGACAAATCCCGATAGGAGCTGCACATATCTCTTTCTCAGGGCACACTCAGATTGTCCAAACTTCCGGTAGGCCAGCCCAGAGTTGCCCCTGGTGGCCACCGGCGGCTGACAGTTTGGACCAACACTCAGAGGTGCACTGGCCCGGGGGGGGTTAAAATAATGATGACCCTCGAGAGCGCGACTCCCAAGGGAAAAGAAAAGGCTAGGTGGCAAATGGTAAAACCAATGTTGGGCATTGCTGGAGGAGTTTTACTCAAGGCGAACTGTCAAGGGGTTCCCATAATAGCCCAACCGCGTAAGGAACGCAAAATCCGGGAACATAACACCGATATGACGGAAACTAGGGCGGCAAGAGTGGAATAAAACACCAGGCATAAGGCCGAGCCTTCCACCCTTTACCAAGTATATAGATGCATTAATTAAATAAGATATATTGTGATATCCCAACAAGTAAACATGTTCCAACAAGGAACAACATCTCCATGTTCCCACAAGGAACAAACTTCAATCTTCACCTGCAACTAACAACGCTATAAGAGGGGTTGAGCAAAGCGGTAACATAGCCAAACAATGGTTTGCTAGGACAAGGTGGGTTAGAGTCTTGGTTTAACAATATGGGAGGCAGGATAAGCAAGTGGTAGGTATCGCAGCATAGGCATAGCAAAAGAGCGAGCAACTAGCATAGCAAAGATAGTAGTGATTTCGGGGGTATGATCATCTTGCCTGAAATCCCGCAAGGAAGAAGAACGAGTCCATGAAGAAGACAAACGGATGTAGACGAACGGGTCCTCACAAACGCGACGTTACCGGAATCAACCCGAAGAAGCAAACACTGGAAAGAAGCACACAACATAGTAAACAACCAACACATGTACATGGTATGATATGCGGGATGCGGGATGCGATGCATATGCATGATTTGATGAGGAATGATGGAACCTGGCCTCAACTTGGAAATCCAAGTGCGCCACTGGAAAGATGAGATGAGATCGCTTGAAAACGATATAAAGATTACCGGAATCGGGGTTACGGTTTGGAAATGGCAAGCGATTCAAATATGGCCACGTTCTGCGATTTACAGCAAGTAGCCAACTAAATGCAACAAGATGAACATGCTACAACACTCAAACATGACAACAAAATACATGGCAGGGATGCATTCAAGATGCTTAACAAAAGTCTAGAACTGAGCTACGGCCAATTCATCCATTAACAGGTTCAAACAAGCATGGCAAAAATGCATTTGGCAAATAGATCTCAGACTTAGTGAAATTAACACTTGTCTGGAATTTCAGATCAAATAGCACTCTTTGGAGCAACAAAACTACATGCTACAGGACCTGAAATGCAAAGTAAAGCATGGCATGGAGCTACTCAAAGAGCTTAACAAAAGTCCCTTAGTGACCTTGAGCTAAAAGGGATCAGAAAATACATTTGCAAGCACATGAACATGGCAAAGACATAATCAGTTCTCAGACTTAGTGAAAACTGGAGCATGCTGAAAACAGATATCAAGTAGGCATGTTAACGAGCTCGATGCACTCACTACAGAGCAAGTCATGACAAGCTAAGCATACACCCATCAAGAATGCACAAAATACAAGCTAGACATGGCAATAACAATAACATAGCATGCACGGATCAACTACAACATCCTCGGCAAAATCGCTAACAAGTAGACAATCTGCCTGGATTCACGAAGTAGCAAAAGTAGAGCTCGATTGACTCAAGCTAGCGTGCTCCATAATTGCAAACAAAGACATGGATGGATAGAGCACTACAAGATTAACAAAACATCCTTACTGCTCATCCCCAAAAGAGGCACAGATCACTAGGAAACAACATGAACATATGGCCATATGAGATAAACAGATCAAGGACTTAGTGGAAATGCTAAGTCCCTGAAAACAGCATTACCAAGTGCCTCACTTTGCAAGCTTGTGCTAGTCACCACACACATCACAAAAATACATGGGTTGCACCTCTGGAAAGATGGCAAAACCCTTAACAAAACATATGTAGAGCTCATGGGCATATCATGCACACAATAATCATGGCAAAAATGACAAATATCTAAATGGAGCAGCAGATCTGACAAATAACTCAAGTAGCATTCTTCTAACAGCATTTCGGGCATCAAGATGAACTTAAATGAAAATGATGCAATGGAATGGAATGATGTAATCTCTGAGGCGAACATTTAGATATGCTATATGCCCAAAACTGATCAACGGATGCAAAGTTACAGCACGATGAAGATGGGCATATGAAACATGGAAATTTCGGGGACTTAGGGAAAAATCAACCTCTCTCAGATCTCGGATCTAGGGTTCCGTGGCACGAACTTCGAGGATCGCCGGAAGAGTCGCCAGAGACAGGGGAGGCGGTGGCCGGAGCAGTGAGGGAGAGGAAGGAGCTCGCCGGAGGGGGAGCTCGGCGCCGGATCCGTCGCCGGAGAGGAGTGGGGGCGGCGGCCTGGCGCGGTCGCGGCGCGGGCACGGAGCACATGGCGGCGGCGGCGGGGCCGAAGCAACGGCGATGCGGCACGGTGGCCAGTGCGTCGGTGACTAGACGGTGGGCGGCGAAGCGAGGATGGAGCAGCGGCTGCCTCGCGCGGATGGCGCGGCCTCGTCGGACGGAGGCGCGGGCGATTCGGGCCCCGCAGGCCGGATCTGGGCCGCGCGGGCCCGCGGCGGCGGAGGAGAGAGGAGGGCGCGGCGCTGACGGGTGGCGCGCGCAGAGTGGCGAGGAGCGGCGGCAGGGCGACGTGGCAGCTCCGGATTGGTCCGTGTGAGGTGGCGGCGGTGTACATTGTCCGGCGCGGTGGAGAAGTGTCCGGTGGCGCAGTGGAGAAGGGGCTAGGGTTTCGTCCGCGAAAATGAACGGGGTGCACGTATTTATAGGTAGAGGGAGCTAGGAGAGTCCAAATGAGGTGCGGTTTTCGGCCACACGATCGTGATCGAACGACCGAGAGGATGGAAGGGACTTAGGTGGGTTTTGGGCCAAATTGTAAGGGTGTTGGCCTGCAACACACACGAGGCCTTTTCGGTCCCTCGGTTAACCGTTGGAGCATCAAACGAAATCCAAATGGTACGAAACTTGACAGGCGGTCTACCGGTAGTAAACCAAGGCCGCATGGCAAGTCTCGGTCCAATCCGGAAATGCTTATCCCCACACACGAGAAGAAGACAGAAATGACCACCGGAGGAGAACGAAGCGCCGGAATGCAAAACTGACAACGGGGAAAATGCTCGGATGCATGAGACAAACACGTATGCAAATGAAATGCACATGATGACATGATATGCAATGTATGACACGCAAGCAATGACATGGCAACAACAACTAATAAGCAGAGGACACGTGGCACATCGGTCTCGAGGCGTTACATCGGCTCAAAGCCAAACTCATCAGGGGACTTCTTGATCATATCTGAATCATAGCTTAACCCCTTTTGGGTCCAACTTGGATCGTATTTGAATTAGGGTCGTTAAAAACCTCTCAAGGTCATTTGGGGGCTTCCTGTTCAAACATAGGTCGTATTCGAACCAAAGAGAACATAGATGTCGCTACCCTCTTGATCGGCGCAACGCCAAAGCCACGGGGGGATATTTGATTGTATTCGAATCTTAGCTTAACCCCTTTGGTCCGGTTTACTAGTCGTATTCGAATCAGAAACCCCCAACCTTTAGTTACAAGGTTATTTGTATTGTTTGCCACCTATTATTTGTCTTATTGGTCTTTTATTGTCTCAATTTTAAACAATCAGCATGGTCTTTTCGCCGGCTTGACTATTTGACAGTAAGCCGCCAAGGCACAAGAATCATCAGGCATTCAGAAACATTGACTTTTCAAAAGGACTGGATCGTACCCGGGTCATATAAACCGGTGGTCCAGAGGTCAAAGATATAGGTATGACTGTTATTTATGAACAGCTTCTTTATGTGTTAATCCAAGGTTATTTCAACCCTGTTTATTTTCACATCTAGTTTTGTTTGTCTACTGTGATAAAACTTTGGTCATGTACCGGGTATTCTGACCCATTCGGTGTTAACCCGCCGAACAAGTATTTCCTTTGCTACAGGAACACAGCGGAAATATTACAATGGTAACCATGCATGTGACGCATATATTGACATCAAGAAGTACAGAGTCACAAACGGCGTCTTATGCATGATGGCATAGGCAAAATGCGCAGTGTTTTCAAAGCTAATTCTATTACAAGGTTTTTAAAAGCCCATGAAGATGGTTTTCATTCTTCCCTTGCCGGTTCACCTCCTTCTGTCAATTGAAAGCTGGGGTTGGACCAGTCAAAGCCGTTCACAGCAACGAACTCTGATTCATCGTCAATCAAGCCAGCTAGATCAACCTGTGGAGTGAACGTGTGTTGACGAACTGGTGGGATAAGGTCTGTCACTTTGTAAGACGGAGTTGCCATCTTCTTATTCTCCAAGTCAAAACCCGGCTGGTATTTCTCAATATTAGTTTCATCTCCAAGGATGGTAGCTTGAGGTCGAACTCCCCTCACGCAAGCCATGAAGTCATCTTGCTCAAAAAGAGACCCGTCTTCCTTTACAGTCGGGTACCCCCTAGCTACATCCACCGGGTCTAGATCTGGCACCCAAGCCTTGGAATGGCTCAGAGCAGTCAAAGCTCCGGCTCTAGCGCAGGATCGTTTGACCTCTTGGAACCTAGCAGGTAAGATTGATAGTTTCTTCAAGACGTCACTGAGCCGGTTGGGTCCTTGATTGGCGGGAGAAATAGCAGCGAGGGCTCGTTGAGCACCAGTGTACAACTGCTCCACTAAAGTATAGACTGCCTTCAGTTTCTCATGTTATCCTGGTTCAGGTTCTTGCTTCGCGGGCCTGCACATAATTTTTCAATCAAGGGGTCAGCAGGCGGTTTATCTTTCGAGTCACAAGAAGATGAAATAGATCAGTGCAGATGGCTTACCAAAGATGGCGGAAACCATTTGAGACACTCGGTTCTTTAAGCCGGACAGCTCTGTAGTAACGTCCTCAAGAGTTGCTTCGGCTTTTTCGGCGCGTTGTGTCAGTAGCGTCTTCTCTTCAGCCCAGGTTTTCTTCTTGGCAGTCAAGTTGTTCCTCAAGTTTTCCGTCTCAGCAAGACTAAGTTGAAGCTTAGAGTCAGCAGCCTTGTTTCCTGCTTCCTGATCCGCCAGCCGGGTCTTGGCGTCAGTTAATTGCGAACCCAATTCAGATAAGGCGTTCTACAAAACATACACAGATGTGTCAAGGTTTTAATTAAAGTTCAAAAGTCAAGATTCAAGTCTCAAGTGCTTTGCACTACAAAACCACTTAACACTTGGGGGCTAATTGTAAGTGCATCTAGTGCCACCCCTAGTTGGTTTGGGAGTATTGACGACAAACCTAGTTGAGGGACTAATGTGTTTGTGAGAATTGCAGGATAACACAGGTAGAAGTCCCTCATTGATTCGGTTTCACTACCATAGATGACCCCTAAAACTTTATGAAGACATTGAAGTCAAAGGTGGTATATGAAGATATTCACATTGAAGACTATGACAAGAGAAGACACGATATGAAGCCTATGGAGCTCGAAGCCTATGGAGTCATAGGAACCACCGAACTGTTAAGTGGGGTCTAAGAGAACCAGTCAGAATGACTGAAGTGATGCCTAAACCTAAACAAAAAAAAACCTATGTCTTCGAGTGAAGACAATGAGAGCGAATCTTGTCCAGAGTCGGACAAGTCAGCTTTGCTTGTAGCCCAAGTAAAGTTGCCATGTGAGTTTGAAATCTGACCGTTGGGACACGTGTCAGTTCCTTAGTGACCCAGGGTCATTTCGGACAAATCAGGTCGGGTTGCCAAGTGGCTATAAATAGCCCACCCCCTACAACCATCAACGGTTGGCTGCTCAGATTGAGAGTACGGCTTTTGTCGTTTGAGAGCAACCCACCTCGAAGCCTTTGAGAGATAGTTCCTTGCGAGGATAAAGCCCTAACCACCCAGAGCCAGAGAGAATTGGGCATCACTTAAGTCTTCTTGTCTGTGTGATCTGAAGACTTATTACACTTGAGGACTGTGCATCCTCCAGCCGGTTAGGCGTCGTGTTCTGAGCATCCAAGAGACATTGTGGATTGCCGATGAATGAAGTCTGTGAAGGTTTGGGAGTCTACCTTGAAGACTTACCTGAGTGATTGGGCGAGGTCTATGTGACCTAAGCTCAAGGCGAATACGGTGAGGACTGGGTGTCCTAAGCTGCATGTTCAGGACTGGGTGTCCGGGACTATGTGTCCTAAGGTTTAAATACCTAGCCGCTCCAACCAGACGTACAGTTGTCACAGCAACTGGAACTGGTCCAACAAATCATTGTCTTCAACGAGTCACTGGTTTCATCTTCACTTCACTTTACTTACTGTTACTCCTTGTGAAGTCATTGTATGTTTGCTCTATCATTTGTCTTCACTGAGTGACAGCGTGTTCTGTTTGGCTTCACAATATCTTCCTACCTGATCCTTACTGCCTAGCTGATATTAGTCTTTGTGCTTTCACTTCATTGAATACTTGACTATGGTTTGCCTAGTGTAGCCTACCTTCCGCTGCATGGTAATAGGTTTAATTTTATCGTTTGTCTTCAAAACTCCCATGTTCTGAAGACTTTCATAAAAATCGCCTATTCACCCCCCCCCCCTCTAGTTGATATAATGCACTTTCAATTGGTATCAGAGCAAGGTGCTCCCTTGTTCTGTGTGATTCGGTTTAACCACCTGGAGTTTTAGCTATGTCGACTGCAGGGATAATTAAAGTCTCCACTGCGTGCCCCGTCTTCGATGGAACTGAATATCCCTACTGGAAGAATAAGATGCGTATGCATCTTGAAGCCATTGACATCGACCTATGGTATGTCGTCGAGAATGGCGTTCCCAAGGCTGGAGAAGGTGTCACTGCTACTGATGTCAAGAAATTCGTTCAACTGGACTCTACTGCCAAGAATATCATCTGTGGTCATCTGACCAAAGGACAGTATGGCCGTGTGAGTGCTTTGAAGACATCCAAGCTGGTCTGGGACTGGCTCTCGAAGGTCAATGAAGGCATCTCAACCCAGAGAGATCAAAGAATCAGTGTTCTTCGCAATCTCTTCAACCGCTTCAAGCAAAATGACAATGAGAATGTCCAGCACACATTTGACCGACTCACTGACATTACAAATGAGCTTCAAGCCCTCGGCGCCACTAGGATTACCAAACACGAAATCGTCAAGACGCTGCTGAGATCACTTGATAGTTCATTTGACATCCTGGCCCTAATGATTCAAGAACGTCCTGATTTCAAGACACTCGAACCGTCTGACATACTTGAGAGGCTCAACACACATGAGTTTCAGCTTTCGGAGAAAAGAGAGATCTACGGTCCAAACTATGGGCGAACTCGTGCCTTGAAGGCAAAAGTTGTCTCCTCATCTGAAGAAGGATCTGACAGCAGTTCTGATGACCCTGAAGACATTGGAAGGGAACTTGCTATGCTTGTCAAGAAGTTCCAAAAATTCACCAAGAAGAAAGGCTTCAGAAAGTCTTCCCGGTCAAGTTCAAGGAATGATGAAGCTCCTACTCATGACTACAAGAAGAAAACATGTCACAAGTGCAAGAAACTTGGCCACTTCATCTCTGAGTGTCCACAGTGGGACAATGAGAACAAAAAGAAGAAGAAGAGCAAGGAATATGACTCTGACGACAAGAAGAAGAAGAAGAAGAAATACCCAAAGTCTTCTTCCAAGTCTTCCTCAAAGTCTTCATCACACAAGAAGAGCTCATCTGGCAAGGCACGTGCGTTTGTTGGCAAGGAAATGGATTCAGAGGAGGAGTCTGCTTCTGAAGAGGCGGAGGTGGAGTCTGAGGAGGAATCTGACTCAGGCGTCGCAAGTCTGGCTACAGCATACGTTGCCAAGTCCATCTTCAACACTGAAGACAATGACTTCATCACCGACACCGATGCAAATGACAAGGACTACTCCGCTTCTACCTACAGCTTCATGGCATGCGGTGCCAAGGTAAACACGCGCACTACTCACTATCAAACATCTAGTGACGATGACTCTGATTGTGGTTCAAAACCTAGCTACAAAACACTTGCTAAAATTGCAACTGAACAACAGAAAGCTATGGAACACATTCAAAAACTGTTAGACAGAAGCGATGATCTGTTAGGTGCTGAAATGACTCGATCTGAATCCTTAATTGAAGACATAAAAAATCTTCACGTTAAGTATTAGGAACTTGAAATTCGTCATGAAACTCTCTCAACAACTCATGAAAAGCTTTCCTATGATTATCTTCAAAGGAAGCAAGATCTTGAGAAATTGAGAGCGGTTCATGAAGATCTTCAAACGGAAAACGAGTCACTTCGCGCCAAACAGATCAGTCCCGCTCAGGAAGGATTTGAACCACCATGTCTTAAATGCATTGAGCGTGATAATGCTACTTCTGTTGCTGAATGTTCTACTGCTACTGTTGTTGCAATATCTTCAACTGTTGATGCGGTAACTAACCCCTCTGCTGAGGATACCACCGCTATTGCTGATGAGAATGCTAGGTTGAAGACATTGCTTGAAACAGGGATGTACAAAAGTCTTCAAGGGCATCAGACACTATGTGATGTCCTCAAAAAACAGATTCTGAACCGAAACCCTAGGAAAGAGGGTGTTGGGTTCGTAAGGAAAATGAATGCAGATGGCTCTTACTGGAAACCTGAGCAGTACCCCAAAACCATGTGGGTTGCCGCAAAGGAACCTTCAGCAGATCCATCCAATTTAACTGGCTTCACTTGTGCTAACCCCATTATCATTGATGAATCCTTTGATGCAAACTATATACTGTTTAAGAATCAGAATGGTGAAGTGTTTGCCAGGTACATTGGTACTAACTGCAGGAATGGACCGCCTGTGAAGAAGATCTGGGTTCCGAAAAAGTGTCTGGAAAATCTTCCTGTGAATGTCTTCATGACACCTCACTTGAAGAAGACAAACCTCAGACCAAAGGCTTCATACGGTCCAAAGGCTTCATACAAACAGAGGACTCACCTGAGTCGCACTAACGCAAATGTTTTGTAGGGAAACCATACTCAGGCATATGAATATGAGAGTGGTTCATCAAACCGCCATGTTCATAAGACCAAGAACTATTCTGCTTATTCTTATGAGTACTATTGTCCGCCTGCAAGACTATTTGCTAAGGCTTCAAAGCCAAAATTCTCAGATGCTGCACTTAGACTTATTGCTTCTAAGCCACCCTTGAAGATGTGGGTGGTTAAGAAGGCTTAACTCTCTTTTGCAGGGAAAGGTCTCCAGCAGAAAACCAAAATCGTCTAACGCTATTGCTGGGGACCTTGAACATCTTGTAGGGCGCAAGATCAAATGCCCAAATGGTCTTACTATGTACTTCGTACCTGAATCACTTGCTACTCTCCCTATTAGTCCTAACCTGGATCTAAGCTTTCATAACCCACTGGTTCGTCAAATGTTTTTGTTTCACAATGCTCTTGGTGAAGCCTATCCCCCTAACTGCACTGTAGGGTACGACACCAGCGTCTTCAGAATGGATTATTGACAGTGGGTGTACAAATCACATGACTGGCAAAAGAAGTCTTCTTATGGACTCAACCATACGTCCATCCGACAAGAGCCACATCACATTTGCTGACACTAGTAAAAGTAAGGTATTGGGTCTAGGTAGAGTTGCAATCTCAAGGGATCAACACATGGATAAAGTCATGCTTGTTGAATCCCTTGGCTTCAACTTAATGTCTGTCTCAATGCTTTGTGATTTGAACATGATCGTAATGTTTGGAAAATATCGTTGCCTTGTACTAATGGAATCTGACAAATCTCTGGTGTTTGAAGGGTATCGAAAAGATGATCTGTACGTGGTAGATTTCTCAGCAGGGCCATAGCTTGCAGTATGTCTTCTAGCAAAGGCTTCAGAATGCTGGCTCTGGCATCGGAGGCTTGGACATGCTGGCATGAGGAACCTCCACACCTTTGCAAAGAAGAAGCATGTAATAGGCATCGAGGGCGTCAAGTTCAAAAAGGACCACTTATGCGGTGCCTGTGAAGCAGGGAAGATGACGAGGGCCAAATATCCCTCGAAGACGATCATGACTACTACTTAACCCTTTGAACTGCTTCACATGGATCTTTTCGGTCCCACTCATTACTCAACTCTAACTACTACTGCTTGCCTCTATGGCTTTGTTATTGTTGATGATTATTTAGATATATTTGGGTGCACATAATCCTTTACAAGACTGAAGTGCAGGATGTCTTCAGACGCTTCGCCAATCGAGCTATGAACAATTTTGGCGCCAAGATAAAGCACATCAGAAGTGACAATGGCACTGAATTCAAGAACACTAGCCTTGATACATATCTTGATACCTTGGGCATCACACATGAATTCTCAGCCCCGTACACGCCACAGCAGAATGGCGTCGTCGAACGCAAGAATAGAACACTAATTGAGATGGCCAGAACGATGCTAGATGAATACAAGACCCCAAGAAAATTCTGGCCAGAAGCCATTGATACGGCATGCCATACAATCAATCGTGTTTATCTTCACAAGCTACTGAACAAGACATCTTATGAGCTCCTTACTGGCAAAAAGCCAAATGTCAGTTACTTCAGAGTATTTGGCGCAAGGCGCTGGATCAAGGACCCACATCACACCTAAAAATTTGCACCAAAGGCACATGAGGGTTTTATGCTTGGATATGGAAAGGATTCGCACTTCTACAGAGTCTTCAATCTCTTTCATTACAATGTGGTTGAAACAGTGGATGTGCGGTTCGATGAGACCAGTGGTTCACAAAGAGAGCAGCTGCCAAGTGTGCTAGATGAAGTTCCATCCAGTGAATCAATCAAGCTAATGGGAACTGGAGAAATTATACCTTCTGAAGCTCATCCTGAAGAAGAACTTATCATTTCAGCACCTGATCAACATGAAGACAATGCTCAGCCTGAAGACATTCCTTCCAACAACAGCAATGAACAACAAGAGCAAAGTCTTCGCCCTGTACATCCTCGCGTTGCCAATGAAGTGCAGATTGAAAGAATAATTGATAGCATCAATGCACCTGGTCCACTCACTCGTTCAAGGGCAACTCAGCTAGCAAATTTCATTGGGCACTTCGCATTCGTCTCAATATCAGAACCCAAGAAAGTTGAAGAAGCCTTCATGGAACCTGAATGGATTCAAGCTATGCAAGAAGAGCTTCAACAGTTTGAGCTGAATAATGTATGGGAACTGGTTAAGCGTCCTGATCCACGGAAGCACAATATAATAGGCACCAAATGGATATACCGCAACAAGCAAGATGAGCATGGTCAAGTTGTCAGAAATAAAGCTCGTCTCGTCGCTCAAGGATATACTCAAGTCGAAGGCATTGACTTCGATGAAACATTTGCTCCTCTGGCTAGACTTGAAGCCATACGCATACTGCTGGCCTATGCAAATCATCATAACATACTTCTATATCAAATGGATGTGAAGAGTGCCTTTCTCAATGGCAAGATTGAAGAAGAAGTGTATGTTGCACAACCGCCTGGCTTTGAAAATCCAAAACATCCTGATATGGTATACAAGCTCAACAAGGCACTGTATGGCCTCAAACAAGCCCCTAGGGCCTGTTATGACACACTCAAATACTTCCTGAAGATCAAAGGCTTCATAACTGGTTCCCCAGATCCCACTCTTTTCACGAAGACATATGATGGTGAACTGTTTGTGTGCCAAATATATGTGGATGACATTATCTTCGGCTGCACCAATCAGAAGTACAGTGAAGAGTATGGATATATGATGCAAGAGCAATATCAGATGTCCATGATGGGGGAGCTGAAGTTCTTCCTTGGTCTTCAAATACGACAACAACACAATGGCATCTTCATATCTCAAGAAAAGTATCTCAAAGATTGCCTGAAGAAGTTCGGTATGCAAGACTGCAAAGGCTTCACAACACCAATGCCAGCCAAACATCATTTGGGTCCTGACGACAATGGTAAAGAGTTCGATCAAAAGGTATACCGCTCCATGATTGGTTCTTTACTTTATCTATGTGCATCTAGGCCAGATATTATTCTTAGTGTTTGCATGTGTGCTCGATTTCAAGCGGCACCAAAGGAGTCGCATCACTTAGCTGTGAAGCGAATTCTTCGATATTTGGCCCACACCCCAACTCTAGGATTATGGTATCCAAAGGGCTCAGAGCTTGATCTGGTTGGATTCTCGGATGCTGATTATGCTGGTGACAAAGTTGATCGCAAGTCTACATCAGGCACATGTCACTTTCTGGGACGATCACTTGTATGTTGGTCTTCAAAGAAGCAGAACTTTGTATCTCTCTCCACTGCTGAATTTGAATACATTGCTGCTGGATCTTGCTGCACTCAGCTTCTGTGGATGAAGCAAACACTCAAGGACTATGGCATTCATCTGAAGCGAGTGCCACTTTACTGCGACAACAAAAGCGCCATCAAGATTGCTAACAACCCAGTTCAGCACTCGAAGACAAAGCACATTGAAATTCGTCATCACTTTCTCAGAGATCATGTTGTGAAGGAAGACATTGATATCATACACGTCAACACTGAAGAGCAATTGGCAGATATCTTCACCAAGCCCTTGGATGAGAAGAGGTTTTGCAAGTTACGGTGTGAGCTAAATATCCTAGAATCCTCAAATGTCCTGTGATCATGCACACATCCTAACCCTTATGCATATTGATGACTTAGATGTGCAACACACGAAGTAAAGTATATCTTCAATCAATGAAGACATACATTCTAAGTGTGAATACATTAATGTGGAATTTGACTTCGGAGCGCCACGATAATTGTGCGTCGTGTCTGGGTCTAATACTTCCTATACGGTGGGTAACGCCACCACCAAACGTTCTATTTTTAAGTGTTTCACTCATGGCGTTACCTTGCAATGTCTTCACATTTGGTTTGGCTTCGAACTCAACAAGTTTTCATGATTATCTTCACTATGTTGATCATCGATATATATATATATATATATATATATATATATATATATATATATATATATATATATATATATATATATATATATATATGCTAGTGTTCTGTCCTTTACAGCATTCACTTATAGCTATGTCTTCATGTTGAATCTTTTGAACTAAGTGAATGTGATCGGACCCCAACTTCTCTATGCTTTCTATCTCAAACTCTATCTCTCCAAGTCATATGCATTCTATTGAAACTGTTGAATGTCTTCACTGCGTCCTTGTCAGCAAAAGATACAGAGACAACCATTAAGTCCGTTTTCAATGCTCATTCCTCCACATGAAATCCGGAGAAGTAGGAACGACCACCCGACAATCCAGGCGTGCGTGGGACGTGGAACAAACCCCAAAATTCTGCATACTGGCCACGTGTTCCTCAGATGCGAATCGCCAGGGGCACCTGTGTAATAGCACAGTGCCGCCCGTATGCCTATAAATACACACTAACGGCGGTAATTATCTCTTCTTCCACCCTCGCACGAACCCTAGCGCCACCGCTAGCTCTCGATGACGCCGGCGACGAAGCGCTTCGCTGCCGCAACCTCTCCGACGCCGTCTTCACGCCGACCGCGGACATCGTCCTCTCCGCCGTCGCCGTAGGTCTCCTCCGTCGCCAAGTTAGGGCACGGAAGAGTGAACTGCTCGGCCTCATCTATCACTCCGTCTAGCAGTTCTCAGTGTGGTAAATAAAACTCCCTTTTACAGCACCATTGATCCTATTGATCTGTCACTTTCTACCACAAGCAGTTTATGTTCACACAAGCTAGATCTCTCTCATACTGCATCTCATAACATGCCTAGTATATTCACTTGTGCTTCACAAAGTAGTTAGATTCCTCACTTGTACTGATCTGTGGATTCGTACAAATCTGGAACCAACTTCTTATCTATGAGTGAATGTCTTCGCACGATGAGGTCAATGTCTTCTAAACTGATTTATCTTCAAAATCTTCTGAGAATGCATATGACCTCTTCCCCTTCCCTCGCACCTTAATGCTGTCACAGGTACATGTCCGTAGGAGAATCCTTCGGTTCTCATAGTCTGCATTCATTTGCAGAACTCCTACAGCATCACATAAATTCTCCCGAAGCCAGTTCCTGTTGGTCCAGCAAGAGAAAGCCTTTGAAGCCTTTGAACGTCTTGAAGCCTTTCAAGTTAAAGTTTATGGCTTCAGAGAAAGCAGCAAGGAAGGGGGGCTGACAACGTCGTGGCGGAACATCCAAAGATCTGCCTGATGAACTCGCAGAAATGTATAAGACGGATCCTGAAGAGGATTATGGTCAGCGCAAGACCCGAATCCAATGGATTCAACGCTATTGGGAAGAACAATGGTTCAAATACCGCTTCACAACCCAAGAGTATGCTGAGAAAAGTGCCATCAAAAGACCATGGGGAGACATCTTATACAAGAATCTTGCACCCAGGTCCAGAGATGAAGCTATTGCCCAAAGCTTCTATCCATGCATGGTTTGTGGGCCACAGCCTGATGATGCACATCTGTCGTCACTACTCTGGTGTCGTGATGACAATCTGTTCAAGCGCAACTTCCAGTTTGCCCAAAACTCAGCAAAGCAGAACAAGAAGAAGTTTGGGTTAGACTTCAACCCTGGTCCCTCAGCACCAAGGGCAGATGGCACACGAGATGCAGAACCCAATGTCATTGGTCCTTTCGCCAACCTTGAAGGCCTCATAACCTACATCCTGGTTCAAGGGGCTGCAGTGAATGAGCCTGCGGCTGACACTGAGTCTGATGACGCGCCTGCAGTGCCGAAGCCAAAGCAGTTGAAGAAGAAGCCAAAAGCTTCAAAGCCAGCCCCTTCTCCAAAAATCTCAAGGGTGAAGCCACTTGCAACTGCACCTCCTGAAGACAGTGTGCAGTCTAAAGACATATCCCGCGTCTCCAAGCCCCAGAAGGCCAAGATGCCTCTGTCTCACACTGGCAAAGAGCTAACAGCTGCTGCCATTCTGCGCAACAAAGACATTGATCTATCAAGTGATGAAGATCTTGCAGATGACGCTCTTGAGCAACTCATCAAGAGCAAAGAAGAAGTAGAAATCTTCAATGATCTGCCTCTCTTTGATGTCAACATCATCCACAACTTCATTAACGAGTGGTTTGACACGCCAAATATCAGCTTTGAAGATCTGCAGCTGCCCATTGGCCTTAGTGTCGCCTTCCAAGGCGCCATTGCTTCAGAACTTGCAATTGCCCAGCGCATTGTTGAACTAAAGCAGAAGATTGACTATGAAAAGGCTCAGTTCAAGAAGCATATGGCCAAGCTCAGCATGCAAGAAGTGAAGAACTTCAAGATGCACGAGCTCAAGGAAGCCTTTGTGAAGAAGCGTGCAGAAGCTCAGGGTTCGCGTGAGCGCATGAAGACTCTGGCTGACAGATGTGTACAAGCCTATAATGAGGCTGAGAAGCGCAAAGCACTTGGGCGTCCTGGCATCGACCCCAGGATGGCCGCAAAGAAGAATAAGAAGCCTGCTACGGCTGAAGATGATGCACCAAGGCAAGAAGCAGTTCCAATTGTCTTCCCAACAAGAACGGCTGGCTCGAAGCCAAAGAGCCGGTCAACAGCTTCAGAGCTCAAGAAGACAAGAACTGCTGAGGCTAAAGCCAGGAAGAGGAAACACTCTGAAGCCTCTCCTACTGCCACAAAGAAAAAGAGAAAGACCAAGAAAGCTCGGGCTGCTCCCACAGAGCCCTTGCTAGTTGAACCCATTTCTATGGTTCATCCTGACGCAGAACGTCAACTGACAGTTCATCAGCCTGCTTCCATAGAGGCTCCTGAAGCTAAAGACATTCCGGCAGCCGAACCCATCGCTGATGAAGACATTGGTCATCATGACAATGTAGAAGATGATGCAGTCCTTCCTCAGTTCGAAAACAGCAAACTCATCAGCATTGGTCGTCCACTGACGCCAATCGCACAGGATGCTTCATGGGCGGATCGCCCTCAAGAGGAAGAAGACTATGAGGCCCAGCCCACTCCAACTCCACAGGCGTCGTCTGCGTTCCGCAGGCTTCGCAAAGGTCCAAGGCCTCAAGTCTCTGCTGAAGACATTCCGGCTGCATCAGCCGCAGAAGAAGAAGGAGTCCCACAAGATCCCACTCCCCTGCTCCACCAAGAAGCAATTCTCCAGGAGAACGTGCCTGTGACCGACCCTCCAGCTAGTCAAGTGGAGGATGAAAATCGTGAGGCTGCCACAACCAACAATGAAGCTAATGTGGAGCCCTCCCCAGCAAAAGCTTCAGAAGACAGCGAAGCCACTGATCCAGCCACTTCTGTTCCTGAGTCTGCTGTCGGTCCCCAATTCAAATATCATGTTGAGCACAGGCCTCAGGTCCAGAAGCCAATCCCAAGACTGCCAAGGTTTCCAGGTCCTGCATCAGCACCTGGCTCCTTCAACATCAATGGCTTCAGGGCAGACAACACATTCTTCCATAGCTCCAGGAACCCCTACTCAAGGGAAAGGATTTCATCTGATCGGTTCTGGAGCTATCCTCAACGAAGCTATTAATCCTGCATACTTTACAACCAAGGTCGCATCTTCCCACATAAGCGCCTTGATGTTGAAGCTATAGCTGGTCTGCCCTGTCTAGAAGAAGCGTTGGATTGCTTCAAGCAAGTAGGTCTGCTGCAGTTTGTTACAGATGAAGAGCATTGGAATGAAGAGCTGCTGCTACAATTCTATGCCACACTTCACATCAAAGGGTACAGCAGAGATCCGAAGACTTGGGTCCTGGAGTGGATGACTGGCAACGTTCATCATGAAGCCAATGCATTTGACATCATTGAGCTCACTAGCTTGCCCACTCCTGGCGATCTCTTCGAGCAAGGCTGTTAGCTGCATACTGAAGCTATTGAGAGCATCTTTCAGCGGCCAGAACCCAATATGAGTCAAATTCTCAGCATGATGAAGCCATTGCCCCCAGATGCTGCGTATCCCACAGAGTTCTTCGTTGAAGACCTTGATTACCTGCCCAGAACTATCTATCACATCATTAGGCGAACTCTCTGGCCTATCAAAGGGCACTCTCCAAATGCCAAGCTTCAGGGTGCAATGAAGACTATGGTCTTCTATATACTTCATGGAAAATGCTTCAATGCACATGACTTCTTCATACGCCAACTTGCTGCATCAGGCATGGATCTGTTTGGTTTGAACTTCTACGCCCCTTGGGTCATGCGGCTGATCAAGCTACACTCCGCCATCTCGTATCAGCCCTCAGCCCGCAACCATCGGATCTTCTTGCCTGCCATGGACATGTCTGCTGAAGCCATATATTCTGAGCCTGCTAAGCAACCCCTAAGTCTTCAGAATGCAGAACATCAGAGTTTTACTCAAAAGTTGAAGGTGTTCAAGCAATTTCTCGGGTGTATCCTTTGGCTGGCACTACACATGCACCACACCCTGCATCAACTGAAGCCACTGACAGTGCCACTGCTCCAAGACCCAAGAAGCGCACTCGTGTTCTCAACGACCGAGAGCTTCTTGTGGCTCTACATCAGAAACAAGATAGGCATCATGACTGGCTGAAGCGTTAGATGAAAAGCCTCTTGGTGGATGTGAATCGCACTCGAAATCTTGCCACCAAGAATGCGTTCGTTGCCCATGAAACCTGTCGCCGCACATGGAAAGGGCTAACGATGATGCTTTCTGAAGCTGATCTTCAAGAGGATGGCTTCACTGAGAGATTCAAGTTTGACTCCACACCTCCTCGAAGGGCTGTGCTGCTAGGAACTCCATCCCTTGAAGACTCAGAGTACTCTTCCTCTGCTGCCACAGTCACTGCCAAAATCATTGACGAAGAAGACGATGCTACTTCACCGCCATACTCTTCAGCACCTCCAAGCTCTTCTGCACCGCCAAACAACACCAACAACCCTGCAACTTCATCTACTCCTCATGGGAACGAGTAGAGACTCTATGTCTTCAAACCTTTTTGGTCATTACTGACAAAAGGGGGAGAAGCATATGAGATTGATAGTCTTCAAGCGGGTTCATATGGGCGGGTGCCTTATATTTTGCTTCGTGCTTACAACTCCTTTTTGCTACATTTGGTTCTTATGAGTTGTAACACTTAAACTAGATGGTCGTCTGCTACTTATTTGCCACCTTGTTTTGCGAAGATAAATTCCGCATGTGCGACGATAAATTCTGCACTTAGCTCATTCTGCAGACGTCCATTTTCCATTATGCATGTCATTATCTTCATATACTTTTACATGCATAGTGGATTGTCATCATAAGCTGAAGAGGATCTCCACAAGTACAACCTGCCATGTGCATTTACATTCCAAAAGCAAATTAACTTATATGCACATCTTCAGGGGGAGCCCTTGCATCTTATGAAGACAATTCCTTATCCTTTACAATTTCACAGTTTATATTCCCCGTTGAAAACTTCAACTAGTTTGTCATCAATCACCAAAAAGGGGGAGATTGTAAGTGCATCTAGTGCCACCCCTAGTTGGTTTTGGAGTATTGACGACAAACCTAGTTGAGGGACTAATGTGTTTGTGAGAATTGCAGGATAACACAGGTAGAAGTCCCTCATTGATTCGGTTTCACTACCAGAGATGACCCCTAAAACTTTATGAAGACATTGAAGTCAAAGGTGGTATATGAAGATATTCACATTGAAGACTATGACAAGAGAAGACACGATATGAAGCCTATGGAGCTCGAAGACTTAGATCTTTCGTAGTTCTTTCTTTTTTTGTGTTGAGTCATAGGAACCACCGAACTGTTAAGTGGGGTCTAAGAGAACCAGTCAGAATGACTGAAGTGATGCCTAAACCTAAACCAAAAAAAACCTATGTCTTCGAGTGAAGACAATGAGAGCGAATCTTTTCCAGAGTCGGACAAGTCAGCTTTGCTTGTAGCCCAAGTAAAGTTGCCATGTGAGTTTGAAATCTGGCCGTTGGGACACGTGTCAGTTCCTTAGTGACCCAGAGTCATTTCGGACAAATCAGGTCGGGTTGCCAAGTGGCTATAAATAGCCCACCCCCTACAACCATCAACGGTTGGCTGCTCAGATTGAGAGTACGGCTTTTGTCGTTTGAGAGCAACCCACCTCGAAGCCTTTGAGAGAGAATTCCTTGCGAGGATAAAGCCCTATCCACCTAGAGCCAGAGAGAATTGAGCATCACTTAAGTCCTCTTGTCTGTGTGATCTAAAGACTTATTACACTTGAGGACTGTGCATCCTCCAGCCGGTTAGGCGTCGCGTTCCGAGCATCCAAGAGACATTGTGGATTGCCGGTGAACGAAGTCTGTGAAGGTTTGGGAGTCTACCTTGAAGACTTACCTGAGTGATTGGGCGAGGTCTATGTGACCTTAGCTCAAGGAGAATACGGTGAGGACTGGGTGTCCTGAGCTGCGTGTTCAGGACTGGGTGTCCGGGACTGTGTGTCCTAAGGTTTAAATACCTAGCCACTCCAACCAGACGTACAGTTGTCACAGCAACTGGAACTGGTCCAACAAATCATTGTCTTCAACGAGTCACTAGTTTCATCTTCACTTCACTTTACTTACTGTTACTCCTTGTGAAGTCATTGTATGTTTGCTCTATCATTTGTCTTCACTGAGTGACAGCGTGTTCTGTTTGGCTTCACAATATCTTCCTACCTGATCCTTACTGCCTAGCTGCTATTAGTCTTTGTGCTTTCACTTCATTGAATACTTGACTATGGTTTGCCTAGTGTAGCCTACCTTCCGCTGCATGGTAATAGGTTTAATTTTATCGTTTGTCTTCAAAACTCCCATGTTCTGAAGACTTACATAAAAATCGCCTATTCACCCCCCCTCTAGTCGATATAACGCACTTTCACTAATGTATGCCAAAACAATTTCTTATGACTAATATATTTCAAGTCCCAAGTACCTTACAAAGTAACAGCACTTGGCACTTGGGGGCTAATGTATAATATTCAGAAAGTCTCTCAAGATTAAACCAGATTACAATATTTGTTGGGTTCGGCACAAGACAGATATGAACTTAAAAGTATCGGCTCATTTGTGATCAAGTGAACCGGCCCTTGGGGACTACAGGTGGAGTTTATTCTACTTTATTGGACTTCAGAAAAATCTAAAGGTAAAGCTTTAGCCTACATCATAAGTCTACAGATCATTCAGGTTTATTCATAATCTATAGACTTGGGGGCTAGTAGAATATAAGTAAGCCAGAAAAACATACCTCATACTTCAGCTGCAACTGCTTGACCATTTCGATTTCCGACTCACGGCTGGAGTGCACATGGCTAAGATAGCCGGACAATATGTCATTGGCGTTCAGATGGCTATAATGAGAAATATCAAAGCGCACTTTCTGTCTCTCCAAGGCCTCTTGTTTAGCGGCGTGACGGGCCAACTCAGTGGGATTCCCCGGTTCAACAAAGCGGCTTCCAGTAATCTGAATGTCTTGGGCAGACGGTGATGGCGGGTTGGCCGAGCTGGATGGTCCGGTAGCAGAAGGATTAACGATGGTATCATCAGCTGACGGCTCAGGAGGATCTGATTGAGTATTGGCAGCCGGGTCTTCTGGTGCTTCCGTCTGAGGGGGAGAAGGTGGCATGCCCGGTTCAGGTGCAAGAACTGGCGGGTCTTCCTCTGGCCTAGTCACCTTGGCCTTCTTGGACTTGGCTTGGCCGCTAAGAAAGATGTTAGGAAAACAGTTAGTATAAAGAAGCAGTTTGAAAGGCACTGAGGGAAGATGATTTCTTCCTTACCCAGGGGCAGTCTTAAAAGCCGGGAATTGAGTTTGAGACGAGTCGCCAGAAGAGCGAGACACCTCCTACAAAGATGAAAATAAAGTTAGTAATGCAAGGGAGAGGATCCATTAATGAATAGTAAAAGACGAAGAAATAAACCTCATTCGGGCATTTTTGAGGAGTTTGTTGAAGAACAGAAGGCGGTTCATCGTCGTTCCGGGCCTGACAGTGGCTCTCATGTTGTTTTTTTCAAAAGAAAATGAGGGTCCAAATAAGCCAAAGGGTGTGAAAACCTTACTTTCCGGTTTACGACTCAAAGTTTCTGTCTTGGCAAATGGGCTGAGTCGGAGGAAATAGTTACCTCTTCTTCCATGGCCTGACTAGCCCCCGTGTCGTCCTGGCAATGATGAGTGTTAATAAGATTATTAAAAAGCTGGCCAAGGGAGTCAAGGGCTACCCCCGACTCGGAAGTATCATCATCAAGCTTCAGCAGATCCTCAGCGGTGCTTTTCTTCTTCTTCTTAGATCTCCGGGTCGTCTTCTTGGCAGTTATAGCGGTGGCTTCATGGTCGTACTTGGCTTTCCAGAAATCAGATTTGGCCAAAAGCAAATAAGAAAGATGAAAGTTCATGCAAGTATTTAAGACAGCTGAGAAAAATACAAAGAGGAAGAGAGTGGAGGTTCTTTACCTCTGGCACCGGGTTAAGCTTGCAGAAGGGGTTTAACCCAACTTTACTACAGTCTTCGTATTTGCCGTTCACCAGAAGGGTTGACATTGAAACAATATCCTATTTAGTTAATTAAATGGAGTTGTGACGAAGAGAGTCGTCTGGGCCTCCACCATACTCATACATCAATTTGGATCGGCGGCTCAGAGGGATGACCCGGCACGCAACCCAACAACAGGTCAAATCAACTCCGGTTAAGCCGTTCCCCAATAAAGCGTTAATCCTTTTTATGGATGGAATCAACTTCTTGCGTTCGGTGGTAGTAAGTTTGTCAGGGAGTGCAAACTTGGAGTCAAGACGCTCTACACGATAACCCGGCAGTGGCTTCTCATTTGCTGGTGAAGTGTCTTGACAATAGAACCAAGTCTGGTTCCAGTCCTTGGGATGACTCGGCAAGACTATTAGGGGGAAGACGGCACCTTGTCAACACTGAATTGAGATACCTCCAAGCTCCAAGCTAGGGCCATTGGTGCACTCATTCTGGCGGTTCAGATAAAAATACTCTCTAAAGAGTTCCACAGTTGGTTCTTCTTGAAGGTACACCTCGCAGAGAACTTGGAAGTTGCAGATATTGGATATGGAATTAGGCCCGATGTCTTGCGGGTGGAGTTTGAAAAAATGGAGGACATCTCTGAAGAACTTTGAGTCGGGTGGGGAAAAGCCACGGTTCATGTGATCAGAAAAGACGATAACTTCACCATCTTTTGGATTGGGCCGTTCCTCGTCCGGGTCAGGTGCACGGTAGGACATAACATTTTTCCCTGGCAAAAAACCTATGGTAAAGAATTCCTTCAGATTGTCCTAAGTAACTATTGAGGGAACCCAGTTGCAGACAGTCGGTGCTTTGGATGGCATGATGATTAAAAGACAAACTGAAAAGAAAGCAACATGCCAGCTTAATTCAATGATAATGATGAAATTAAGTGATAATGGTACAGAGGAGTAATGGCGGCTTAAGTAAGGGCTAATGTCATATAAGGAAAAGTAAGCCGGTGCAATAAGCCGCCATGACTATAGATATTTAAGAAAGCAGATTCGGCTAAGTGTTGAGACAAACAAGTTTCCTAAATTGCTTGATATTATTCCAGATCAAATGGCTGTTCAAAATGGGAAAAATTCTAGACCTAGAAGTTTAGCACAGATGAGTTTAACGTCCTAATGAGGCCTTTATACTGGGAAAGGGATCTACTAGTGTCAAGAGTAGGCACAAAACAACTACCGCACAAACGTATATCTCTTTTTGGATCAAGAAGGGGCTGTGGGGAAGAACTACGGAGAAGTTGCGATGAACTACGAAGAACATGTAGAAACCTAGAAGGCCCTAATGCAGATCTGAGGAGCAAGAAGGGAAACGCTTACAGCCACAGATCTTCCACGGAAGGTCGCCGCCATTTTTTCTGGACTGATTCCGGTCGATGCAGCGGCCGAAGTCGACGGAGGCGAGGTGCTCTCTGGCGGCGGCGGAGCTCGAGCAGCAGCGGAGGTTGCGAGGGGGGGAAGATGAAGAAGAGAGAAGAATGAGAAAGACTGGGCGAGCCTATTTATAAGGGAATAAGCGAACAGGCGGGTGCGAAAATCGAGGAGACCCGAATCATGATTATCCAACTAAACGGACGCCTCGATTCTCGGAAGGCATTAAAGAATAAAGATCCGTTGAGAGATGACGTCACAATGGTTTTTTGTGTTTTTCAAGAAATGACGTCATGGCGGGTTATAAAAATTTCTGCGAAGAAAAGGAAGATGGATTTTTCTAAGTATTGAAGATTGACAAAGAACAAAGTTCAAAGTCAACCTGGGGCCTAATGTTGGGGATATGGTTATCAGTTATGACCCGCCCAGGAGGGGCCGGGTCAGTCCCAATGACGGGTCACAAAGGAAGCCCAATAAACATTCAAGGTGATAGTTTATTAATGTTTGTAGAAGGCCTAAGCCCAGAGGCGGCTAACGGCCCAATATTGTAAACCGTCGTATGTAAGGAAAGACTTGTAAGGAAAGGCATGTAAAAGAAGTCACCGAGCCGGACACGCTTTATGAGCCGGCCGGGACTCTGTAGGCCGCCAGGCGTCAACCCATGTATATAAGGGGACGACCCGGTGGCGGCTTAGGGCAAGAAACAAGAGATCGATAACCAAGCCGGCGGATTAGCCTCTTGGTGATCGAAACCCCAGCAATTCCAACACAACTAGACGTAGGCTTTTACCTTCATCCTAAGGGGCCGAACTAGTATAAAACCTCCCATGTCCTTTGTCCCGATTAACCCCTTTAAGCTTCCTAGTTGCGATGGCCCTACGACTAAGTCCTTCTGCTAGGACATCTGTCGTGACGATTCCACGACAGGACGCCCGATAAGGAGACCTAACACAAGGCATGGCAGGACCTTTACATTCATGTACCACACATATCTATGTGATCACAAGTTGAAATATCACTTACCGAACATGCCGCCCTTCAATCTCTGGTTCTACTCAAGGGCTTGCGCCAATTGAGTTTTCAAACTCTCAATTTCTTTGGCCTACTGCTCTTTTTCCGCCCTAAGTTAGTTCTTTTCATTGTGGCTTGATACGTCTTCAATGTATCTATAATTTATGAAGTATTCATGCTGATATATTATCATTCTTGGATGTTTTACAATCATTTTATAGCAACTTTATATCATTTTTTGGGACTAACCTATTGACTCAGTGCCCAGTGCCAGTTCCTGTTTTTTTCTTTTTTTACATTACAGGAAATCAATATCAAACGGAGTCCAAACACCGCGAAACTTTTTGGAGATTTTTTATGGACCGGAACACCCAGGATGGGTCAGAGAAGCACCTGGGGGTGCCCCGAGGGTGGCACAACCAACCAGGGCACGCCTGGGGACCCAGGCGCGCCCAGGTGGGTTGTGCCCACCTAGGTGGCCTCCCGCACCCCCTCTTTACCCTATAAATTCACAAATATTCCAAAAACCCTCGGTGTTAACCTAGATCAAAAGTTCTGCTGTCGCAAGGATCTGTAGCCACCGAAAACCAATCTAGACCCTTTTCGGCACCCTGCCGGAGGGGGGGAATCATCTCCGGTGGCCATCTTGATCATCCCGGCGGCCACCATGATGAGGAGGGAGTAGTCCACCCTCGGGGCTGAGGGGTACCAGTAGCTATGTGTTTAATCACTATCTCTCTCGTGTTCTTGAGATGTCACGATCTTGATGTATCGCGGGCTTTGTTAATATAGTTGGATCATATGGTGTTTTCCCCTCTCTATATTGTTGTGATGAATTGAGTTTTTCGCTTTGAGATTTCGTTGTTATCGGATGAATACTTTTATGGATTTGAGGACAGTTGATATATGTCTTGCAATTGAATACTCATGGTGAAAATGGGGTATCATATTGATTCACTTGATATATGTTTTGGCACTCAACTTGTGGATTCCTGAGGTGACATTGGGGTAATCAATGCATAGGGGTTGATGCACGTTCTTGTCTTTGTTTCTCCCATAAAAATCTTGGGGCACTCTTTGAAGTTCTTTGTGTTGGATTAAATATTATGAATCTAAATTTTCTTTGGTGTTATTTTAGTACGAACTCTTGGTTAGATCGATCGAAAAGAGTAGCTTTATGTTATTTTAGTACGAACTTTAGGATAGATTGATCGGAAAGAATAGCTTTGAGGTGGCTTCGTACCCTACAAACACTTCTGTCTTATGTTCTCCGCTAGATAGGAACTTTGAAGTGATTCTTCGTTGCACATTGAGGGACGGTTATATGATCCAACTAGACCATTGAAGGCGCGCGTTGCCTCACCCGTCCATTTTTACAATGGAAGATGCAGATTCTATTTGTATCTAGAAACATGATCACTACCAAATCCAAGCTACATAATAACTTTGTGATTGTCGGAATCACGATATGGCACATATATTTCACTGAATCCATACATATAAACTTCAAACATACTCAAGTCTGGAAATAGCAGTGATCATTGCTTTTTTTCTGAACAGGCCCAGTACAAAGATATAACATATTAAGAAAGAAGAGCTCTGTCATTTCTCTGCGTCTGAAATGGTAAGCCCTTCTGTTGTAACTTCCAGGAACACTTCAGCCTCACCAACAAAAAACAACAACTTTATCATGCTCGTATGATCAATGAATTAACATATCAAACCTGCAATAACTGTATAGCAGATGGTACAAAGGTATACCAAATAGACAAAACTTGCTAGGAACAAAATGCAAGGAAAACTATTGTCTAATGAAGAATATAACCTAATAATGGCAGATCCAAGGACCAAAAAAAGGACTCCATGGACTATCTCCCAAGGCCAAACAAATTTTCTCTCAGACGAATGTGTGAAGTGCCTCAGGCCCTCACACTGCCCATGAATGACTATCTAGTTGGTAATATAGTTTCTATATGAATTATCACTTATCACTGCTATAATGTAACAAATTTACCAACACAAGGAGCACCAAAAACTGGAATCAATGCCAAATCTTCTTGTTTTTTACTCTTTGGCACAAAACTGCATAAACACTAAGAACTGGTCAATGTAGAGAATGTCGAGGAAGGAGAAAAAAACTATACTATAGTCGATATCTGATATAGTTTAACATGGTGTTAAATGATTAAAAAAACATGTATCCATCTGGATCTGTATAATTTCAAAGTAATGGTTACCAATGGAAGAAACCTCCATTCCAAATAGAAATAATTTAAACGATGGACTAATTTTCTTATGAAAGTAATCTGCGGGCTAAAATTGTATTTTAAGAACTAAAGCATACTACAAATTAATGATCTATTTCAGACAAGCAAGTGGCAACTACTCATTGTTTTGTAAATAGCAGATTGAAAAATAACTTTTTCTTTCTAAATTCGGAGTAACACAGTCCTCGGTATGGTGACCATATAATATGGATTATCAATTTGGAGTTCGCCAACTTATGTTATTTGCATATGTGCCATGTGTTGATAAACAGAGGCCAGGAGTGCAGGTTCCAGCAGTGTCAGAAGTAGGATATGTAGAATGAAAAAAAGTCTAACTAATGAGTTTGATGGAGCAAATGAGTCTAATGTAGCAACGTTAATGAAAAACAAGACCTTAACTGGTAATAACAAAGTACACCATTTGCGTGCTTTGAATCTAAGTCAGCTATAATTTTACTGTAGATAACAGTAACATGGACGCAACTATGTGTTTGAAATTTTTAGTCTTATAAAAATGTCTGCCACTGCTGTAAATTTCTTTTAGGTCCATCTAATAACACAAAGCACAAATTCATACTACACATTAGCATTGGGAGATCCATTTGAACTTTCAACGACAATAAAACAATGCAGCGTTTTCTGATTTTAGGCTATCACAGGATAAATCCATGAACTGATTGGTGCTACAAAGCGATATGCCAGGAGAAACATTGATGACAAATGTAAAAGCTGATAAATAAATCAGCTATACTGTTAACAAAAACCTATTCAGAATCATGTGAAATTCCTGTTCTTTGGGACCCACAAAAATCAGTGAAAAGGAAGAGCATTGAACTATATCCCTAAGAATAGGAAGAGCTTCCACGACCTTGTTATATTTATGATTTTTTATGGACAGGTGGTAATAAAAATAAATTTATATACTGAAAGCATGATCCTCTCTAAATAGTATCTCCATACACACACGAAAAACAAACCTAAGTCACAAGCATAGAAGCAGGTTACAACCAGCATCTCTCATTTCTATGTACGATGTATTCGTTAGGCCAGATAAACGCATGTGCTACATTAGGTCTGTTTCAGAGCACACATGTGCAAGAGGTTCTGTCCAATAATGTTATGAATGAAAGCAAACAAGAAGGCATGATTGAATAATTGATCAGGATAAAAGATAGAGCAGCACCTAGAGGTCCTCGACGTCGACACAAAGGCCAGTGGAGTACTGTTGTTGCACAATGACACATCAAGTTGCCTGACTACTAAGTTATCAATGTGAAATTGCTCAGCTAGATCCTCTAACATAGCTCATGGCCAGTTAAGAAGCCTATCTTTCATGTCAGAACAATGTCAAGAAGAACAATATGTCAGAATAATGTCAACAAGAAAAAGAAAGTATATGTTAGTTGAGAGGTTGAGAGACATACCTTCTCAATCTAACCAATAAGAATAATGACATTGTTCAAAGCCTAGCAAAAGATGACACGTTTCTTCAGTTAATTGGGATATCCACCTAATAAAAGCACATATATGTGATGGTTGTTAATAAGAAAAGATCATGCCACAAGTTCTAAGAAATCTGTGACTGTTATGAGGACTTGTCATTATTAAAATGCCATCTATATAAAATTAAATTGTACAACCAAACAGCGAGTCATTATAACTATATCACACATTCACTCTGAATAGAAAAGATGGTTAGTGAACTTCCTTGAGAGCACCTTTAGCAACGCAATCAGATACTCCATCTCTTAATTCAAATATCACATATATTCCTAGATTGAACAATCCAAATATTAAAAACTAAACAGTCTCGATTGACCCTGAGCCAACAAACATTACAGATACAATACATCATTTGCTTTCACTTTATTTTGGGAGAAATTTTGAACTGTCATTTTACTGATTTTATTATTCCATACATAAATTCTTTTCACTTCATTCTTCCTTGATGTGTACTCCATGGCTCCATGCAGATTGTCATATTTATCAGTATAGAAACTGGCATCGATAAATAAAGAGATTGTAGCTAGCAAGTGACAGAGTGCATTGGAACGGATAGTGAGAGCAATATCATTGAACGGAGTTAGGGGAGAGGGGTGGTAGAAGAGGAGTAGAAGCAGATTACCTGCAAAATTGGGTTGTCGCAGACGTGGATTGGTGAATAAGGCCGGGAGGACGTGGTGAGAGTGCCTGAGGTGTCGAATCACATCGGATCGGGAGGACTGTGCACCGCTACTGCTCTGCAAATCAGGCGTCGGCGCCTAGTGTGAAGGTGGGCAATCGGCCATGCCATTAGATGGACACGCTGCCGTCCCACGCGAGCTTGTGCGACGCGAAAGGTGAAGGTGGATTGCCGGGGTCAATAAGGAAGAGGGGACGCCGCTGCAGCATCAATTCACGTCGCCATGGAGGAGGAAGGGCAGCCCGCTGGTTGGGCATCCACATCGCCCAGAGTTACCGCCGCCCTAAGGGCTATCAAAGAAGGGTTGATGACAAAAGGGAGAGGAGAGGACGAGAGGTCTGCATGGAGGACTTGGGTTGCCCCAGGGGCCAATGCGCATTGAGAGCCCATTGGAATCTCTTTGGCCTAGTCAATCACAGTGCTCCGATTTTGTTTGAGGAGCAGCGGCCCGGAAAATTGTTGCGTTCCAACGGCCAAAAACGCCCACATTATGAGATCTGACGGCTGAAACAAGTAGGCGCGTGAGAGGCCAGGAAAACTGCACAGTTATAATTTATCTAAATTATATTAGCATTGTTGAGAGGTTGCATTAGTGAAAATACGGACCCTAGGCCTCATTTTCAAGCATTGCAATACCGTTTTTGTGCTCATTTGCTATTTGCTACCTTGTTGTTTTTATTGATTAAAATTATAAAAATATATTTCTACCATCAATATTACACTTTTATCACCATCTCTTCGCCGAACTAGCGCACCTATACAATTTGTCATTGTATTGGGTGTGTTGGGGACACAAAAGATTTCTTGCATTTGGTTGCAGGAATGTTTGAGAGAGAACATCTTCATCCTACACCTCCCACGGATTGATAAGCCTTAGGTCTTGATAGAGGCGAAAGTGTCCCGATGTTTCGATGAGATAGTTATCATTTTCTGTGGGAGTCGACTTTGATGATCTGACTACGAACGTGCGAAGACGTCGCACCTTAGCAATCACTAAACCAACTTCCGAGGGTTATTGACCACGTCGGAGTACGATCAACCTGCCCACGAGGGTCTATTTCCTGCGAGCAAACGAAGAACAAGCAAGAAACTGAGATTGCAATCTGGATATTGCAAATAAAAGAGGAAAGCTTTATTAATGAAGGTGGGGTTCTGTGACGCCTTTGTCTGGTCGTTGAACACAAACAAAGTACGCGAAGTTGTAGCTATGGCGAGCTTTAATCTAAACAAAACACAAAGTCTAAATGATGCCCTAAGGGCTGTATATATGGAGGAGAGATGGGGGAAATCCGTGGCCCTTGGAGGAGGGGTCCGAAACTAACCCTAATTCTTGTTTCCCCACACATATGGACTCTAAAAACAGCCTATAATCAAGTATTTCGAAATTACATGGGCCTGGCCCAAAAATAAGGTGACGCGGCACCTAGAATAGCCTCTCGACAAAATTTATGAAGTGGCATCTTGTATATTTCGTCCAAGGCTTCAGACACTCATTATGGTGGCTTCAAAGCCCTAAAATCATCACTTGTAACTCCGTTCTTATTCCACTTGCGCATACCATCATCTTCATGCTTGAACTTTCTCCAAGGTTCATCTTTCTTGTCCAAGCTAAGCCCTTCATTTGTAAGCAAAACAAATGTATCCAATTTAGGCAGTATCATATTCTCATGAACATTAGAATCATTACCAAGAAACGAAAGTACCTGGTAATTTAATTGGCATGCGCAAGCTCTAGTAATTGGTCCAGTATGTATAGCAGTAGGGGTTGTGGGTGTAACAATGGTATTGATGTCCTCATCATCCTCCCCTTCTTGAAATGAAGTCGTCCTCGACTGAAGCTCATCTTCCTCACCCAAATAAGGCATCAAATCTGCAATGTTAAAAGTGGAATTAACCCCAAAATCTGCAGGCAGCTCAAGTTTATATGCATTATCATTTATTTTCTCTCACACCCTAAAAGGACCATCAGCACATAGCATTAGCTTTGATTCGTGCACATTAGGAAATCTATCCTTACGAAACAAGATCTCCAGGTGCAAACACGACATGTTTTCTACCCTTATCTCCAGCAATTTATATTTAGCATTCATGCGCTCAATGTTTTCCTTAGTTAACTCATGCATTTTTAAAATTAATTCAGCCCTAAGCATAGTAGACAATATTCTATTGACTACTTCAGTGTGTCCATCAGTTTGGGAGTGACAAGTAGTACTAAAAATAGTTTAGTCCCCAACTTAGCCCATAAAAATCTCCAAAAGTGGCTAAGAATTTTAGTATCATGATCTGAAACAATAGTATTTGGCACACCATGAAAGCGGATAATTTCATGAAAGAACAAATCAGCAACATTAACAACATCATCGCTTTTATGACATGGTATAAAGTGTGACATTTTTGAGAATCTATCCATGACAACAAATATGCTATCCCTCCCCTTCTTTGTTCGAGGTAAACCTAAAACGAAGTCCATAGATATATCCTCCCAAGGAACACTAGGTACAGGCAAAGGCATATATAAACCATAAGGATTGAGTCGTGACTTAGCTTTTTGACATGTAGTGCAGTGAGCAACAAAACACTCAACATCCCGTCTCATCTTTGGCCAAAAAATGTGTAGCCAGTACGTCCTCCGTCTTCTTCATGCTAAAGTGTCCCATTAATCCTCCTCCATGCGCCTCCTGCAACAACAAAAGACGAACGAAACTAGCTGGAATGCATAGCTTGTTAGCACGGAACACAAATGCATCATTAACGATGAACTTGTTCCAAGTTCTTCCTTCTTTAGAATTTTGCATTACATCTTTAAAATCAGCATCATGCACATATTGATCTTTGATGATCTCCAAACCAAATTTTTTGAAGTCAAGTTGTGAAAGCATAGTATAGCGACGAGACAATGCATCAGCAATAACATTTTTTACCCTTCTTGTGTTTCATGACATAAGGGAAATTCTCAATGAATTCAACCCATTTAGCATGTATACGATTCAGTTTAGCTTGACTTTTAATATGTTTCAAGGATTCATGATCAGAATGTATAACAAATTCTTTGGGCCATAAATAATGTTACCATGTCTCTAAAGTCTGAACAAGAGCATATAATTCGTTATCATAAGTAGAATAATTCAGACTAGGCCCACTCAATTTTTCAGAAAAATATGCAACGGGTTCGCCATCTTGTTATAACACACCTCCTAATCCAATTCCACAAGCATTGCATTCAAGCTCAAAAGTCTTATTAAAATCGGGAAGTTGGAGTAAAGGAGCATGTGTCAACTTATCTTTCAATACCGTGAAGACTTCTTCCTGTGCGGTACCCCAAACAAAAGGTACATCCTTCTTTGTAAGCTCATTGAGAGGTGCAGCAATGGTGCTGAAATCTCTCACAAATCGCCTATAGAATCCAGCGAGGCCAAAAAAACTCCTCAATTGTGTGACCGTTTTGGGCTGCGGCCAACTCCCAGTAGCTTCAATCTTGGCTTTATCAACTTCAATTCCCTGTGGAGTAACAACATAGCCAAGAAAAGATACTCGGTCCGTGCAGAAGGTGCACTTCCCAAGGTTACCAAACAAACATGCATCACGTAAAGCAATAAAAACAACACGTAAATGTTTCAAATGTTCTTCCAAAGATTTGTTATAAATAAGTATATCATCAAAATAGACTACCACAAATCGTCCAATGAAAGCATGTAAAACTTCATTCATTAATCTCGTGAAAGTACTAGGTGCATTAGTTCACCCAAAAGGCATGACTAACCACTCATATAAACCAAACTTAGTTTTAAATGCCATTTTCCATTCATCTCCCAATTTCATACGAATTTGACGGTATCCACTACGCAAATCAACTTTGGAGAATATTGTAGAGCCACTCAATTCATCAAGCATATCATCTAGCCTAGGAATAGGATGACGATAACGAATAGTAATATTATTAATGCCTCTACAATCAACACACATACGCGATGTACCATCCTTTTTGGCACTAGAATAATAGGAACAACACAAGGACTAAGGGATTCGCGTATATAACCTTTGTCGAGCAGCTCCTGGACTTGACGCATAATCTCCTTCGTCTCCTCCGGATTGGTACGGTATGATGCATGGTTGGGTAGCGAAGCACCGGGAATTAAGTCAATCTGATGCTCAATCCCTTGAATAGGTGGTAATCCCGGTGGCACGTCTTGTGGAAAGACGTCGGCGAACTCCTGCAAAATGTTAGTGACAACAGGAGGCAAAGAGGAAGGTACATCCTCGAAAGAAAATAACGCATCTTTGCACACAAAAGCATAGCAAACAGATTTGCTGAAATCTAGATCATCAATATCAGATTTGGTGGCAAGTAAACATGCACTTTTCAATTTAATTTCAGAAGCAACACTAGATGGTTTATTATTAGGCTTCATTTTTTGCTCAAATTCTTTTGCCACAATCTGATTTTCACTCTTATTTTTCTCCTGTTTTGTTTTATTAGCTCTATTAATATCATCTTTCAAAATGGAATCAGGAGTCATAGGAAGCAAAGTAATATTTTTATCCTTATGAACAAGAGTATACTGATTGTTTCTACCATGGTGTATAGAATTTTTATCAAATTGCCATGGTCTACCAAGTAATAAGGAACATGCTTGCATAGGTACCACATCACAATCAACATAATCAGCATATGCAGAGATACTAAAATGCACACAAACAGTACATGTTACCTTAACCTTGCTGCTGTTGTTGAACCATTGGATGTAGTAAGGATGTGGATGTGGTCTTGTGGTGAGAGATAGCTTCTCCACCATCTCCATGCTAGCCAAGTTATTGCAGCTCCCTCCATCTATGATGACGCGAACAGAACGTTCCTTCACCACTCCCTTTGTATGGAACAAATTATGCCTCTGATTTTGCTCAGCTTGTGTAACCTGCACACTCAAAACACATTGAGCAACTAAACATTCATACCTGTCAGCATCTTCAGCAGCCATGTATTGCGTCTCATGACCAGAATCATCTCCATCGTGTTCTTCATGTGTAATAAGAGCCAAAGTCTCCTCATCATAGTCACTAGCGGACTCATAACCACCATCCTCAATAGCAATCATCACACACTGAGATTTGCCTTATCTTGCATAATGACCTCTTCCCTTACAGCGATGACAAATAATATCACTTGTGTGCCCTGTTGACGCCATGGAAGAAGAAGAGCTATGTACAGGCCCGACATGTGTGCTCTTGGTAGATAGTGGTGGTTGTGCCTGCTTTCTTGTATCACGACTGGAGGTGGCAGCTGATGGAGGTGCCGATGCAGTAGAATGTGTGGAAGTAGAGGATGCACGCGGTGTCCATGAGGAAGGTCAGCCTGCAGAATAGTTAGTTTGTGCCAATGCCTGTCGATCCTGCACTTCACATTTAGATTTACAAGCAAGAAGGAATAAACGAGTGATATTATTTTACTCCTTATACTCTAGAATGGTCTGAATCTCTCTATTTAATCCACCCATAAAACGTGCAAGCATAGCTTCATTATCCTCAACAACACCACATCTAATCATGCCAGTTTGTAATTCCTTATAATATTCCTCTATAGAATTTTTTTTCCTTGTCTTAAATGCTGCAATTTTTGAAGTAATTCATGATGATAATATGGTGGAACCCAACGAGTACGCGTAGCAGTTTTCAAAGTAGCCCAAGTAGTTGGAATATTATTCGGATATAATCTACGATGTTCAGACCACCACACACAAGCAAAACTAGTGAAAGCACAAAGTGCAGCAGCAACACGTCTCTCCTTGGGATATTCTAAACATGTAAAACGGTGTTCGGTTTCTAATTCCCAAGTAAGATATATATCAGGAACGTATCTACCCTCAAATGATGGAATATTCAATTTCAGTTTAGGGAGATGGTCATGATCTCGTACCTGAGGGGGAGCCCTACCATTGCCATTATTTGCATGTGGACGACCTGGTGGTTGTGGTGCTGGTGGTTGCATGTAGTTCTGATTTTGATCAACCTCATCCTCGTAATCTCCCGCATAATCATCCCCCTTCGCATCAGTAGCAGGAGCCACAGAAGTATCAACAGCAGCATGATACGTCTCCAACGTATCTACTTTTCCAAACACTTTTGCCCTTGTTTTGGACTCTAACTTGCATGATTTGAATGGAACTAACCCGGACTGACGTTGTTTTCAGCAGAATTGCCATGGTGTTATTTTTGTGCAGAAATAAAAGTTTGCGGAATGACCTGAAAATCAACGGAGAATATTTTTGGAATATATAAAAAATATTGGCGAAAGAATCAAGGCCAGGGGGGCACACCCTGTCCATGAGGGTGGGGGCGTGCCTACCCACCCTGGGCGCGCCCCCTGCCTCGTGGGCCCCCTGGTGCTCCACCGACCTCAACTCCAACTCTATATATTCACGTTCGGGGAGAAAAAAATTGGAGAGAAGGATTCATCGCGTTTTACGATATGGAGCCGCCGCCAAGCCTCATCTCTCTCGGGGGGGGGGGGCTGATCTGGAGTCCGTTCGGGGCTCCGGAGAGGGGAATCCGTCGCCATCGTCATCATCAACCTTCCTCCATCACCAATTTCATGATGCTCACCGCCGTGCATTAGTAATTCCATCATAGGCTTGCTGGACGGTGATGGGTTGGATGAGATTTATCATGTAATCGAGTTAGTTTTGTTAGGGTTTGATCCCTAGTATCCATTATGTTCTGAGATTGATGTTGCTATGACTTTGCTATGCTTAATGCTTGTCACTAGGGCCCGAGTGCCATGATTTCAGATCTCAACCTATTATGTTTTCATGAATATATGAGACTTCTTAATCCTACCTTGCAAGTCTATAGTCACCTATTATGTGTTATGATCCGTTAACCCCGAAGTGACAATAATCGGGATACTTACCAGTGATGATCGTAGTTTGAGGAGTTCATGTATTCACTAAGTGTTAATGCTTTGGTCCGGTACTCTATTAAAAGGAGGCCTTAATATCCCTTAGTTTCCAATAGGACCCCGCTGCCACGGGAGGGTAGGACAAAAGATGTCATGCAAGTTCTTTTCCATAAGCACGTATGACTATATTCGGAATACATGCCGACATTATATTGATGAACTGGAGCTAGTTCTGTGTCACCCTAGGTTATAACTGTTGCATGAGGAATCGCATCCGACATAATTATCCATCACCGATCCAATGCCTACGAGCTTTTCACATACTGATCTTTGCTTAGTTACTTTTCCGTTGCCACTGTTACAATCACTACAAAACCAAAACTATTACTTTTGCCACTGTTACCGTTACTATCATATTACTTTGCTACTAAATACTTTGCTGCAGATATTAAGTCTTTTAGGTGAGGTTGAATTGACAACCGAACTGTTAATACTTGAGAATATTCTATGGCTCCCCTTGTGTCGAATCAATAAATTTGGGTTGAATACTCTACTCTCGAAAACTTTTGCGATCCCCTATACTTGTGGGTTATCACAGCACCAACAGTTTGGCCAAGCTCAAGAGGGACACGGCTCGCTCGACGGAGGGCTGTTTCGCGACGTGGAGGTAGTCGTCGTTGTTGTTGTTGTTGCAGGGGTGCGGCAGGTGCAGCCGGTGGTGGTTGTGGAAGACGCGCAAGCAGTTCATTAAATTTGTTATCGAGCTTTGTTTCGAACGTCTTCTCAAAGCCAGTTATCTTATCCATGGCCTCTTCAAAATTGTTCAGCACATCTTGCACCTATTCAGTCATCATTTGCTCACATTTGTCATGCAACTCCTTATTCGTCATGTTCTCCCAGTCAGTCTCATTGACTTGTGATCCTGGCATGGTTAGCAGCAATAGAAACACACAAGAATATGATCCTGCAAACTACTAGAAAATGGTGGTGGTGGGGCGTCACAAATCTGTCAAGCAAATCTCAAATTCTTACCAGTTCTTACCCAGTAGCAGGCGGTGATCGGCAACCGTCATAGTCAAAACTCTCAAAACTTGGATAGACCGATTACCAGGGAGAGTCAAACGCACGACGTAGATGTATGTGGAGCTGGGAAGGCTTATAATATGGTAGCAAAAAGGGTCAGCAATAATCAATTCAGAGATGCAAAGCTGAATAAACGCTCAACGACGGTATTGTGCTGGTCCTAGGCTAGACCGTGCTAGATACGCGAGCCTAGAACACTAACAAGATCACGGCGCTGCACGTAAACAAGGGAAAAGCACACTCTGGAATTTTTTTCGCTCTGTTTTTTTTGGGCTCCTCTTTTTTTGCGAAAAATCACTATAATGGAGAGTGTCTCAAAACTCTTCCCAGGTCAAACTGACACGATGGGCACGCATTTTTTTGACTATTTTTGTTTTGGAAATCAGGGCAGCGACGATGAAAAAGTGTGACAAAAAATCACTATGATGGCATGTGGCTCAAAAGACTCAGAAAAGCCTAAAAATAGGATACGGAAAAATATGTTTGCGTGCGAAAATTTTGGCCTAAAAAAACTGCCCGGGGGTCTCCAGACGAAAATTTTGGTCTAAAATTTTGCCGACGAAAAATATATTTTTTGCCGTAACCTACTCAGGCAAGGAAACACGAATCGGATATTAGATGGATCTCGAAAACAAACCTAATATGAAGGGAACTCAGATTGGTGGTGGATATATGGTGGTAGGATATGGCAGCGGTGTTTGTATATGGCAGCGATGGTGGTAGCGGTGGTGGTATATGGATACAGATCGGTGGTGGTATATGGATACGGATTGGTGGTGGTATATGGATACGGATCGGTGGTGGTAGATGGCAGGGGCGATGATGATGATGCGGCAGCGGCGTGACAACTTATGACCAGAACTCGAAACTCTAAAAGACTAGATGCTAAGACCATCAACTAGACACGGCGATGCAACCGCAAATTCAACAAAGCAAAAACCCTAAAAAAGATTATGCAAAGACTCAGATTGGTTCAGATATGATGAACTAACCCTAATTTTTTGTGGCTTTTCCGTGGACTGTGTTGGGGAACGTAGTAATTTCAAAAAAATTCCTACGCACACGCAGGATCATGGTGATGCATAGCAACGAAAGGGGAGAGTGTGTCCACGTACCCACGTATACCGAAAGCGGAAGCGTTAGCACAACGTGGTTGATGTAGTCGTACGTCTTCACGATCCGACCGATCCAAGTACCGAATGCACGGCACCTCTGAGTTCAGCACACGTTCAGCTTGATGATGTCCCACAAACTCTGATCCAGCAGAGCTTCGAGGGAGAGTTCCATCAGCACGAAGGCGTGAATACGGTGATGATGATGCTACCAACGCAGGGCTTCACCTAAGCACCGCTACGATCTGACCGAGGTGGATTATGGTGGAGGGGGCACCGCACACGGCTAAAAGATCAATGATCAATTGTTGTCTCTCCAAGGGGTGCCCCCTCCTCGTATATAAAGGAGTGGAGGAGGGGGAGGGCCGGCCCTCTCTATGGCGCGCCCTAGGGGAGTCCTACTCCCACCGGGAGTAGGATTCCCCCTTTCCTAGTAGAACTAGAAGCCCTTCCAAGTAGTAGGAGTAGGAGAGAAGGAAAGGGAAAAGAGAAGAGAAGGAAGGAGGGGGCGCCGCCCCTCCCCCTAGTCCAATTCGGACTAAGCATTGGGGAGGCGTGCAGCCTCTCCTCTCTCTTTCCCCTAAATCCCAATAAGACCCATATACTCCCCGACGAATTCCCGTAACTCTCAGGTACTCCGAAAAATACCCGAATCACTCAGAACCTTTCTGATGTTCGAATATAGTCGTCCAATATATCGATCTTTACGTCTCGACCATTTCGAGACTCCTCGTCATGTCCCCGATCTCATCCAGGACTCCAAACTACTTTCGGTACATCAAAACACATAAACTCATAATACAAATCATCACCGAATGTTAAGCGTGCGGACCCTACGGGTTCGAGAACTATGTAGACATGACCGAGACACGTCTTCGGTCAATAACCAATAGAGGAACCTAGATGCTCATATTGGCTCATACATATTCTACGAAAATCTTTATCGGTCAAACCGCATAACAACATACGTTGTTCCCTTTGTCATCGGTATGTTACTTGTCCGGATTCGATCGTCGGTATCTCAATACCTAGTTCAATCTCGTTATCGGCAAGTCTCTTTACTCATTCCGTAATACATCATCCTACAACTAACTCATTAGTTACAATGCTTGCAAGGCTTATAGTGATGTGTATTACCGACTGGGCCCAGAGATACCTCTCCGACGACCGGAGTGACAAATCCTAATCTCGAAATATGACAACTCAACAAGTACCTTCGAAGACACCTGTAGAGCACCTTTATAATCACCCAGTTACGTTGTGACGTTTCGTAGCACACAAAGTGTTACTCCGATAAACGGGAGTTGCATAATCTCATAGTCATAGGAACATGTATAAGTCATGAAGAAAGCAATAGCAACATACTAAACGATCAAGTGCTAAGCCAACGGAATGGATCAAGTCAATCACATCATTCTCCTAGTGATGTGATCACGTTAATCAAATGACAACTCATGTCTATGGTTAGGAAACTTAACCATCTTTGATTAACGAGCTAGTCAAGTAGAGGCATACTAGTGACACTATGTTTGTCTATGTATTCACACATGTATTAGGTTTCCGATTAATAAAATTCTAGCATGAATAATAAAAATTTATCATGAAATAAGGAAATAAATAATAACTTTATTATTGCCTCTAGGGCACATTTCCTTCAGTCTTCCACTTGAACTAGAGTGAATAATCTAGTTCGCATCTCCATGTGATTTAACACCAATAGTTCACATCACGCTGTGATTAACACCCATAGTTCACATCGTCATGTGACCAACACCCAAAGGGTTTACTAGAGTCAATAATCTAGTTCACGTCGCTATGTGATTAACACCCAAAGAGTACTAAGGTGTGATCATGTTTTGCCTGTGAGATAAGTTTAGTCTACGGGTCTGCAACATTCAGATCCGTATGTATTTTGCAAATTTCTATGTCAACAATGCTCTGCACGGAGCTACTCTAGCTAATTGCTCCCACTTTCAAAATGTATCCAGATTGAGACTTAGAGTCATCTGGATCAGTGTCAAAATTTTCATCGACGTAACCCTTTACGACAAACCTTTTGTCACCTCCATAATCGAGAAACATATCCTTATTCCACTAAGGATAATTTTGACCGTTGTCCAGTGATCTACTCCTAGATCACTATTGTACTCCCTTGCTAAACTCAGTGTAGGGTATACAATAGATCTGGTACACAACATGGCATACTTTATAGAAACTATGGCTGAGGCATAGGGAATGACTTTCATTCTCTTTCTATCTTCTGCCGTGGTCGGGCTTTGAGTCTTACTCAATTTCACACCTTGTAACACAGGTAAAAACTCTTTCTTTGACTGTTCCATTTTGAACTATTTCAAAATCTTGTCAAGGTATGTACTCATTGAAAAAGCTTATCAAGCGTCTTGATCTATCTCTATAGATCTTGATGCTCAATATGTAAGTAGCTTCACCGAGGTCTTTATTTGAAAAACTCCTTTCAAATACTCCTTTATGCTTTCCAGAAAATTCTACATTATTTCCGATCAACAATATGTCATTCACATATATTTATCAGAAATGTTGTAGTGCTCCCACTCACTTTCTTGTAAATACAGGCTTCACCACAAGTCTGTATAAAACTATATGCTTTGATCAACTCATCAAAGCGTATATTCCAACTCTGAGATGCTTGCACTAGTCCATAGATGTATCGCTGGAGCTTGCACATTTTGTTCACCTTTAGGATCGACAAAATCTTCTGGTTGCATCATATACAACTCTTCTTTAAGAAATCCATTAAGGAATGTAGTTTTGACATCCATTTGCCAGATTTCATAAAATGTGGCAATTTGCTAACATGATTCGGACAGACTTAAGCATCGCTATGAGTGAGAAAATTTCATCATAGTCAACACCTTAAACTTTGTCAAAACCTTTTTCGACAAGTCTAGCTTTGTAGATAGTAACACTACTATCAGCGTCCGTCTACCCCTTGAAAATCCATTTATTTTCTATGGCTTGCCGATCATCGGGCAAGTCAACCAAAGTCCACACTTTGTTCTCATACATGGATCCCATCTCAGATTTCATGGCCTCAAGCCATTTCGCGGAATCTGGGCTCATCATCGCTTCCTCATAGTTCGTAGGTTCGGTACCACTCTGGTGCGGATCTCACCGTACCACTCTGGTGCGGATCTCACTCTGGTTGACCTACGAGGTTCGGTAGTAACTTGATCTGAAGTTACATGATCATCATCATTAGCTTCCTCACTAATTGGTGTAGGAGTCACAGAAGCAGATTTCTATGATGAACTACTTTCCAATAAGGGAGCAGGTATAGTTACCTCATCAAGTTCTACTTTCCTCCCACTCACTTCTTTTGAGAGAAACTCCTTCTCTAGAAAGGATCCATTCTCAGCAACAAATATCTTGCCTTCAGATCTGTGATAGAAGGTGTACCCAATAGTTACTTTTGGGTATCCTATGAAGATGCACTTCTCCGACTTGGGTTTGAGCTTATCAAGATGAAACTTTTTCACATAAGTATCGCAACCCCAAACTTTAAGAAACGACAGCTTAGGTTTCTTGCTAAACCACAGTTCATACGGTGTCGTCTCAACGGATTTAGATGGTGCCCTTTTTAATGTGAATGCAGTTGTCTCTAATGCATAACCCCAAAACGATAGTGGTAAATCAATAAGAGACATCATAGATTGCGCAATATCAAATAAAGTACGGTTATGACATTCGGACACATCATTACGCTGTGGTGTTCGAGGTGGCATGAGTTTGTGAAACTATTCCACATTGTTTTAATTGAAGACCAAACTCATAACTCGAATATTCGCCTCTGCGATCAGAGCGTAGAAACTTTATTTTCTTGTTACAATGATTTTCCACTTTACTCTGAAATTCTTTGAACTTTTCAAATGTTTCAGACTTATGTTTCTTTAAGTAGATATACACATATCTGCTCAAATCATCTGTGAAGGTCAAAAAACAACGATACCCGCCGCGAGCCTCAACACTCATCGGACCTCATACATCAGTATGTATTACATCCAATAAGTCAGTTGCTCGCTCCATTGTTTTGGAGAACGGAGTCTTAGTCATCTTTGCCCATGAGGCATGGTTCGCAAGCATCAACTGATTCATAATCAAGTTATTCCAAAAGCCCATTAGCATGGATTTTCTTCATGCGCTTTACACCAATATGACCTAAACGGTAGTGCCACAAATAAGTTGCACTATCATTATTAACTTTGCATCTTTTGGCTTCAATATTATGAATATGTGTATCACTATGATCGAGATTCAACAAACCATTTTCATGTGGTGTATAACCATAGAAGGTTTTATTCATGTAAACAGAATAACAATTATTCTCTAACTTAAATGAATAACTATGTTGCAATAAACATGATCAAATCATATTCATGCTCAATGGACACACCAAATAACACTTATTTAGGTTCAACACTAATCCCGAAAGTATAGGGAGTGTGCGATGATGATCATATCATTCTTGGAACTACTTCCAACACACATCGTTACATCACCCTTAACTAGTCTCTGTTCATTCTGCAACTCCCATTTCAAGTTACTACTCTTAGCAACTGAACTTGTATCAAATACCGAGGGGTTGCTATAAACACTAGTAAAATACACATCAATAACATGTATATCCAATATACCTTTGTTCACTTTGCCATCCTTCTTATCCGCCAAATACTTGGGGTAGTTTCGCTTCCAGTGACTAGTCCCTTTGCAGTAAAAGCACTTAATCTCAGGCTTAGGTCCATGCTACCTCTTGAGCACTGCGTTGGTTTTTCCCCGAAGAGGAAGGGATGATGCATCAAAGTAGCATAAGTATTTCCCTCAGTTTTTGAGAACCAAGGTATCAATCCAGTAGGAGGCTACGTGCGAGTCCCTCGTACCTGCACAAAACAAATAAATCCTCGCAACCAATGCGATAAGGGGTTGTCAATCCCTACACGGCCACTTACGAGAGTGAGATCTGATAGATATGATAAGATAATATTTTTGGTATTTTTATGATAAAGATGGAAAGTAAAATAAAAGCGAAGTAAAAAGAAAAGGAAATAACTAAGTATCAGAAGGTTAATATGATGAAGATAGACCCAGGGCCATTGGTTTCACTAGTGGCTTCTCTTGAGAGCATAAGTATTCTACGGTGGGTGAATGAATTACTATTGAGCAATTGACAGAATTGAGCATAGTTATGAGAATATCTAGGCATGATCATGTATATAGGCATCACGTCCGAGACAAGTAGACCGACTCCTGCCTGCATCTACTACTATTACTCCACTCATCGACCGCTATCCAGCATGCATCTAGAGTATTAAGTTAACGAAAACAGAGTAACGCCTTAAGCAAGATGACATGATGTAGAGGGATAAACTCATGCAATATGATGAAAACCCCATCTTGTTATCCTCGATGGCAACAATAAAATACGTGCCTTGCTGCCCCTACTGTCACTGGGAAAGGACACTGCAAGATTGAACCCAAAGCTAAGCACTTCTCCCATTGCAAGAAAGATCAATCTAGTAGGCCAAACCAAATTGATAATTCGAAGAGACTTGCAAAGATAACCAATCATACATAAAAGAATTCAGAGAAGATTCAAATATTGTTCATAGATAGACTTGATCTTAAACCCACAATTCATCGGTCTCAACAAACACATCGCAAAAAGAAGATTACATCGAATAGATCTCCACAAGAGAGGGGGAGAACATTGTATTGAGATCCAAAAAGAGAGAAGAAGCCATCTTGCTAATAACTATGGACCCGTAGGTCTGAGGTGAACTACTCACACTTCATCGGAGGGGCTATGGTGATGATGTAGAAGCCCTCCGTGATGGATACCCCCTCCGGCGGAGCTCCGGAACAGGCCCCAAGATGGGATCTCATGGATACAGAAAGTTGCAGTAGTGGAATTAGAGTTTTTGGCTCCGTATCTGATTGTTTGGGGGTACGTAGGTATATATAGGAGGAAGGAGTACGTCGGTGGAGCAACAGGGGGCCCACGAGGGTGGGGGCGCGCCTGGGGGATACGCGTGCCCCCTACCTCGTGGCCTCCTCCCTTGTTTCTTGACGTGGGGTCCAAGTCTCCTGGATCATGTTCGGTGAGAAAATCACGTTCCCGAAGGTTTCATTCCATTTGGACTCCGTTTGATATTCTTTTCTTCGTGACCCTAAAATGGGCAAAAAATAGCAATTCTGGGCTGGGCCTCCGGTTAATAGCTTAGTCCCAAAAATAATATAAAAGTGGATAATAAAGCCCAATAATGTCCCAAACAGTAGATAATATAGCATGGAGCAATCAAAAATTATAGATATGTTGGAGACGTATCAAGCATCCCCAAGCTTAATTCCTGCTCGTCCTCGAGTAGGTAAATGATAAAAACAGAATTTTTGATGCGGAGTGCTACTTGGCATAATTTTAATGTAATTCTTCTTAATTGTGGTATGAATATTCAGATCCGAAAGATTCAAGATAAAAGTTCATATTGACATAAAAATAATAATACTTCAAGCATAGTAACTAAGCAATTATGTCCTCTCAAAATAACATGGCCAAAGAAAGTTCACCCCTACAAAATCATATAGTTTAGTCATGCTCCATTTTCGTCACACAAGAATGCTCTCATCATGCACAACCCCGATGACAAGCCAAGCAATTGTTTCATACTTTAGTAATCTCAAACCTATAAACTTTCACGCAATATATGAGCGCGAGACATGGATATAGCACTATGGGTGGAATAGAATATGATGATGGGGGTTATGTGGAGAAGACAAAAAAGGAGAAAGTCTTACATCGACGAGGCTAATCAATGGGCTATGGAGATGCCCATCGATTGATGTTAATGTAAGGAGTAGGGATTGCCATGCAACGGATGCACTAGAGCTATAAATGTATGAAAGCTCAAGAAAAGAAACAAAGTGGGTGTGCATCCAACTTGCTTGCTCACGAAGACCTAGGGCACTTGAGGAGGCCCATTGTTGGAATATACAAGCCAAGTTATATAATGAAAAATTCCCACTAGTATATGAAAGCGACAAAACAAAAGACTCTCTATCATGAAGATTATGGTGCTACTTTGAAGCACAAGTGTGGAAAAGGATAGTAGCATTGTCCCTTCTTTATTTTTTTATTTTTTTATTTGGCCTTTCTCCTTTTTTTATTTGGCCTTTCCTTTTTTTTATGTGGGACAATGCTCTATGAATGATGGTCATCACACTTCTATTTATTTACAACTCGATACTTAGAACAAGATATGACTCTATATGAATGCCTCCGGTGGTGTATCGGGTTATGCAATGAACCAAGAGTGACATGTATGAAAGAATTATGAATGGTGGCTTTGTCACAAATACTATGTCAACTACATGATCATGCTAAGCAATATGACAATGATGAATGTGTCATGATAAACGGAGTGGTGGAAAGTTGCATGGCAATATATCACGGAGTGGCTATGGAAATGCCATAATAGGTAGGTATGGTGGCTGTTTTGAGGAAGATATAAGGAGGTTCATGTGTGAAAGAGAGTATCATATCACGGGGTTTGGATGCACCAGCGAAGTTTGCACCAACTCTCAATGTGAGAAAGGGCAATGCACGGTACCGAAGAGGCTAGCAATGATGGAAGGGTGAGAGTGCGTATAATCCATGGACTCAAGATTAGTCATAAAGTACTCACATACTTATTGCAAAAATCTACAAGTCATCAAAAACCAAAGTACTACGCACATGCTCCTAGAGGGATAGGTAGGTAGGAAAAGACCATCGCTCGTCCCCGACCGCCACTCATAAGGAAGACAATCAAATAACACCTCATGTTTCAAATTTGTTACACAACGTTTACCATACGTGCATGCTACGGGACTTGCAAACTTCAACACAAGCATTTCTCAAATTCACAACTACTCAACTAGCATGACTTTGATATTATTACCTCCATATCTCAAAACAATCATCAAGCATCAAGCTTCTCTTAGTATTCAAAACACTCATAAGAAAGTTTTATTGATCTTGAACACCTAGCATATTAGGATTATTTAAGCAAATTACCATGCTATTTAAGACTCTCAAAATAATCTAAGTGAAGCACTAGAGATCAATAGTTTCTATAAAACAAATCCACCACCATGCTCTAAAATATATAAGTGAAGTACTAGAGCAAAACTATATAACTCAAATGATATAAGCGAAGCACATAGAGTATTCTAACAAATTCCAAATCATGTATGGCTCTCTCAAAAGGTGTGTACAGCAAGGATGATTGTGGTAAACTAAAAACAAAGACTCAAATCATACAAGATGCTCCAAGCAAAACACATATCATGTGGTGAATAAAAATATAGCTCCAAGTAAAGTTACCGATAGAAGTAGACAAAAAGAGGGGACGCCTTCCGGCGCGTCCCCAAGCTTTGGCTTTTAGGTGTCCTTAGATTATCTTGGGGGTGACATGGTCATCCCCAAGCTTAGGCTCTTGCCACTCCTTGTTCCCTAATCCATCAAATCTTTACCCAAAACTTGAAAACTTCACAACACAAAACTTAAAGTAGACAATCTCGTGAGCTCCGTTAGCGAAAGAAAACAGAAGACCACTTCAAGGTACTGTAATGAACTCATTCTTTATTTATATTGGTGTTAAACCTACTGTATTCCAACTTCTCTATGGTTTATAAACTATTTTACTAGCCATAGATTCATCAAAATAAGCAAACAACACACGAAAAACAGAATCTGTCAAAAACAGAACAGTCTGTAGTAATCTGTAGCTAGCGCAAGATCTGGAACTCCAAAAATTCTAAACTAAATTGCTGGACGTGAGTAATTTATCTATTAATCATCTTCAAAAATAATTAACTAAATAGCACCTTTCAAATAAAAATGGCAGCTGTTCTCATGAGCGCTAAAGTTTCTGTTTTTTACAGCAAGATATCAAGACTTTCCCCAAGTCTTCCCGACGGTTCTACTTGGCAAAAACACTAATTAAACACAAAAAAAACCAAAACAGAGGCTAGATAAATTATTTATTACTAAACAGTAGCAAAAAGCAAGGAATAAAAATAAAATTCGGTTGCCTCCCAACAAGCGCTATCGTTTAACGCCCCTAGCTAGGCATAAAAAGCAAGGATAGATCTAGGTATTGCCATCTTTGGTAGGCAATCCATAAGTGGCTCTCATAATAGATTCATCAGGTAATTTAATTTTCTTTCTAGGAAAGTGTTCCATGCCTTTCCTTAACAGAAATTGGAATCTAATATTTCCTTCCTTCTTATCAATAATTGCATGAATCGTTCTAAGGAAAGGTCTACCAAGAATAATAGGACATGAAGGACTGCAATCTATGTCAAGAACGATAAAATCTACGGGCACATAATTCCTATTTGCAACAATAAGAACATCATTAATTCTTCCCATAGGTTTCTTAATAGTGGAATCCGCGAGGTGCAAGTTTAGAGAGCAATCATCAAAATCACGGAAACCTAACAAATCACACAAAGTCTTTGGAATCGTGGAAACACTAGCACCCAAATCACATAAAGCATAAAACTCATGATCTTTAATCTTAATTTTAATAGTTGGTTCCCACTCATCATAAAGTTTTCTAAGGACAGAAACTTCCAATTTAAGTTTTTCTTCATAAGATTAAATCAAGGCATCAACGATGTGTTTAGTGGACGCTTTATTTTGACTATAAGCATGAGGAGAATTTAGCATGGATTGCAACAAGGAAATACAATCAATCAAAGAGAAATTTTAATAATTAAATTCCTTGAAATCCAAAATAGTGGGTTTAGCAACATCTAGGGTTTTAATTTCTTCAATCCCACTTTCATCAATTTTAGCATCAAGATCTAAAAACTCCGAATTCTTGGAACGCCTTCTAGGTAAAGGTGGATCATATTCAGTCCCATCATTATTAAGAATCATATTGCAAAACAAAGATTAATAGGGGACACATCGATAACTTTTAGATCTTCATCTTTATTTTCATAGGAACTAGAAGAACACGCGCGTATAAAGGCGTCTTTCTTAGCACGCATCCTAGCGGTTCTTTCTTTGCACTCATCAATGTAAATTCGCATGGCTTTGAGAGACTCATTGATATCATGCTTAGGTGGAATAGATCTAAGTTTCAAAGAATCAGCATCAAGAGAAATTCTATCAACGTTCCTAGCCAACTCATCAATCTTAAGCAATTTTTCTTCAATGAAAGCATTGAAATTCTTTTGCGAAGTAATAAATTCTTTAATATTAGATTCAAAATAAGAGAGTGTCTTATTATAATTTCCATAAGAATTGTTGTAGGAATCACCATAATTATTAGAGGGATTACTAGGATAAGGCCTAGGATTAAAATTTCCTCTATACGCGTTGTTACCAAAATTGTTCCTACCAACAAAATTCACATCCATAGATTCATTATTATTCTTAATCAAAGTAGACAAGGGAATATCATTAGGATCAGAAGAAACACTTTTACTAGCAAAAAAATTCATAAGTTCATCCATCTTTCCACTCAAAACATTAATTTCTTCTATCGCATGCACCTTTTTATTAGTAGATCTTTCAGTATGCCTTTGAGAATAATTAACCATAATATTATCTAGGAGTTTAGTAGCTTCTCCTAAAGTGATTTCCATAAAAGTGCCTCCCGCGGCCGAATCTAAAAGATTTCTAGAAGCAAAATTCAATCCGGCATAAAAAATTTGTATAATCATCCACAAATTCAAACCATGAGTAGCGCAATTACGTATCATTAATTTCATCCTCTCCCAAGCTTGTGCAACATGTTCATGATCAAGTTGCTTAAAATTCATAATATCGTTTCTAAGGGATATGATCTTAGCGGGAGGAAAATACTTAGAGATAAAAGCATCTCTGCACTTGTTCCATGAATCAATACTATTTTTAGGCAAAGACGAGAACCAAGCTTTAGCACAATCTCTAAGCGAAAAAGGAAATAGCTTCAATTTAACAATATCATTATCCACATCTTTCTTCTTTTGCATATCACACAAATCAATGAAGCTATTTAGATGGGTAGCGGCATCTTCACTAGGAAGGCCAGAAAACGGATCTTTCATGACAAGATTCAGCAAGGCAGCATTAATTTCACAAGATTCAGCATCGGTAAGAGGAGCAATCGGAGTGCTAATAAAATCATTGTTGTTGGTATTGGTAAAGTCACACAATTTAGTGTTATCTTGAGCCATCGCGACAAGCAAGCAATCCAACACACAAGCAAACAAAAAGCAAGCGGGCAAAAAAGAGGCAAACAGGAAAAGAGGGGGGATAGAGAGAGAGGGCGAATAAAACGGAAAGGGTGAAGTGGGGGAGAGGAAAACGAGAGGCAAATGGCAAATAATGTAATGCGGGAGATAAGGATTGTGATGGGTACTTGGTATATTGACTTTTGCGTAGACTCCCCCGGCAACGGCGCCAGAAATGGCTCATTGTCGGGAGTCAGATCTTGACTTGCGCGAACCTCCCCGGCAACGGCGCCAGAAATCCTTCTTGCTACCTCTTGAGAACTGCGTTGGTTTTTCCCCGAAGAGGAAGCGATGATGCAGCAAAGTAGCGTAAGTATTTCCCTCAGGTTTTTAGAACCAAGGTATCAATCCAGTAGGAGGCTACACGTGAGTCCCTCGTACCTGCACAAAACAAATAAATTCTCGCAACCAACGCGATAAGGGGTTGTCAATCCCTACACGGCCACTTACGAGAGTGAGATCTGATAGATATGATAAGATAATATTTTTGGTATTTTTATGATAAAGATGCAAAGTAAAATAAAAGCAAAGTAAAAAAGCAAAGGAAATAACTAAGTATTGGAAGATTAATATGATAAATATAGACCCGGGGGCCATAGGTTTCACTAGTGGCTTCTCTCGAGAGCATAAGTATTCTACAGTGGGTGAACGAATTACTGTTGAGCAATTGACAGAATTGAGCATAGTTATGAGAATATCTATGCATGATCATGTATATAGGCATCATGTCCGAGACAAGTAGACCAACTCCTGCCTGCATCTACTACTATTACTCCACTCATCGACCGCTATCCAGCATGCATCTAGAGTATTAAGTTAATGAAAACAGAGTAACGCCTTAAGCAAGATGACATGATGTAGAGGGATAAACTCATGCAATATGATGAAAACCCCATCTTGTTATCCTCGATGGCAACAATACAATACGTGCCTTGCTGCCCCTACTGTCACTGGGAAAGGACACCGCAAGATTGAACCCAAAGCTAAGCACTTCTCCCATTGCAAGAAAGATCAATCTAGTAGGCCAAACCAAATTGATAATTCGAAGAGACTTGCAAAGATAACCAATCATACATAAAAGAATTCAGAGAAGATTCAAATATTGTTCATAGATAGACTTGATCATAAACCCACAATTCATCGGTCTCAACAAACACACCGCAAAAAGAAGATTACATCGAATAGATCTCCACAAGAGAGGGGGAGAACATTGATTGAGATCCAAAAAGAGAGAAGAAGCCATCTAGCTAATAACTATGGACCCGTAGGTCTGAGGTGAACTACTCACACTTCATCGGAGGGGCTATGGTGATGATGTAGAAGCCCTCCGTGATGGATACCCCCTCTGGCGGAGCTCCGGAACAGGCCCCAGGATGGGATCTCATGGATACATAAAGTTGTGGCGGTGGAATTAAGGTTTTTGGCTCCGTATCTGATCGTTTGGGGGTACATAGGTATATATAGGAGGAAGGAGTACGTCGGTGGAGCAACAGGGGGCCCACGAGGGTGGAGGGCGCGCCTGGAAGGGTAGGCGCCCCCCCCCCTACCTCGTGGCCTCCTCCCTTGTTTCTTGACGTGGGGTCCAAGTCTCCTGGATCATGTTCGGTGAGAAAATCACATTCCCGAAGGTTTCATTCCGTTTGGACTCCGTTTGATATTCCTTTTCTTCGAAACCCTAAAATAGGCAAAAAAACAGCAATTCTGGGCGTGGCCTCTGGTTAATAGGTTAGTCCCAAAAATAATATAAAAGTGGATAATAAAGCCCAATAATTTCCAAAACAGTAGATAATATAGCATGGAGCAATCAAAAATTATAGATACGTTGGAGACGTATCAGTCCAGACTTGGGCTTCTTCACTTGAGCAGCAACTTGCTTGCCGTTCTTCTTGAAGTTCCCCTTCTTCCCTTTGCCCTTTTCTTGAAACTAGTGGTCTTGTTAACCATCAACACTTGATGCTTTTCTTGATTTCTACCTTCGTCGATTTCAGCATCACGAAGAGCTTGGGATTCGTTTCCGTTATCCCTTGCATATTATAGTTCATCACGAAGTTCTAGCAACTTGGTGATAGTGACTAGAGAACTCTGTCAATCACTATCTTTTCTGGAAGATTAACTCCCACTTGATTCAAGTGATTTTAGTACTCAGACAATCTGAGCACATGCTCACTAGCTGAGCTATTCTCCTCCATCTTATAGGCAAAGTACTATCACACGTCTCATACCTCTCGACACGGGCATGAGTCTGAAATACTAATTTCAACTCTTGGAACATCTTATATGCTCTGGTGTTCAAAACGTTTTTGAAGTCTCGGTTCTAAGCCGTAAAGCATAGCGCACTAAACTATCAAGTAGTCATCATACCGAGCTTTTGTCAAAACGTATGCATCTGCTCCTGCAATAGTTCTGTCACCTAGCGGTGCATGAAGGACATAATACTTCTGTGCAACGATGAGGATAATCCTCAGATCATGGAGCTAGTCCGCATCTTTGCTACTAACATTTTTCAACTTATTTTTCTCTAGGAACATATCAAAAATAAAACAGGGGAGCTAAACGCGAGCTATTGATCTACAACATAGATATGCTAATACTACCAGGACTAAGTTCATGATAAATTAAAGTTCAATTAATCATATTACTTAAGAACTCCCACTTAGATAGACATCCCTCTAATCATCTAAGTGATCACGTGATCCAAATCAACTAAACCATGTACGATCATCATGTGAGATGGAGTAGTTTTCAATGGTGAACATCACTATGTTGATCATATCTACTATATGATTCACGCTCGACCTTTCGGTCTCAGTGTTTCGAGGCCATATCTGTATATTCTAGGCTCGTCAAGTTTAACCCGAGTATTCTACGTGTGCAAAACTGGCTTGCACCCATTGTAGATGAACGTAGAGCTTATCACACCCGATCATCACGTGGTGTCTCGGCACGACGAACTTTGGCAATGATGCATACTCAGGGAGAACACTTTTATCTTGAAATTTAGTGAGAGATCATCTTATAATGCTACCGTCAATCAAAGCAAAATAAGATGCATAAAAGATAAACATCACATGCAATCAATATAAGTGATATGATATGGCCATCATCATCTTGTGCTTGTGATCTCCATCTCCGAAGCACCGTCATGATCACCATCGCCACCGGCGTGACACCTTGATCTCTATCATAGCATCGTTGTCGTCTCGCCAACTATTGCTTCTAGGACTATCGTTACCGCTTAGTGATAAAGTAAAGCAATTACAGGGCGATTGCATTGCATACAACAAAGCGACAACCATATGGCTCCTGCCAGTTGCCGATAACTCGGTTATAAAACATGATCATCTCATACAATATAGAATCATGCCTTGACCATATCACATCACAACATGCCCTGCAAAAACAAGTTAGACATCCTCTACTTTGTTGTTGCAAGTTTTACGTGGCCGCTATGGGCTGAGCAAGAACCGTTCTTACCTACGCATCATAACAACAATGATAGTTCGTCAAGTTAGTGTTGTTTTAACCTTCTCAAGGACCGGGCGTAGCCACACTCGGTTCAACTAAAGTTGGAGAAACCGACACCCGCCAGCCACCTGTGTGCAAAGCACGTCGGTAGAACCAGTCTCGCATAAGCGTACGCGTAATGTCGGTCCGGGCTGCTTCATCCAACAATACCGCCGAACCAAAGTGTGATATGCTAGTAAGCAGTATGACTTGTATCGCCCATAACTCACTTGTGTTCTACTCATGCATATAACATCTACACATAAAACCTGGCTCCGATGCCACTATTGGGGAACGTAGTAATTTCAAAAAAAATCCTACGCACACGCAGGATCGTGGTGATGCATAGCAACGAAAGGAGAGAGTGTGTCCACGTACCCTCGTAGACCGAAAGCGGAAGCGTTAGCACAACGCGGTTGATGTAGTCGTACGTTGATACGACTCCAACGTATCTATAATTTTTTATGGCTCCATGCTATATTATCTACTGTTTTGGATGTTTATGGGCTTTATGATACACTTCTATATCATTTTTGGGAATAACCTATTAACCCAGAGCCCAGTGCCAGTTTCTGTTTTTCTTTGTTTTAGAGTATCGCAGAAAAGGAAAATCAAACGGAGTCCAATTGACCTGAAACTTCACGGAACTTATTTTTGGAAGGAAAGCAACCCGGGAGACTTGGAGTCCACGTAAGGGAAGCAACAAGGAAGCCACGAGGCAGGGGGGCGCGCCCACTGTCGTGGTTCTAAGTCTGACAGTAGAATTGGGGCGTAGGTATGTACGGGAAAGATCCTAGCTATGGAGGAGTTGTACACGCGAGTTTTACGAGTTCAGGCCCTTCTCGGAGGAAGTAACAGCCCTATGTCTCGAAGCCCGGAGGCGGTCGACTGGATATATGCGTGTGAATTACAAAGGGTGCGAACTCCTGTCCCAAAGGAGGGGGTGGCTTATATAGAGTGCGCCAGGACCCCAGCTCCCCTCCGTTACACAGGGTTCAATGTTCATAAAGGAGGAGCGTAACTGGTAACGTCTGAAGTAAAGTGCCATAAATGATTATTAAAGCTATGACTTAAACCCTGACCATTGCAGAGTGAGCGGCTTCTCATCTTCTGGTGGTCGAGTGGTTGTTCGCATGGTCGAGTGTCTTCAAGGCTGTCGAGTGGAACATAGCTTCATGGTTGAGTGGATGATGATCTCTCTTCAACTACTTCTGGTTCTTTTAGATATGTCCTTGGGGAGGGTATCTTGGACAGATACATGACCCTACCCTAGGTACATAGCTTCGTCATTAGCCCCCGAATGGATCAGGATTTGAGTGGGGAAGGAGTTGAGAACACTTCTGACTCATTCTTTGTGTTGTGAGTATAACTTGTTCTGGAGCCATGAACTGAGGAGACAGCGCCAACTTCTTTTTCAGTCGCCTTGGTCCATTCTTGGTTTTTGTCGAGTCAACTTTCATGGTAGAATTCTGAATGATAATGTGGAGGATTTTTTTAGTCTGACCAGCTGCTCTGCTCTCCGCGGATTTCACGGGATTCGAATTTCGGGAAGCGCGCCACACGGGCGAGGCCGTGGTAATCGGGACGGATTAGGCAGGTCTCCTCGATCACCGTGCCACCTTTTTTGCCACGTACTGCGTGCAACTGTTGCGGGATTTGTTTAGATCGTCTGGGCCTACCAGTCAGTCACTCGGGGAATGACCTTATAAAAGGCATCGGACCGGGTCTCTGCACCGTGCGCTCCCATTCTCTTTTCTTCTTCCTTCGACCTCTCCGCCACGCTCGCTTCTGCTCTCGTCGCTGAACCCTCGCTCGATCCGCCGCCATGGGAAAGGAGAAGATGATGGCGCTGGAGCGCATGAAGAAGGCGACCGTGAAGGCAAAGGGCAAGAGGACCAGCCAGGGCGGATCCTCGTCGAGATCCGGCCTGCCACCGGGCTGGATCTAGGGCGACTGGATCCGCTCGACGATCAGCCAGGATGACCTCGACGACCTGGTGGAGGGGGGACTGATCCCCCACAAATCGGCACGGCTCCCGGGGAACGAGACCGAGCCGCAGCCAAGGGAGGGTGAGTGCGTTCTCCTCGCCACCCACGTCGATCGTGGATTTTCTCTGCCTCCCCATCCTTACTTTCGGGGCTTTTTGAACTTCTTCGAGGCTCAGCTCCACCACTTCACTCCAAACACCATACTCTATCTGGCTGCTTTTGTGTCAATGTGTGAAAATTTCTTGGGCTGTCGACCGCACTGGGGCCTCTTCAAACACATCTTCACCTGCCGCTCCCAGTCGGTCAAAAAGACCAATCCGAGTGATGAGAGGACACACGTGATCCAGATGTGCGGGGGCCTGGGGATCCAGATGAGGAACAAGAGCACCTTCCCAGCGATGATCCTTCCCGACTCGGTCCGGGGCTGGCAGTCGACTTGGTTTTACTGTAAGGACCAGCCGACCCCGGGTCAATCGACTGGACTTCCCCCCTTTTCCCTAGCTCGAGTGGAGAAGCCCTCCTCCTTGAAGGTGATCCCAGAAGAGAAGGCGCAGGTCAAGGTGTTGGTCGAGCGGGTCGTCCAACTTGTACGCGACGGGGTGACTGGGATGGACCTGCTGGAGGTCTTTCTCAGTCGACGCATCCAACCGCTTCAGGCCCGTGACCATCCGATGTGGATGTACTCGGGGCTTGAGGACTCCACTCGGATCCACCCAGAGGACGTCAGTGAAGACACCTTGGAGAAGTGGCTGAAGGGAATCACCAGCAACAAAGACAATCCCCGGGGGTCTAGGCGGGTGATCCCATTCGACAACTCGCGCCAGCCGGAACAGGTATGACTTTGCTTTGTCGAGTATCTTCTTGATTCTTTGTGTGACACCTAGCTCATGGTAGACTGAATTTCTTTTGACCGTTGTCCTTTCAGGCCCTCATTGACATGTACTCGGTGCCCATTAGAGTGCAGGGGCAAGACGCCGAGGAAGGAGTGAGCGGGGGCGAGAGCAGCGAGTGGCACTCGGATGCCGAGGAGGACAAGGAGAGCGACGACTCGATTGATGACGAAGAGGTCGACTCGCCTCCTCGCAGAGAGAGAAGATCCAAACACACTCACGACCCGGCGAGCACCCCGGACCTGGCGACCGCGCCGACTGGGCAGTCTTCGAAGCGGCTCCGGACGTCTTCCCCAATGCCGATTGAGAAAGCAGCCCAAGGTTGTGCCGCCTCCAGCGCCAAAAGCACCGAAAGACACCTCCTCCAAACTGCCAAAGGCTTTCCCCAGGATCAAAGTGACCGTCCCTACCATCTCCGGGTAATCATCTGACTTGTTCTTTTCATTGACTCGAGCAACAAAACGTAACTGACTGTGTGCGGGCCTTTGCAGTGCTGCTACATCAGGAACCTCTTCTTATCAGTATCGAGACGAGGAGATGGAAGACGCAGTTACCTCCAACCCAGGTGAAAACTCTTATGATCTTGTTCTTGATTACTTGGTCGATTGCATTCTAGTGGTTCACTTGGGGTCGACTGATCTTCCCTGCAGGTCCACCCAACGTCATCGATCTCCCAGATGACGATAAAGATGTGGCTCCTAAGCCCAGGAAGAGCAAAAAGGTAGCAGCTGGCAGGATGTCTCAGCAGGGACCAACAACAACACCTCCCGTCCGTCAATCTGGAGATGCGGGCGGGGCCTCTGTAACATTTGCTGCACCCTTGTCGAGTGAGCACCCCGCCCCGTCGACTGCACCGGTGATTCCTTCAATCGTCCAACTCCACGCCACGGAGCTCCAAGCTGCCACACCTGGGTTGTATGCCCTCTTTTTCGCCAGCTACCCCGTTCCGGACAACCAGTCGGAAGCGGCTGCGGAAGCCATCCGACAGGCTGACGCGATGATGGAGCGGATGAAGACAGTGCATGAGAATATCCAGGCTGCCTACGACGCCAGCGCTGCTCTCCGGGCCAATGTCCAGGTAAGTAGACTTTTCGACTGGCCTTGTTCTATTAGGATATGCTACCCGAAAAATTTCCTTCCATACAATCTCCCGTTGTTTGCGTCGAATCTGTACACCCACTGGGTGTTTTGTTGTCTTTGGTAGTTGCGTTCTTCCACTCGGTCTGGGCGAGTAGGATTTGAACCGGTGGGGGTACGCTAAGTGCACCCACTGGGTGTAGTCCCCGAGACCGTAGTCGACTGCTGGAAGTCGACTGGGGTCTGAGTTCTACCTTCCTTTCTTTTCTTCCACTTGACCCAGGTGGACCAGTCGAATGAGATCTGAACCGGTGGGGGCACGCTAAGTGCACCCACTGGGTGTAGTCCCCGAGACCGCAGTCGACTGCTGGCAGTCAACTGGGGTTTGCACAGTTTTTTTTGACTTGACCCGGGCGGACCGGTCGAGTTGGGTCTTAATCAGCGGGGGCACGAAGGATTTTTTTTAAACCGACTGCGTTGATGCTTGCGAACAGATCCTGTTCGGTCGACTCACTAATTTTTGGCTGCAGAATTCTGCCAACACTTTGACGAGGAAACTGGAAAGGTCGAGACGGGTCTGGACCCTATCGCTTCTCCAGTTTGTGACGAAACTGCAATGAACGTGCTCCGACTGGAGTCTCATGTCACCAGCGTCAGAAGCTACCTCACGCGCCTGAAGGAAGCAGTCTCACGAGTCGACTCATTGCTCTGGCCAAAGGCGACGCTTCAAAATGATCTGGAATCCCTGATGGCTCGACTCAACAAGATCCCTGACCAAGTGCAAGAATGGAAGAAGTCCTCCACCTGGTGTGGTGCTGACGTGGCGCTGTCCTTGGTGCGAGTCCTCTGCAAGGAAGCTCGTGAAGACAAGCTAGCGGCGATCAAGGTCGCTAACACCAAAAGGCATGACTTCCAGTCCTTCATGGAGACTTTCATCGCTGCTGCCACTCGGATCGCGGATGGGATCGACTTGGACGAATTCGTCGAGCCTGCCAGCCCTCCTCCTACCGAGTGAACAAACTTATGAGACTTGAATCTGCTTTAAATTTGCCTCAGAATGCCAAGTGGTTGTTGTAATCGTTAAACTCCTTCAGGCTTGATGCTCGAATACTTTTGATTTGCTGCTTGGAACTTTAGGATTTATCTGAATTTGGTTTACTTCTGAATATGCTAGTGTTTTGCCTTCCAGTGGACTTTGTTCTTTGCTCTGAATAATCCTTGTGCTTGAGATGTAGCTCTAAGGTGGAAGGTTGCAGTCGACCTGCACCTCGCCGTCCTTGCAGATAGGGATGGAGTGCACATTGTACTTGTGCCGTAGCTCCGAAGGAGAAGGTTGCAGTCAACCTGCACCTCATCGTCCTTGCGGATAGGGATGGAGCACACATTGTACTTGTGGCGTAGCTCCGAAGGAGAAGGTTACGGTCGACCTGCACCTCGTCGTCCTTGCGGATAGGGATGGAGCGCACATTGTACTTGTGCCGTAGCTCTGAAGGAGAAGGTTGCAGGCGACCTGCACCTCGTCGTCCTTGCGGATAGGGATGGAGCACACATTGTACTTGTGGCGTAGCTTCGAAGGAGAAGGTTGCAGTCGACCTGCACCTCGTCGTCCTTGCGGATAGGGATGGAGCGCACATTGTACTTGTGTTGTAGCTCCGAAGGAGAAGGTTGCAGTCGACCTGCACCTTGTCGTCCTTGCGGATAGGGATATGTTTCGAACTTAGGCGAGTACTGGACTGCAGCTAAGCCCCTGAGTGGGAGGATTGCTCTCCACTCGGTAGGATTTTTCAAACTTAGGCGAGTATTGGACTGCAGCTAAGCTCCCGAGTGGGAGGATTGCTCTCCACTCGGTAGGATTTTTCGAACTTAGGCGAGTACTGGACTGCAGCTAAGCCCCCGAGTGGGAGGATTGCTCTCCACTCGGTAGGATTTTTCAAACTTAGGCGAGTACTGGACTGCAGCTAAGCCCCCGAGTGGGAGGATTGCTCTCCACTCGGTAGGATTTTTTCAAACTTAGGCGAGTATCGGACTGCAGCTAACTCTCTAAGTGAGAGAACTTAGGTGAGTACTGGACTGCAGCTAAGCC